>NC_042630.1:53125642-53477133 GCF_901001135.1 Rhinatrema bivittatum | reverse complement strand
CGAGGGAAGCTAAGAACTCCCCTTGATGAACCGCCGCAATGACAGAGCGGAGTGTTTCCATGCGAAACTTGGAGACCCGGAGCACCTTGTTGATTTCCTTGAGGTCCAGAATGGGACGAAAGGCTCCGTCCTTTTTGGGAACCACGAAGTAAATCGAATAATGCCCCGAGCCCACCTCTCCTAAGGGGACGGGCGAGATGGCTCCCAGGGTCAGCAGCCTGTCCAGCGTGTGCTGCACCCCCTGGCGCTTGAGACTTGACCCGCAGGGGGAGAAGATGAACCGATCCCTGGGAGCCCGCACAAATTCCAACGCGTAACCGTCTCTTACGATATCCAGGACCCATTGGTCCGTGGTGATGTCGGTCCATTCCTCGCGAAACAAAGCGATGCGACCTCCAATCCGGGGCAGCGAGGAGTGGACTGGCCTGACATCATTGTGAAGGCTTGCCTGAGGCTCCCTGTGCCGAGGAGTCCCTGGCCGGTCTGCGACCCCGAAAGGGCCGCGTCCACGATTGCGACCTGGTGGAAGGTGTCCTAGGGCTCTGTGTCCTGGAGCCTCGGTAACGCCTCTGGGCGCGGTAGCGATTCCTGGAAGTTCCAGAGTACGAACGAAAACCACGCTGCCGGTCCTCCGGCAACCTGTGGACCGAATTTTCCCCCAGGGTCTTGATGATCTGATCAAGGTCTTCCCAAAGAGAAACCTGCCCTTGAAGGGCAGAGCTCCCAGACTCGCCTTGGAGGAGGCGTCCGCCGCCCAGTTCCTGAGCCACAGGAGTCTCCTGGCAGAAACGGCCGAGGCCATGGTCCTTGCCAGGACCCTCAGCAGGTCGTGCAGAGAATCCGCCCCGTAAGCAATGACCGCCTCCAGACGGTCAGCCTGGGCTGCCTCCTCGGGCGGCAACTGTTGAGAGGTGAGGAGCTGTTGAACCCATCGAAGCCCGGCTCTCTGGGTCAGCGAACCACAGATAGCCGCCCGGACCCCCAGCGCCGAGACTTTGAAGATCTTCTTGAGGGCGACCTCTAGCTTCCTATCCGAAATATCTCGCAGCGCGGTGCCCCCTGTGACCGGGATGGTAGTTCTCTTGGTGACGGCAGACACCGCTGAATCAACCTTGGGGACCCTGAGAAGGTCCAGGAAGTCCCCCGGTAGAGGGTAGAGCTTGTCCATCGTCCTGCCGACCCGAAGGGACGCCTCCGGGTTATCCCACTCTCGCACCAGAAGATGGAGAAATGAATCATGAATAGGAAATGTCTTCGCTATGGGGCGCAGGCCTGCCAAGACAGGGTCACCCTTGGAGGTAGCCAAGGCTACGGAAGGAGCCGGGGGTCCCGGGGGTTCCACGGGAGGGTCGAGGTCCAACTCCTTGAGAACGTGGGGGATGAGATCCGCCAATTCTTCTTTGCGAAAGATGCGAAGGACCCGCGGATCATCGCATTCCAGGTGCGCTGTTAAGGCCAAATCATCATCCACCTGTGACACTGGGTCGCCCCCCAGGTTCGGTGAGGGTGACGGGCCCCCCAGGGAGAGAGGTATACCCAGGGGTAACCTGGTGCCTCCCCCTCCGGTCCCCGGTACCGAAGTCGTAACGCCCGAGGGCCTGGGGGCCTTGGCGGGGGGAGGAGAGAAAACTGCCCCCCCCCCTGAGGGCTCAGGCTCTGTAAATAAGCCTGGTGCATAAGCACCACAAAGTCCGCTGAAAAACTGAGCGGACCCGCCGAGGGAGGGGGCAGGGGGTCTCTGGGGAGCCCGGACGTGGAAGGCAGAGGCCCCGAATCTGAGGCCGGGGAGCGGACGGCGAGAAATCTTCTGTGGGCTCCTCCGCGTCCGAGTCCGCGCTGCATTCCAGGTCTAAGATGGCCGCCGCTCCCGCCAAAGACGGGGGCGGGGCTAGCCCTTGAGGCCCGCGGCGCTCCGGGCGCGGCGGCGAGATTGTCGGCGGGGCGGCGCTCGTCTCCCCCCCGGGAAGACGACCGCATGGACCGTCCCTCGAGGTGCCCTGGCCCGGGCCGCCGCAGGACAGACAGCGCGCGCGCTGCATCGCGCGAGGCAGAAGTCGGGCGCAGCATGCCGGGAGAAGCCCCCCCCCCCCCCCCCCCCCCGGGAAAGCCTGAGATTGCGGCGCGGGAAGAGCGGGCTCGCCGTGCCCTCAGAAACGCGCCCAAAAACCCTCAACCCCGGGGGCGGCAGGGGAATGGGACCTCCGTGCCGCCTGCGGCCCTGGAGAATGAAGCATCGCAGGGCCGCGGGGGAGGTGAGACGCCGCAACGGGAAGGAGGGGAGAGGCTGGCCCCACCAGCATCCACCTCCGAATGCGCCCAAACCTGCGCTGAAAGAAAAAGGAACACAAAGAAAAACTACCCCCAAGCTTACCCCTGAAGATCCCAAGAAGAGGTAACTAAACAAGGTAAGAGGCAGTCCTGATGGCAGTATGGTCAGGGGAGCCAAGAAAACCCGGCTTCCTTCTGACAGAAACAAAATCTTTTTTTTTTTTTTTTTTTTTTAAATAACTTGATCCATCAACGAAAGAAAGAAGAATAAAAGTATATATATATATAGCGTAATAAACACTAAACTGGGGAACAACGAGATCCCCTCCTCACATCTGCTGGAGTCAGAGAGATACTGAGGATCTAGGAGGGTGCACCAGTTTATATACCAGCACCCTCGAAGTTTTACTCTGACTCCATCTGCTGGACGGGGGACATAACCCACCGTCTGGACTGATCCTGTACGTACAGGGAATGGTATATTTGTTTTACATCATATGCTATGGCATTCTAATTGTTTGAATGGTGCTATTTTCAATATGAGAGGATTTTTTTATGTGACTGTAAGAAACATGTCTCCAAGTAGTGAGGTGATTGGTCGAGGATGTGGTGCCGTTAGATTGAGTGACGGCCCTACCTTTGTAGTGGGGATTTAAAAAGCGGAAGTTATGAGTTGGATTCCGGTGTGAGGAGACATTGAGTCGTGGCTACATGGAGAATATGCTGTGCTGCGGTAGTATGAAGAGACGCTGAGTTGTTGCGTTTTGAGAATTGCTTGTATTTCAAGTAAGTAGAACTAGTTGGTTGAAATATTTTTGGAAGTGTACTTTCAGATAATTAGAGGATATATATCTGTTGGAGTGAACTGTGGCATAAATGAGAAACGCTGTGTTGCAGCGGTATGAAGAGATACTGAGCAGCCGCATTTTGAGAACTGGCGTGTACTTTGAATTAATAGGATTAGTTAGTTGGAATGTACTTGGATGTATTAGAGGGTATATGCCGGTTGGTGCTGTATTACTATTTTGTTTTTGTTTTTAGGATAAGATACGTCAGAAATAAAATGCGTTCGAAGTTTAGAATTGGAGGCTATGCATTAAACCTGTTGGAGCAGTTTGCTGATTTACACGTTTGAAGAGTATATGTAAAAATGGTTAATATATCGTGAGTATGACGTTTGATATATTTTAAGATGGTGGTGTTAAATTTTGGTTGGTTGTCATTGTGAATATTATTATTATTGTCTTTAGTGTTAAGTTCTGATATTGGTTGAAGTTATATACCGATTGCATGGGATAAGTGGATGAAAATAAGAATCGTTATACTGTGAGTATTCTGATGAATTGGCTAACAATTTGTGTTAATTGAATATATACTCACATAACATTTTTATTACAGGTAAGTGTGGATACTGTGTGATCATTGAAAGATTCAGGATTCGGGGAATTGAGGCTCCCGTGTGAGGGGATGAATATACTTTACAGTATCAGGAAGGATACCCCTGAAGAAGCAAATCGCGAAACAAGGTCCTTGTCGGGGATAGTTTACTATATGAGTTAATGGATATAAGGAAAATACTCTTTAAACAATTTTATGTAATATAGGGAGATGTTTCAGATATTGTGTTGATGAGAATCATTTACTATGCCTGTACTCTGAATCTTCATATTTTTGTTGGGATAGATGCAATATTGTGGGGAAACTTTTAAGTAATTGTTTGTATGCATGTGGATGAATGAATGGGTTAGGTACAAAGTTTTAATGAATGGGGAACTTAATGTTGTATTAATGTGAAAATGTGGGGTAGGTTGGGTATACACACTATGTGAAAAGATATATATATAAATATTTTTAAATATTGATTGATACATATTTATGTTTGTTATATGTTAACCTTGCAAAAAAATACATGTTTAATGTTGTAATAAAATATTTGTTGGCTAAAATAAAATTATATATATTATAATAATAAAAAAGTGTTGAAATGTGTTAGATTATTCACCTATGTATTTGATTGTATATTGATGTCCTTTAGATAGTGTGATAGGCCATTTAATGTCAGACATCATAGATTTATTGTGGCATATCACAGATAGAATTGAGGCAAGTAGTCGCTTATAAGTGATACACCAAGGCGAAGTGGCAGCAGTCATATTGAGGATGAGTTGGGGCCAGTGAATTAGTAGATGCAGGGCATTAAGGGTTATCAGTGTTAAGTCAGACGGCATCTGCATTTGTTTATTGGCTGCATGTAATGAGTCCTCTTCCCTTTGGAGTGGTTTCCAAGGCCTATCTGGGATAGACTTGGGTCATATTCTGGGAGCATATTTATCCTTATATCTACTGGCCCAAATTATCCACTGGAGCAATGTTTCCCAACATGTATGTCATGGCACACTGGCGTGTCTGCAGACCTGATCAGATATGCCAGGGAATGTCACCACTGATTGACACTCAGATCCTGGTCAGCGCTGAGCTGACCTGGATATGAGTATCTTTCCGTATCTTTCAGCAACAAAATTCATCAGAGGTGGCTCTAAAATATGTATGAGTTCTTTTCCGAGAGCAGATGTAATCATGAAATGACTCTTTTTTTCCAACCTACAGCTTGAGCCTAGGCATGTGGTACTTAATGGGTTGGATTGGCCATTGTTGAAACAGGATGATAGGCTTGACGGACCCTTGGTCTGATTCAAAATGCCAATTTCTTATGTTCTTATGACAGTACCCCGTTTTGTTTAGGGGACTAGTCAGGAGCCAGCAGGGTGTGATAGGCCTCAGTTCTCCTAAAGGGGTCAAATCAGGAAGAATCATTATATGACGGGTCTTAGCTGACTGAGTGGGGACAAGTCAGCAGGCAGCAGGTTGTGACATGCCACAGTCTTGATGATGGTGGAAAAGTCAGGATGCAAAACAATGTGACAGGTCACAGTTTTGTTAATTGCGACAATTTACAAGGCAGCAGGGTGTGACAGGCCCAATTTTTCTTGATGGGGACAAGTCAGGAAGTAGAAGGGAGTGATAGGCCACAGTTGACTTAATGTTGAAAAGTCAGGAGGCAACAGGGTATAAAAGGCCCCAGTTGTCTCAATAGGGACAAGTTAGGATGCAGCAGACTGTGACAGATCCCATTGTTAAGATGGAAAGAAGTCGGGAGATAGAAGATTCTCACAAGCCCCAGGTTTTTTTTATGGGGAAAAGTCAAGAGGTAGCAGAGAGTGACAGGCCTCACATGTCTTGATGGGGACAAGTCAGGAGGCAGGAATGTGTGACAGGCCCATGTTGTTTTGATGGGTACAATTCAGAAGGGAACATAGTGTGATTGTCCCAATCAACTGAACTAGGGACTAACCAGGAGGCAGCAGATGTGACAGGATGCAGTTCTCTTGATGGGGACAAGTCAGGAGGGAACAGAGTTTAAGAAACCCAAATTCTCTTGATGGGGAGAAGTTAGGAGTCAGCAGAGTGTGACAGGCCAAAGTTGCCCTGGCTCATTAGGTGTGGCCAGACACTGGACTTGTTTTACAAATATCACAGGAAATCTGTGTCCATATCCTTGATGGGATCTGTGAAATAGTATGTCACTGTGATTTGAACTGCTGTTTCCTTTGCTGGAATCAGACGTGTCTCTTTCTTCCCAGCAGCTTTAAAATTCACCTCATTCAAAAGTGAGTATTGTTTCCATTTTACTGTGAGGGAGGGATTGCTACGTTGCAATGACAGGGTGTTGCTCTGACTTATACTATTGTCTGACCTGTTCAATGATGGTGTTTCCTTTTGGGCTACATCCCTCCTCTACCCCAACATCTGGCACTCTAGTTGAAGACTTCCTCTGTCAGCATGCTCTTCATATGTGTCAGATTGTTGGTCTCCAGTGAGAATCTCATTTTCACATGTGGATCATATAGTGAAGCAAGCATGTATGTAGACTTCTGGTCAGAGGTCCTAGTCTCTCTGTCAACTGCCTTGCCAAACATGCCAACAGCTTAGCACCTCAACTCTCATTCCCTCTTCCTATTGAAAGCCCTCCAACTTTTTTAACAGGATGTTTACTATGGAGATGACATCTTAAAGGGCTGCAGGATTGTCACAAGCTGTCTCATGTCTGACCAATCATGATGCCCTAGGGGAGCCTACACACCTACCTCTATTTCCACAGACAAATCATGCAGGGGTATCTGCTGCTCCATGTTAATTACAAATAGGCAGACAGCATAAATTTCAAAAAATGAATTGCATTTATTAAAAAGAAATATTTCTGAAGGACTAAGGAAGCAGAAATAACTACTCTGGTAGCTCATAAAGAAGGTACAAGCAATTCCAAATTTCTGAGGGATTGGGATTCAGCTTTCTAACTCTGCCTGTATAACAAACAAAATGCCAGCCATTTATTTCCTCTTCTATTACTATTTTATATCTTTCTATGCTTTCCACCTATTACATCTGAATGACTATTTATGGCAGCCATAGCTCTCAGTACATGCTGACATTATACAGCCTTGAGCGCATGCCTACCCCAGTGCTGGGTTTTTGCATGACATCTGACACATGGACAAGAGTGTGACTTCTAGAGTTTTCCACCATACTCACACTCCCCTCTTGAAACCTCACGTGCAACTCTATCAGAGGGTTCACCATAAACTCTTGTTAGTATACATATCCCAGGCGAGAAGCCCCTGTCTTAGGTCCGGCCAGTCAGATAGGGACTACGGCACTGATCTGCTATCTCCAACCTGTTACCCGTCATTGGGAACCTCTCTCTTCCTGGGGGCCAGAAAGCTCAGGCTAGTCAGCTGCTTCTTGCTGAAGCAAATCATCATATCGTTCTGATGTCTGGGTGAAAAGCAAAGTGTTATTTGCTTTAAGAGAAGTAGCATTAGTACACATTTGCTGTCCTAGAGAACAAATGCAATGAAGACAACAAGTTCCTAACAATAAAAGGAAAAATGCAGTCAATAAAAATCCTAAAATGCCTTGATGTCCTCCTCTTGTTGCGTGAAATAAACTCTTCAGTGCTGGGTCATCACAGGATCCCCCTTCTATCCAGTATTCAGTAGGATCTCCAGCTCCTCTAGCCTATGCAGCATCATGTATATAGAATTCCAGCGCATGCACGTATTTTGAATGAGACGCTTGAGAGGCATCTCTGATTCTTCCTGTTTATCATGGAGAAGGTCTCCCACCTTTACACTTTGGTGGAAGTGATCAGCTATTTTCCTAAGCTTCTCTATTAGACCATGCAGGGAGAAATTCTTTGGTTTTCTGGACTCCTGCCCTAGTGCATCCTTCACTACTCGGTGCAAGGTGTCATAAGAACATAAGAAATTGCCTACTCAATCAGACCAAGGATCCAGCAATCCCAGCATCCAACAGTGGCTAATTCAGGCTACAAGTACCTGGCAAGTAGTCCAAAACTAAATTGACCGCATGCTACTGATGCAAGTAATAGCAGTGGCTATTTTATAAGTCAACTTGATTAACAGCAGGTAATGGAATTCTCGACGAACGTATCCAAACCATTTTTTTAATCCCAGCTATACCAATTGCACTAAGCACATCCTATGGCAACAAATTCCAGAGTTTAATTGTGCGTTGAGTGAAAAATAATTTTCTCCAATTAGTATAAATGTGCTACATGCTAACTTCATGGAGTGCCCTATAATGCCTTCTATTATCCGAAAGAGTAAATAGCCGATTGATATTTACCCAATCTAGACCACTCATGATTTTAAAGACCTCTTTCATATCGCCCCCTAGGTGTCTCCTCTCCCAGCTGAACAGCCCTAACCTTTTTAATCTGTCCATCCCCTTTATAATTTTTTTG
The DNA here is from genome assembly GCF_901001135.1 of Rhinatrema bivittatum. Classification (NCBI taxonomy): domain Eukaryota; kingdom Metazoa; phylum Chordata; class Amphibia; order Gymnophiona; family Rhinatrematidae; genus Rhinatrema; species Rhinatrema bivittatum. The sequence continues at coordinate 53,469,041 of NC_042630.1, read as the reverse complement.
CCCTTCTCTGTATTATCTACATCAGAACTATATCTTTTTTGAGATGAGGTGCCCAGAATGTTACACAGTACTCAAGGAACTGTCGGTCTCACCATGGAGCAATACAGAGGCATTATGATATTTTGGGGCAGATTTTCAAAGGGATACACGCGTAACCTCCGAAAACCTGCCCCAAGCTGCCACTGCGTGCGCCGAGCCTATCTTGCATAAGCTTGGTGACTCGTGCAAGCCCCGGGACGCTCGTAAGTGCCAGGACTTGCAAAAGGGGGCTTTCCGGTGTGGGGCCTTGGGTGGGGTGCTGGCCCGAGAGCGGGGCCATGGGCGGGACTGAGGCCTCTGGCACAGCCGCCGTGTCGGGGGATGGACAGCCGGCACGCGCAAGTTATTTGCTTTGATAAAGGTTAGGAGGGGGATTTAGGTAGGGCTGGGGGGTAGGTTAGATAGGGGAAGAGAGGGGAAGGTGGGTGAGGCGGAGGGAACGGAGGCAGGCTGCAAAATTGTGCACCCCCCCTGCATGTGCCAACCCTGGATTTTATAACATGTGCACGGCAGCACATGCATGTTATAAAATTGGGCGTAGATTTGTTCACACCGGGTTGCGCGAACAAATCTACGCCCGATCGCACCTTTAAAGATTTGCCCTATCACTATCACTAGGAAGTGCCATGAAATCTTGGTAACAAAGTTTCATAAAAAATAATATTTGTATAGTGATATAAATTTTATCGTTTTCTACTTTTATTAGTCTTAGTTTATGCGTATAACTCTACCATAATGTATATTTTGTTTTAAAAGACACACATAATGCACAGTACAGGGTGCTGCGTGCTGATGGTCAGCTGCCAGATTTCATATTCCACTATTCTCTGTTCTCTTTGTAGAAGGCTTGTTTGAAAAGCCAGGTTTTTAAACTCTTTTTGAAAAATTTGAAATCTCTCTGAAGCCTAGTTTCTAAGGGCATGGTGTTCCATAGGATTGATGAAGCCCTATCTCTCACTTGGGTCAGTCTGGCTGTTTTAACAGACAGAATGGTTAGGAGTGCTTTGTTAGCGGATCTCAGGTTTCTATGTGGGACATGAACATGTAGGGCTGTGTTCAGCCATTCTGCTTTTTCGTCATGAATCAATTTGTGAATTGTGCAAAGTGTTTTGTATTGACCTCTGTATTCAATTGGAAGCCAGTGTCATTCTGCTAAGGTATCCGTAATGTAATCATTTTTTTCTTTTACCATTTAGTAATCTTGCGGCAGAGTTTTGCAGTATTTGTAGTGGCCTTATTGTTGTGTATGGTAGTCCTAGGAAAAGGGCATTACAGTAGTCAGGGCTAGCAAATATTAGTGCTTGTAAGACTGTTTTGAAGTTTGTCATTGTTAGTAAAGGTTTTAATTTCCTGAGTGCCATAAGTTTGACATATCCTTCTTTGACTTTTAAAGATATGTGTGGTTTGAGACTGAGTTCCATATCTATTATTACACTGAGGTTCCGTACTTTTTTGGCTAATTCTATCTTCTGATTATTCAGCAGTATTGAGGTTTGGATGATCATTAAGTTTTTACATTCTAAATGTAGAAATTCAGTTTTCTCTATGTTGATGACTAATTCCATTTGGTTTAGTAACTGTTTGATGATGTCTAGGTACATGTTTGCTAGTTTTAGTGTTTTTTCTATTGAGTCTTCAATGGGAAGTAGTAGTTGAATTTCATCTGCATAAAAGTAGTGTATGATTCCCAGGCCCGCTAAGAGGTGGCATAGCAGCAGCAGATAAATATTAAACAGAGTTGCAGATAGAGCTGATTCATGTGATACTCCTGTTTTTAGATTTACTTTTTCTGATAATACATTATTTATGCAGACTTGGTAAAATCTGTTACTTCGGTATGATATGAACCAGGCTAAAGTTTTTTCCTGTAGGCCTAGTTCTTCCAGTCTCTTTAAAGGTATGTCATGATTTACTGTAAATGCTGCTGAAATGTCTAGCATCATCAGAATGTAGTGTTGTCCACTATCAAATCCTTTCAGAATGTTGTCAATCAGTTAGAGCAGCAGGGTCTCAGTGCTGTAGTGTTTACGAAATCCATGTTGTGAGGGGTATAGTATATTATTGTTATCTAAATGCTCAGCCAGTTGTTTTTGTACATATTTTTCTATTAATTTTGCAATTAGTGGTAAGTTTGATACTGGCCTGTAGTTGCTCAGAGTAAAGGGGGGGGGGTCATTATTTTTTTTTCTTCAGAATTGGTTTGATGATTGCCCCTTTTAGTGTGTCAGGCATGTATCCTCCTTCTAGGGACAGGTTTATGATCTTTGTTAGTGTAGGGGCAACTATGTTTGTTAATTTTTTAATGTCAGTAGTGGGCAGGGTGTCAATTATATGTGGGGCAGGATTTATCTGTTTCAGCAAGAATTCCACTTCTAGTTCTGTTGCCTCATCAAAACTGGACCATGGAGTGGTGTCTCTTTTTTGCATATTAATTTCTTGTTTTGTTGCATTTGGGATTTTGGTTGATAGACTTGTTACTTTGTCATTAAAAAATTGCACTTATTTTCAGGTAAATTCAGGGGGGACTCTGTTTTATCACTGGTGAGATCTTTAACTATGGTGAATAATGTCCTTGGGTTATTTGCAAATGTTTCAGTTTTTGAGCTGTAGTAATGTATTTGAGCATCAAAAATTGTGTGTTTGTAATAGGCTAGTTGTTTCTAAATCTAGTTAAGTTTTCATTAGTTTTGTGTTTTTTTCCATTCTTTTTCTTTTTTTCTAAGGTTACATTTTAATTCTTTTATATTTTCGTTGTACCAGGGGTTTGTTTGTTTCGGTTCATTGATGTGTTTAAATTTTAAGGGATTGATTTCATCGGCTAGTTTGTTGGTTGTTTCTATCCATGCTTTTGTTGCTGAGTGGCACTCTTTATAGTCGAGTTCTGCCAGTTTTTCATCTAATTCTTTACCTAATATTTCAATGTCGTAAGGGGGTCTGTATTTAAGTTTAATCTGTTTATTGAACAGTAGTAATTTATCCAACGAAAAAACATGTACAAGTGAACCATTGAACAGTGAACAATACAAGAATAACGTATGAGCTAAACATTTAGTGAACTATAGCAAATACAATAAGTACTATGCAAAATAACCAGTGGTTCATTAATAGCCAGACAAAAGAAGGAAAAGAAAAATGAAAAAGAATTGACCAAGTTATTAGAAACAACAGAGAGAGAGAAGGAAGAGTGGAGAAATAGGAATGAGTAAAAGGAGGGAAACAAGAAAAACAGAGAGGAAACTAATAGAGAAAAGGAAAAAAAGAAGAGAAGAAAAGAAAAGATAAGGGGGAGAAAAGAAAGACATCAATGAACTTATAAGTGTGGAGTATACAGTTGACTGTTAGGTATACTTATGGTGTAGATACAACATAGTTATTTAAAGGCTTCCATACCCTACACCAAGAGACAAGCCTATTGCGTTTAATAGCCATGGCCTTTTCGTACCTACAATACATACACACCGAGTTCCATCATAAATGATAAGATAGCAAATCACTAAGCTTCCATTTAGAGATTATGTTATGAAAAGCGAATGTGAACAAAAAATCTAACAATTTCCTTTGAGGAAGAGATAGATGAAAAGAAGGATTTGCACTTCTAAGAAAAATCAGTGTGAAGGTGAGAGGTTGGTTAAGAGAGAAAATGGAGAAGACAGTGTGCCAAATCTGGCGCCAGAAAGTATGGACATAGGAGCAAGTAAAAATAATGTATTCCAAAGTTCCTTTAGAGGTCGAACAGGACCAATAGTTGTGGGAAGAAAGAAGGCCAGATCGGTATAACCTCCACGGGGTCCATAAAGCTCTATGCATAAAAAAGAAAGACGACTGCGTCAAACTGGAAGATAGTGAGATGCGAGTAGAAATAGACCATAAGTGAGTCCAATCCTCAGTACATAAAGGAATAGTGATTTCTTTTGCCCATATTGGATATAATCGAGTGCTGATTTTACTTATAGAAGTAGCAGTAATAATTTTATACAATCTCGAAGCTAGATGACCTTTCGGTCCATGCTCCTGAAATACCTGGAGAAGAAATGGAGATTTATTAGAGTGGATAGACAAGGTTGGAATAGAGTAGAGTGCACTTCTTAATTGCAACCAGGCATAAAACTAAGTGTTGAGGAGCCCAGACTTCTCTTGAAGTTTAGAAAACTCCATTATCTTAGAGTCTTCTAAAACCGAGGAGAGAAACCATATTCCTTTATTTTGCCATACAAACCAATTAAGAAAATGACCATTAACTGTTATTAAAGAGTTATGCCAAAGGGGAGACATATTGGAGTGACTCCCGGAACACATGTCTCTGGGATGAGCTGAATCGAAGGTGGAATAACCATTATATAAGGAACGTAAAATTGGGTTGGAAGCGTGGTGTGAGAGCAGTTTCATGCCAGGAAAACAAGAGAGTGGGAGTGGAGATAGAAGGGTGTGTTCTAATCCTAAATGACGAGGCCTTTCCCATGAGTCATCCATATTATTAAAGTGGTGATAGGCCTGTTGAAGGATAAACGCTTGATGATAAGCATAAAAATTCAGAAAGTTAACCCCCCCTTTCAGTTTTTTTGGACTTTAGTTAGATAGAGAAATTCTCGGGGTCCTGTTTTTCCAAAGGAAAGATGAAAGAATTATATCAACATGTTTATAGAAGTCCTTAGAGAAAAATATAGAAAGCATAGAGAGCACATACGAGATTTTAGGTGCCACCACCATCTTAATGGTATCTAAATGGCCCCACCACGTAAGGTGAAGAGGAGACCACTTAAGGGTTAAATCTCTTAAATATTGTAGTATGTGGGATTCAGCATTAGTAATAGTAAACTGAGGAACTAAGGAGAAATGGATACCTAAGTATTTAAGACTGTGAGGGACCTTTTTAATGGTGGCGTTATAAAGATCTACTAAAACACCTAAAGGGTTCAGAGTCAAAAGTTCAGTTTTATGCCAGTTGATTTTATCTGGATATAGAGGAGTATAGGGTGATCTGTTGTAGTAGGTGAGGGAGTGAATTATCAGGGTTTAAAAGAAACAGCAGGACATCATCTGCATACGCAGAAAGTTGATATACGTCAGGTCAATAGTTACTCCTTCAATCAGAGGGTTCTGCCGAATTGCAATAAGTAGGGGTTCCAAAGCCAGGTTGAAGAGTAAAGGGGAGAGAGAACATCCTTGACGCATTCCTCTATGGAGCGGAAAGGTTGGAGAAATTTGATAGTTAATATACAGGAATGCAGTTGGGGAATGGTATAAAAGTTGAATCCATGAAAGAAAATTAGGGCCAAATCCAAACATGTTAAGAGTAGAAAAAAGAAAACCATTCTACACAGTCAAATGCTTTTAAGAACATAAGAACATAAGAAATTGCCATGCTGGGTTAGACCAAGGGTCCATCAAGCCCAGCATCTTGTTTCAAACAGAGGCCAAACCAGGCCACAAGAACCTGGCAATTACCCAAACACTGCATTTAATAGCAGTGGCTATTCACTAAGTAAACTTGATTAATAGACGTTAATGGACTTCTCCTCCAAGAACTTATGTAAACCTTTTTTGAACCCAGCTACACTAACTGCACTAACCACATCCTCTGGCAAAAAATTCCAGAGCTTTATTGTGCATTGAGTGAAAAAGAATTTTCTATGATTAGTCTTAAATGTGCTACTTGCTAACTTCTTGGAATGCCCCCTAGTCCTTCTATTATTCGAAAGTGTAAATAACCGAGTCACATCTACTCGTTCAAGACCTTTCATGATCTTAAAAACCTCTATCATATCCCACCTCAGCCGCCTCTTCTCCAAGCTGAACAGCCCTAACCTCTTCAGCCTTTCCTCATAGGGGAGCTGTTCCATCCCCTTTATCATTTTGGTTGCCCTTCTCTGTACCTTCTCCATCACAACTATATCTTTTTTGAGATGCTGCAACCAGAATTGTATACAGTATTCAAGGTACGGTCTCACCATGGAGCGATATAGAGGCATTATGACATTTTCCGTTCTATTAACCATTCTCTTTCTAATAATTCCTAACATTCTGTTTGCTTTTTAGACTGCTGCAACACACTGAGCCGATTTCAAAGTATAATCCACTATGATGCCTAGATATTTTTCCTGGGTGGTAGCTCCTAATATGGAACCTAACATTGTGTAACTACAGCAAGGGTTATTTTTCCCTATATGCAAAACCTTGCACTTGTCCACATTAAATTTCATCTACCATTTGGATTCCCAATCTTCCTGTCTTGCAAGGTCCTCCTGTAATGTATCACAGTCTGCTTGTGATTTAACTACTCCAAATAATTTTGTATCATCTGCAAATTTGATAACCTCACTCGTATTCCTTTCCAGATTATTTATATATATATTGAAAAGCACCGGTCCAAGTACAGATCCCTGAGGCTCTCCACTGTTTACCCTTTTCCACTGAGAAAATTGACCATTTAATCCTACTTTCTGTTTCCCGTCTTTTAACCAGTTTGTAATCCACGAAAGGACATCTGCGTCTAGGGAGACTGCTATTGCTGGAAAGGGAGGAGAAAGGATAGCTTCATGAATGTGGAGGAATAATCTGATATTGTTAGCTATGAGCTGATTTTTAATGAAACCGGATTGATCCGGATGGATCAGAGAAGGCATTACTGAAGATAATCTAGTGGCCAGTATTTTAGTGAAAATCTTATAAACCGCATTCAAAAATGAAATAGGTCTATAATTGCCCACTTCCATCTCATCTCTACTTGGCTTTGGAAGTACCACTACACAAGCTGCTGAGAATGAGGAGAAGAGGTGTGGCTGTGATGGGGCTGCAGAGTAATATTCCTGTAAATGAAGTATCAGTTCCTTGCTAAAGGCTCTGTAAAAGTCTGTAGTGAAGCCATCAGGTCCGGGAGCCTACCCAGTGGGAAGGGCTTTAATCGCCAAAACAATTTCTTGTGAAGTAATTGGGCGTTCAAGGTCGTCGTGTTGTTTAATAGAGAGTGAGGATTGAGAAATTTTGGAGAAAAAGGACTGGATCGTATCATCCGATGCTTCCACTTCCGTTTGATAGAGCGTTGCGTAGAAGTCTCTAAAAGCTTGTAATTTTTCCTAATCTTGAGACAGGACTTGGTTGGAAGCAGATTTGATTTTAGTGATCTGTTTTTCTCCTCCTGTTTCGTTAAATAAGAAGCCAATAGATGACCGCACTTGTTGTTTTCCGCATAATACAGACGGATGCACTCAACATCTGGTTATATTGATACTTGGCTTTTAATACAGCATCTAGAGAATATTTGTTCGGATGCCTTATGTGTTCCACTTCCAGCAAGGCCACAGTTTGTTGGAGATTGTCCATAGACGCCTTCCTTAATTTTCATTGATGAGAGGAATAACTAATGATATCACCCCTAATGGTAGCTTTGAATGCATCCCAAAGTGTGGAAAGTGAGATCTCTGGGGTAGTATTGAAATGAAAATAGTTGGTGATCTTTTCTCGAATTATATTCACAAATTCCGGGTCTGACAATAATGAAGGGTTGAATCTCCATAGACTGTCAGCAGTGATGGGAGATTGTAATCCACATTTAAGGATGACTGCTGCATGATCTGAGACTAAAATAGGAGCAATTGAGGCAGAAAGAATCCTAGGCATTAGACAGTGTGAAGTTAGAAAAAAGTCAATGCGGGAGTAAGAGAAGTGAGGAGGCGAAAAAAACGTAAATTCCCGTTCTCCAGGGTTCATGAGATGCCAGGAGTCAGACAGACTGAATGACGACATTAGATGCTTAAGTGCTTTGCAAGACTTAGAGATAGGCGAGCTGTTGATTTCTTGTCAATAAAGGGATCCAAAGTTTGATTAAAGTTCCCTCCAATGATAGTCGGAGTAGAGTCAATGGCGAGCAGATGGGTGAAGGTATCATGAAAAAAGGAAAGATTGTCCAAATTAGAAGCATATAAATTGAGAATGGTGTATAGTTCCTTATTGATGGAGACTTGGATAAGGTTCTATCTGCCATCCAGGTCCGCAGATTGTTGTATAACAGTAGCATCCAGCCACTTGTGGATGAGTAAAGGCTGTACCTCGTTTTTTGTGTATAGCAGGACTGAAGAATACCTGGCCTACCCATTGCTGTTTCAGCTTGAGAGATTCAGTAGATGTCAAATGGGTTTCCTGAAGTAGAGCAATATCTGTTTGCAAAGAGTTTAAATAGGTGAGAATTTTCTTTCTTTTAATGGGATGTGAGAAGCCTTTGACATTCAGAGAGACTGTTGTAAAAGAAGTAATCTTGGTATCCATTGGAGTGAGGACGAAAGTGTTGATTCGATACGATCAAAACTGTGCTCCACAAAATGCTGTAGATATTGAAAGGAAAGGAGAGGCAAGAGAGAGGGTGAATATGAAGGAATAACAGGAAAGAAGAAGAACAGAAAAGAGAAAGAAGAACGGAGTCATATAGGTTCCAGTTAGTGTTAGCAACTAGCGTGCAAGGCACGTGAATCCCTAAGAACAAAGGGAGTAACAATAATGGGCCTCTAGGCATACCACAGGTACCCCCGAGCTCACAACTCCACTCGATGTAAGAGTGTAACTGATTCCAACAGGGAATAAACATTCTAAGAACAATCAATTAGGGTTCTCCAAGAAAAAAAAAATGCAGTCTGTTGCCAGGGAGAAGTTAAGGTGACACCCAGGTACCTACATGCGGACCCCAGAGTAAATACCATTCAGGAACCATGGTCTGTGCATTCTCAAAAGACTGAAGAAATCCTTCCAATTCCTGAGGATGAAAAAGCTTTGACTGATTATGATGAGTTACCCGCATTTGCGCCGGATATAGTAGGCCATATGTAGCCCTATATTCTGCAAGCGTGGTCTCAGTGCTAGAAAAGCCTTCCACTTGTCTGTGGTGGCTTTAGCCAGATCCGGGACAAAAAGTATGGTGAGGCCCTGATATTGAACGGGTGCCTGGGACCTTGCTGCTGCAAAAACTTGTAAGACTTGAGAATAACGCAATAATTTGAAAATGATTGGTCTTGGGTATTTTGAGTTATGTAAGGGTTTGAATGGTACCCTGTGGGCCCGTTCTATTTCGAAGGGTTATGGAATTCCAGTCGGAGGCTGGGTGCAATCAGCATGGTGAGAAAACAACTGATATCGTTTCTCTCAGCCCCTTCAGAGATACCCAAAACACGAATATTGTTGTGCCTATTTCTATTAGATAGGTCCTCCATGTTTTGTTGTAGTCACTCCAGATCTTTAGCAAGGCAAGGCACTGGAGCGGTGGCCAACAACAGAGAGGAGACTTTGGACTCCACATCCTCCAATCGGGACTGGTAAGACTCCAATCTGTCAGACATAGTATGCAAGTCTCCCCGAATCGCAGTAGTGGCCTCAATATTTATATTAATCAAGTCTTTCAATTGCCACAGCTCTGTTAGCACAACGTCCGCAGACGCTATTACCTTCGACAGTGGGGCCTTGTCCGGCGACAGGGGATCGGCCTTCGTTCTTTTAGTTCCCGCTGCCGTCGCAAAAGCCTCCTCTATTTTCCTAGCTTTACTAGCTGCCATCGAAAGCCGTGATGGTAAGAATATCAGGCAGAGAGAGTATATAGCAGAGAACCACAAATACCAATATATTCCCGTACTTATTGAGTGTTCTCGAGTGGAACTGCAGGTTTAGGCGGCGATCTTGGTCGCTGCTTGAGAGCGCCCCGGGGGGGGGGGGGGGGGGGGTTCTGTATTTAAATTCTATTGGTTCTGTTCTTTTCCTTATTGGGGGTCCTAGATCCTTGATGGTGGATTAGATGAGAAAGTGATCTGACCATGGGATTTGTGAATAATCTCTTTTTATGTGTTCAAGGTAGCTTTGGTTTATAAATGTCAGATAGAGGGAGTGACCTGCTTTGTGTGTTGGTTTTTTCATAATTAGATTATAGCCTAGTGCTGTCATTATGTCCATTAGTGTTTGGCAGGTGTTCGATAATGGGTGAACATCCATGTGGAGATTGAAATCTCCTAGCACTATAGTGGGTTTTGATGTGTTTAAGTGTATAGTGAGGAATTCAATCAGTGGTGAGATGTTTAGTTTGAAGAGGATTGGCAGACAGTAATTCAGGCATATCTGCATATATTAATTGTATCAAAAATTGCAATTGTATAAAAAAATTGCAATTTCGTTATCCACTGTGATGCCTAGATTTCTTTCCAGGTAATAGCTCATAATATGGAACCTATTATAGAGATGTGCACCAAGTTTTATTTATTTATTCATATTTGTCTCGGTTTTAATTAGGCCAATTTTGTTTTTTTAATGGTTATGGGGACATTTTTTTTTTGTGTTCGCTTTGTTTCTTGTTTGTGCGCACTAATGGGAGTTAGAGTACAATAACTCCCCATTAGTGCGCACCAACTATAGTAAGTGTGTGCTAATATTTTTAGTTGGTGTGTACTAAGTCCCAATAGTGCACTCAAACACGAAATTCTAATTACCCCGAAAGTTTCTTTTTTTTCTCTTAATTTCAGGGCACTCACAAAACAAGAAGAATTAGACTATTTTGTTCAAATTGTCTAATTCATTTAAAATAAATGCACATCTCTAGAACCTAACATCATGTAAGTACAGCATGGGTTCTTTTTCCCTATATCCATCACCTTGCACTTATCCATTTTAAATTTTATCTGCCATTTGGATGCCCAATTTTCCTGTCTCACAAGGTCATGAAATTTATCACAATTTGTGAATTAACTACTCTGAATAATTTTGTATCAACTGCAAATTTGATTACCTCATTGTATTCCTTTCTACATCATTTATAAATATATTGAAAAACCCATCCTAGTACAGATCCTAGAGGTACTCCACTGTTTACACTTTTCCACTGAGAAAATTCTCAATTTAATCCTACTGTCTGTTTACTGGCTTATCAATATCTTACATTTAACTTGCCAATGCTTATGATTTAACCTTTTTTTCTTTTCTTGGATCATTCTTCCAATTGTTTAATGATGATCTTTAGGCTAAGATTGTCCTTTTCACCTCTCATTTTAACCATGCCAGTAATCATTTTGCCTTCCTTCCACCTTACTTAATGTGTGGAATATATCTGGACTGTGCTTCTAGGATGTCAGATACTACCTTTACCATATTAGAGCTATTGATGGTGACAAAGAACCCTGCTTTAAGGCCTCTGCCTCTCTGATCCAGCAGCCAGCCCTACAGCATTCTTGTAATGGCTCTGAAAATACTGGTGGAGGTATGGGTCTCAACTGCCAGGTGACTATGCAGCAAAGACCACCTGTGCCTTCTTACTCTGTCCGCTGTGGAACGTCTGCCTGCCCCTACCTCATCACATGCTTCTCTGCTTGCAGGAAAGGCCACAGTGCCCTCTGCTGTTGTCATCCTCCAGTTGCCCTATAAAAGGGCTTTTCATTTCTGCATTAGGGCCTTCACAAGGCCTCTTGTTCCTGGTCTACTGTGGTCATCTCTTCCTGGTCCCCTATTTGGGATCTTCAGTCTGGTTCTCGTTCCTGTGGTCTTCAGTGATCCTTGTTCTGTTACAATCCTTGGTGGTCTTCTGTGCTGGGTCCTCCTTCACTAGATTGAGTCTTCAGAGTCCTCTTCATTGTAGAGGCCCAGATTTCTGAGTTCCTGCTCTTTGAGGAAGTTTTTCCAGCCTGCGGCCCTTCCTGATCTTCAGTGCCCACCTGGTACCTATCTTGGTCTCCACCTGTCTCTTTGTCCTTGACTGGATCCTTGTCTTTAGCCTCATCTAGTTCTTCTTCATTGCTGGAGTCTTGTCTTCAACCTGCTGTGGTTTTCAGTCTGGTTCTTGGTTCCATTTCACCAGTTTGGGTCCACTTCCATCTTCACTTCCAGTTTGGTGTTGCCACTGTCTTAGTTCCTATCTTCAGTGGATCCTTGTCATTGTTCATCCTGTGCTAGGTTATGTTCAGCCACCAGCGGCACAGGACTTGTTGTCTCTATTTTCAAGGTTGCACTTTTGCACAGGGTCTCACGAATATCTTTAGTCGAAAAGGGTTTTTGGAGTAGCCAGATTTCTACCCCCAGAGGCCAGCCCTCACTGCTTGGTCTCTGACAGTGTCATTGATACATTTACATACATACTTTTGAAAATTGAAAGTTTGCATATAAATCACTTCTCTGCTCCAACTCTGCCCCAGGAATGACTCTTTCAAATACACAGGAAAGAATGGACAATATTACTTTTGTATATACTTTTACAAACCTTCCACTTCCCAGGGCAATTTTCAAAAGCTGATTATGTGTATAAAAGTCAGTTGAGTTTGTGTAAGTTCTTTTGAAAATTAGATCCTGTGACTCTCGTTCTTGCCTTTGCAATGGACATTGATATATTAATTAATATATTTCTAGAGTTATTGGATAGAGAAATAGCAAATATTTCATTTTCATAGTTTTTTCTAATTTTTCTATTGTATTTCCTATGTCCATTCATTAGCTTTCCATACTATATTCCAGATTTATATGCATCATTGTGAACTCTGAATGGAGCCCTGGTGAAGAATTGCCCATCAGATCTATATTCACACTTTACATATAACAGTGCAATAACTGCATTGGGTTCTGGTGAATATCCATTCAGCAGCTGCTTATGCTGTGTTCATACATCATGTGGAAGATATTAAAAAAAAAATCTAATTGACTTATCCACATAAGACGTATCTCACATGTGATATTCAGTGGCACAGCTTTACAAGTAAATATACTTGAATAAGTAGCTAGTGAGCTAGATAGTCTTATCTGGCTAACTTTAGACTTGCTATTGAGCAGGTCTAACTTATTCCAGATATCATAGCTGGTTATCTTTGAATATGACTACTTATCTGGAAATGATAACCAGATTACTAGCTCCTCTCTATTATACCCATATCCCAACCACCTCTTTCTTGAATAAGTACTTATCCAGCTAAGTGGCAGGCACTGACCAGGACTGAATATTTAGCCACCATCACTTAGCCTCGAGCTAAGTTACACAGAATATTGGCCTTTATATGGGTAAGTGTGATATCCTCATGAATTCCTTTGAAGGCCTGCACTAGCCATATTTATCATGTGATATAGACTGAGATCCACTCTTCAACTTTTCCTGTTGTATTCATGCTTTATATGTAGCAGAGTGATGCTTGAGTGGGGTTTTGATAACTGCTTGCTTTTAATGTGCATGTTGAATTAATGCATTATATCAGTGATTCCCAACCCTATCCTGGAGGCACATTGAACCTATCAGATTTTTAGAAAATTCATAATGAATATGCATGAAATAGATTTGCATACATTGGACACCCAGTATATGCAAATCTATCTCATTTATATTCATTGTGGCAATCCTGAATACTTGACGAGTTGGGTGTTCTTCCAGAAGAGGGTTGGAAAACAGTTTATTATATATATATTTGTGATACCTGCAAGGAGCTTTGATAATGATCAACTCTTCAACAACTTCAGAAACTTTGGGGTAAGTTCTCACTTTAACCTTCCATTTACCCATTACAGAATCAAGGAAACTAGTTTCCAAAGCATAAATTTAGAAAGGGTAGAAAAAGCCAGAGCTCCCGAAACTAGCGTGCAACCATTTTGGATAATCCCCCCTCCCCTAATTAGAATTTATTGATATCTTTCTCATGAATCTGGACAGAAGGTATTATAAGAAAGGTAAAGGCAAGCCACACATCAAACTTATGTCAACATGGCACCAAGAGTGTCATGAAGATCCTAAGGAAATATAAAGGAACTAAAACGGAACACAGGAGTACAGGAAATAAAGGAGTTCAAAGCAACATCACAGTGGCAAAGAACAAGTTGGAGTGGTAAGAATACACAATGATTCAAAAGATTGCACCAACAACTGTGGAATGAACCCAAACAGGCAGTAAGAGAGATACACAGGGGTAAAAAACTGGAATTATAATCGTAGGGCAAAATGAAGGGGGAAAATAGCATAAAAGGTGGCAGGAACCCCCCCCCCAAAAAAAAACAAACAAACAACAAACGTACAAAGCAGCACAAAGAGTTGCATCAATACACCATAGCACCATGAGAGTTGCAAAACAGCTTTCTCCCACCCACACCCCACAGCAGTAACAAGAACACACCAAGATATAGAGTCTGGGTATGACAGGAAGGCAGTTTGACAGAAAGACCCTCAATGTGAAAAATAATGGGTAGGGCAGCAATGCTGAATATAAGAAAGACTCATACGGTGAAGGATAAGTGGTATCACAGTAAGGAAGATTGGCATGTGAGATATATGTCTTCCTATAGAAGCACATGACACTAGTCAGATTTGGTAAAAGAGAATGGTCTGTATCAGTATTATGTTTGTGATGTGTTTTATTTCATTCCCTTCTTGAACTTTGTCTTGCAGCTTGGTGGAATTTTGAATTTTTTGTGAAATTTCCTTTGATTGAAACTTTAGTTACAATGAGAACATTGCAATGGTTTCTCCTCGGTGTGGCTTTCCTAGTAATTTATGAGATCTGCTGTACTAAGAATGCATTTTCCATATTCTATAGCCAAACAGAATCTCTTATCTTTCTTGATTTTTAGGTGTTGCATTAGTTTCTCATCCTTCTGAAACATTTCCCATATTCATACCATTTAAAAGGTCTCTACTCTGCAGGGTTTGTTTTCTGTTCTGTCCATATGTTTCCTTCTAACTGAGGATTTTTTTGGGTAAATCATCCCAATATATAAAAAAAACAAGGTATTCTTAAGAATCAGGCTAGAAATGCAGAGGAGTAGAACAAAATGAAAACAAGAAAACAGGTGGACTGGTGGACTGGTAAGAGAAATATTTATTATTTTCTTTTTTCAAGTTATTTTTCTGGGACAAAACACTCCAGTATAAGTAACAAAGCAAGAAGCTAGAGTTGGAAGAACATTCCAAGCCTTCAAAAGAGGGCATCAACAATAGTGACATAAATGTTCCAGGGCTGTATCAGAGGAGTAAAGTGTTACAAAGAGTGACATAAAGCAAAATTGCTTACCTTGTAATAGGTGTTATCCAAGGACAGCAGGATGTAGTCCTCACATATGGGTGATGTCACCGGAGCCCAGCGCGGGAAATCTGTCAAAGTTTCTAGAAACTTTTGACTGGCCCTGAGAGGCCACTGAGCATGCTCAGCATGCCATGATATTCTCTGCCACAGGTGTCTCTCTTCAGTCTCGTTTGTAGCAAAAGCTTTAGCAAAAAATAAAATAATAAAAGGAAAGAAGCCCAACTCTGCGGGGTGGCGGGTGGGTTTTGTGAGGACTACATCCTGCTGTCCTTGGATAACACCTATTACAAGGTAAGTAATTTTGCTTCATCCCAGGACAAGCAGGATGCTAGTCCTCACATATGGGTGAATAGCAAGCTAGAGGCTGAGTCATTTTGTAGTGAAGCAACAGTGGGGTATTGTTATTGAATATGGGTCAGCCGAAGATCACAGTAGGTTGGTTGTAGAAGGAGTTGGGATTATACTGGAAACAAGTTCTTTAAGACAGATTGTCCATAGACAGAATCTTGTCGTCCTTGCTTGTCCAAGCAGTAATGAGCTGCAAAAGTGTGAAGAGAACTCCATGTTGCTGCTTTACATATGTCAAGGATTGGCACTGAACGATAGTGTGCTACTGAGGTTGACATTGCTCTCACTGAATGTGCCTTTACTCGCCCTTGGAGAGGAAGGCCTGCTTTTTCATAGCAAAACTGTATGCAATCTGCTAGCCAATTGGATATAGTATGTTTACCCACTGCTTTCCCTGGTTTGTTTGGATCGTAGGATACAAACAGCTGTGTGGATTTTCTGTGGACTGCAGTGCGGTCTATATAAAAGGCTAGTGCATGCTTACAGTCCAAAGTATGCAAGGCTGTTTCTCCTGGATGGGAATGAGGCCTTGGAAAGAATGTGGGTAAAACTATGGATTGGTTCAAGTGGAATTCTGTAACTACTTTAGGAAGGAATTTTGGATGTGTACGGAGGACCACTTTGTCATGAAGGAACTTAGTAAAGGGTGCATACATGACAAGTGCTTGTAACTCACTAACCCTTCTAGCTGATGTAATGGCTATGAGGAAGATAGTCTTCCATGTGAGAAATTTAAGTTCACAAGAATCTATGGGTTCAAAAGGAGAGTGCATGAGTCTTGTTAATGCCAAATTCAGGACCCATTCTGTGACAGGTGGTCGAATTGGTGGCTTAAGTTGAGTTAAACCTCTCATAAACCTACTGACGAGAGGTTGTGTGGAAATAGGCGCATCTCCCATCTTGTAATGGTAAGCTGAGATTGCGTTTAAATGTACTCTTACAGATGAAGTCTGGAGACCAGATTCTGAAAGATGGTATAAGTAGTCTAGTAGAGAAGTTGTGGGGCAGGTGAAAGGATTTATGCTCTTTTGGCAGCACCACAAAGTAAACCTTTTCCATTTGGAAGCATAGTTCTTTCGTGTGGAAGGTTTACGTGAAGCTATAAGCACTTGAGATATATTGGATGAAAGATTGAGTGGTTGTAAGATCAAGCTTTCAACATCCATGCTGTCAGGGATAGGGATTGAAGGTTGGGATGGAGCAACTGACCCTGATTCTGAGTTATGAGAGTGGGAGCTACTCCCTGGCGAATGGGATTCTTGACTAAGAGGTCTAGCAGTGTGGGGAACCATACTTGTCGAGGCCAATACAGGGCTATGAGTATCATGGACCCCTTGTCCTGTTGTAGCTTCACTAGAGTTTTGGTTATGAGCGGTATCGGAGGATACGCGTATAGTAGGCCTGAGTTCCAAGGGCGAGCAAAGGCATCCTTGGCTGGCTGGTTCTTCTGTTTGTGTAGAGAACATAATTTGTCCTCTTTGTGATTCAGATGTGATGCAAAGAGGTCTATTGTTGGTTGTCCCCAACACTGAAATATCCTGGTCACTACTGCAGGATCCAGGGACCATTCGTGTGGTTGAAACTGACGACTGAGTCGATCTGCGACTACATTGTGAATGCCTGCTAGATAAGTGGCCCGTAGGAATATTGAATGTGTTAGGGCCCAGTCCCAAATCTGTGCAGCTTCTTGACAAAGGAGATACGAGCCCGTACTTCCCTGTTTGTTGATGTACCACATGGCTACTGTGTTGTCCGTTTGGATCAGAACAGTCTTGTGTGAAAGGCAGTCCTTGAATGCATGCAGCACATAACTTATAGCTCGAAGCTCTAGGAAATTTATTTGAAAAGTGGCTTCGAGAGTTGTCCAAGTCCCTTGAGTTTGGAGATTGTCTATGTGAGCTCCCCAACCCAAGGTGGATGCATCTGTAGTTAAAATTATCTGTGGGACTGGTTGCTGAAAAGGTAGACCTTTGCAAAAGTTGTCTTTGTTTGTCCACCAATGTAGAGATGATCTTAGTTGTTGGGTCATTTGAATTGGATAATGTAGTAGTTGAATGGCTTGGATCCATTGTGATCGTAGAATCCATTGGGTAATTCTCATGGCAAGCTTTGCCATAGGTGTAACATGAACTGTGGAGGTCATATGACCTGGCAAAATCAGAAACTGATGAGCTGTTGCTTGTCTCTGTAAGGAAATGGATTTTACTAGTAGAATGAGTATGTCTGCTCGATCTACAGGTAGAATGGCCTTTGCTAGATCGGTGTTCAATTCTGCTCCTATGAATTGAAGCAGGTGAGTTGGAGTGAGATGGGATTTTTGATAATTGATGAGAAATTCCATGGAGTGAAGTAGAGAAATTGTTCGTGTTAGAGAGGTAAGAGCTCCTTGTTGAGACTGACTCCTTATGAGCCAGTCGTCTAGGTATGGGAAAACATGGACACCTTCTTTGTGTAAGTGTCCTGATATTACTGCTAGACATTTGGTGAAAACTCTTGGAGCAGATGCCAGTCCAAAAGGTAGAACTCTGTATTGGAAATGTTGATGGCCTACCATGAAGCGCAAGTACTTGCGATGAGGGGGGAATATTGGAATGTGAGCGTAAGCGTCTTGAAGATCCAAAGAACAAAGCCAATCTCCTGTTTGAAGGAGTGGAAGCATGGTGCCTAGAGAAACCATCCTGAACTTTTCCTTCTTCAGAAATTTGTTGAGGTTTCTGAGGTCTAGGATGGGACGTAGGCCTCCGGTTTTCTTTGGAATGAGGAAATATCGGGAGTAGAATCCTCTGCCCTGCTGTGACCGGGGCACTGATTGTATGGCCCTGGCTCTCAGAAGGGTGGATAATTCTATTTGTAATTGATGAAGTTGAGAATTTTGTTGTGGGCAGAAGTTGGTGGAAATTCTGGAGGAATTGAGAGGAAATTCAGTTTGTAGCCTCGAGAGTCTATGGAGAGTACCCATTGGTCTGATGTTATGTTTTGCCAATTTGTGTGAAAATAAGATACTCTTCTGCCCACCGGTAGGCTTGGCTTAGGATTCAGAGGTTGGGTTTGTTCTCTGGCCTGTATTTCAAAAGCCCGCCGCAGGGCTTGTCTGTGCAGGAGGTTGTGGACGAGCAGGCCTAGATTGTCTGGCCTGGGAGCGTTGTTGTGGTCTGGTCGACCTACCCCTAGAAGTTTGGGGGTAGTATCTGCATGGCCTGTAGTAAGAACGTCTGGGTTCTCTTCGGGGAGGGCGACGAGAAGACTGAGTAGCAGGCTCTTGTGGGGTTTGAGACAGTTGACGTAGAGTCTCAGTGTGGTCCTTCAGCTGTTGTACTGCTTCCTGAATCTTTTCCCCAAACAGATTGTCCCCAATACAGGGCAGATCCACAAGTTTTTCCTGAACCTCAGGCCTGAGGTCAGAGGCCTTGAGCCATGCCCATCTCCGGGCAGTTATTCCAGCTGCTGCTGCTCTGGAAGCAGTCTCAAAGTTATCGTAGACTGCTCTCACCTCATGTTTCCCAGCTTCTAGTCCCTTGTTGATTACAGCCTGTGCTGGTTCCTGGAATTGTGTGGGTAAAGAGGCAACAAATTCTTCCATTTGTTTCCAGAGGTTCCTCTGATATTGCGTGATGTACAGCTGGTAGGCAGAAATTTTGGTGTTTAAGATGGAACTCTGATACACCTTCCTGCCTAATGAGTCAAGGAATCTGTGATCCTTACCAGGTGGGGTCGATGAGTGTGAGCGTACACGTCTGGGTTTTTTCTGTGCAGACTCCACTACAACAGACTGGTGTGGTAATTGTTGTTTCTGGTAGCCTGGAGCTGGCTGCACTATGTAAGTAGTGTCTACACGCTTATTCACTGCAGAAACAGAAGATGGATGTTCCCAAATGCGGTGTTGGAGATCCAAGAGAACTTCATGGATTGGCACGGCCAGCACTTGTTTTGGCGGGTCCACAAACTGTAAAACCTCAAGTGTTTGTGACCTGGTATCTTCTTCTGCTGTGAGTTTAAATGGGATGGAGTCAGCCATGTCTTGAATGAATGAGGAAAATGATAGATCCTCTGGAGGTGACTACTTTCTCTGATCCGGAGGACAAGGGTCAGACATTAATTCTTCAGAAGATATTACAGATTGCTGTTTATCCCAAGAATCCTCAGAGTCTTCTCTGTAAGGAGATTTTGGTGTTGACTTTGGAGGGAAGTGAAGGCCTGAAGGGCCTGGCTGTGGATCATCAATGGAAAATACTGTAGAAGTATCTTGTGGCTTCATGGATGGTAGGTTATCGATGACATTTTGATATCTTTGCAAAAGTCATTGATAGAAAGCCAGATCTTACACTTCTGGAGGCTCGGATGAGGGTTGCCTCGATGGTATTGAGGGTGTCATCGACGTTGTCATCGGTGGAAGTGGCGCGGAAGCCGTTGATGTCGATGGAATCGAGAACGTCATTGAAGGGTCTGATGTAATATGGGCGAAGATCGATGTCGATGACATCATGAGCCTCGGATTGGTAGTGATGGAATCCATCGGTGCCAATGAAGGCATCGACATCGGTGGGCCCACCGGCATCAGTACTACTACCGGCATCGATGCTGGAGGCATTGGAATTGCCGGAACAGCTTGCTCTTTAAGAGCCTAGATGACCGCTTGTCTTATTAAAGTAGACAATTCCGGCTGTACAACTGATGAAGTCAGAGCAGTTGTAAGCTGTGACAGTAACGAGACATCCTGCCTAGAGGTGTGAGGAGTGTCTGGAACCGATGGAGATAAAGGCCCAGGCGCCGAAGGGGCCGGTCTTTCCTGGTCCCGTGGCCGCTTCGCCATCGACTCGTCTTGGGATATCGATGTGGAGGATGATGGACGACGATGTCGATGCCGATGTTTGGACTTTAGATGGTCCGCCGACTTCGTCAATAGCACTGACGATGGTCAGGACAGGGGATCACCGGATCCGTCCGGACGCGGTTTTTTAACTAGGATTCTTTTGGTCGCTCCAGCCGGAGACGACCTCGATGATTTGGAAGGAGAAGGAATTAGTTGGAGCTGGAACAAATGTTCCATTTTTTTCCTGCCTAGCCTTCCGCCCTTTTGCTGTCATCTCCGCACATTTGGGACATGTACTCACATCTTGTTTTTCACCGAGGCAGAGTACACGTTCCAAATGTGGGTCGGTTATCGACATATTTCTATTGCAAACAGGGCACTTTTTGAATCCCGTCGCCATTTTGTTACCGACGGCCGTCGATTAATGGGAATTTGTGAGAAGGGATTTTCTGAAAAATGAGAAATCAAGGATGAGGTACTCACCAATGGTGAGAAAAAACCCCGAGAGACTTCTATGAGAGAGAATATCAAGGACAATTATGACTTTCCAGTCAGAAAGACTTCGTGAAGAACGCAACTGCTTCTGTCCCATGATGCGTGAAGCAGTGTGGAAAAGTGAAGACTGAAGAGAGACACCTGTGGCAGAGAATATCATGGCATGCTGGGCATGCTCAGTGGCCTCACAGGGCCAGTCAAAAGTTTCTAGAAACTTTGACAGAAAGATTTCCCGCGCTGGGCTCCATCGGTGACGTCACCCATATGTGAGTACTAGCATCCTGCTTGTCCTGGGATAAAGAGCTCAAACCACCATAAATGGGGAACAATGCACCAGGAGAGGCAGAACATCTCCCATAAAAGTTATAGTGGTGAAAGAAACTGAAAGAAAGGCATGAAGATCCAAATGCATCATAAGAGTTGCAAAGCAACCACCTAGAGTGGCAAGAACACCCCAAGGCTCAAAATGGTATGCAAAGGGAACAAAAAAATCGGTAGAAAGCCCTAGGCAGGGATAAACCAGAGGAATCTCTAGATGATGCTTTGTAATTTCTGAAGGAACTTGCTTTTTGGGATTGGAGTTAGTTTTCACTAGAGGCTAAGATGCTACTAGTTAAATTAAACAAACGGTTTAGCAATTTGTTAGTTCTTTTAATCCAGAAGATGAGTCTTCTTCAGAATTAGTATTTGAAAATACTGCCTCCATTATCTCAGAAGCAATAATCTTAGAGAAGCACAGTCCTGCTTAGACCTTCTGCTGTAGTAATCTATTGAAGGATAAATATCAGATGAGACCAATAATTACAAGAACCTTAAGGTAATGGAGTTTGAATAAAATGTCCAAGAGAAAATGAAACTGTTAAAGACAACCAATGGATGGCTAGGGCAAGAACAATGCTGGATGCAGGCTGGATTAGATAGGCATGTCCATTGGTCCCTGGATCATCTTGTCTGAATTTCATAGCTCCAACAGTGGCTTTGGGCAATACATGGGGATTCAAAGGTTGATGAGATAGAAAAAGTTTTGTGGATATAGAAATCCCAGAGACAGTTACAAAGATTTGAGCAGCACAGATACCTATTCTTGTTCCTTAGACATTGGGTCAGTTGTAAGTCATCAGTATGGTGAAGTCAGAGGTCCTCATGATGGAGGAGTTGTGAAAGGCTATTTCTACTATTGAGACATCAGTATGTCTAAATTTATAAATTTGATTAGTGTTTCTTCAACCTTTTCAATTAAAGTTTCAGTGTATGAGATCGATTTGGTTGAACAATTGGGAGAAGTAGAACAGAAAATTAGGGCAAAGGAAGATGCAAATGTAGCAAAAATTAAAGATAGTATGATTGTTGATTCCAAGTTGGAAAATAGATCCAGATATCTAAGCTTGAGACAATTTCTCCAAAAACTTCAATATGACACTTGGGGACAGATTAAAGGTTTATGATTGGTATATTAAATGTTCCCCTACATATGAGACTTACATATGCCAATTAGGAAATGCAAAAGCTCACAAGAAAGAGTTGTGATAGAAGGGCAGTTGAGTTTGGATTGTTTGGTCCTTAAAGGGGTGCTAGAGAAGTCCTTTGAGGAAAAAGGGGTCAGACCAACTTAGTTATTCACCTTCTGTATTGAACCAGACAGAGAGTGGATAGTGTGATTTTTAATTCTTTATATAAGTGTTTTGTTTTTTGGGTCAAAAACTGAAGTCTTTTTTCATGATTTATTTAAAGTTAAAAAAAATACATGGAACCATTTCCAGATGTGCCAAGAAGATTTAAGTATTGGTGCTGATTTATTAGATTTTCTTGTAAATACCTTGTAAAATTTGAGAATAATAGGTACATCTTTTTGACCCTAACAATTAAAATTGTTTCTTATAACTAGATTTGCATCTGTAGTTGTTGCCAAGAAAAGCAAACTTCCAAAATTATAAGTAGCCCCATTTTCAGTAAGCATTCTGAATGCAGGGGTACAGGGTGCCCCGAGGAAATTATTCTCCCTCTCTCTCATTCCACAAGCCCTGGGGGCCAGCCTTTTTCCTCAGGGGCATAGGTTGGAAGGGAGGGCCGAGACTTTGGAACTTAATTCCTACAGCTTTCAGAGTGCAAACAGACTTTATGGTATTTAGAAAACAATTAAAAGCATGGCTGTTTCAGAGGACTTTTAAAGGTTATATATGTTTGTCATAGGCAAATATTTGGGAGGATGATCTGAAGGCACTCATTGTTTTGTTTGCATCTTATTGTGATAAGCAAAAATATTGGAAAACAATCTGAAGGAATTCATTGTTTTATTCTTATCATATTAACCACATTTTTATGTATTGTTTTATAATTATTTATAGTTTTTAGAATTATATTGTATTTTTTACCGTTCTTAGTCATTTTTATAAATATCAAATTTGTATACCGTCATGATTGCTTTTCAGAATGACTGTATATAAAAGTTTTAAATAATTAAATAAAATCATGAAAGTTCTAGAATGGGTAAATGTCAATCGGTTATTTAGCTTTCAGATAATAGAAGGTCTAGAGGGCACTCCATGAAGTTGGCATGTAGCATATTTAAAAATAATCAGAGAAAATTCTTTTTCACTCAGTACTTGAAACACTGGAACTTGTTGCCAGAGGATGCGGTTAGTGCAGTTAGTGTAGGTGGGTTTATAAAAAGTTTGGTTCAGTTCTTGGAGGATATGCAATTACCTGCTAATAATCAAGTTGACTTATAAAATATCCACTGCTATTACTAGCATTAGTAGCCTAGGAAATACTTAGTTTTTGGGTAATTGCCAGGTACTTGTAAGCCTGGATTGGCCACTCTTAGAAACATGATGATAGGCTTGATGGAACTTTGGTCTGATTCAAAATACCAATTTCTTATGTTCTGATGACAGTCCCCTGTTTTGTTGATGGGGACAAGTCAGGAGCAAGCAGGGTGTGATAGGCCACAGTTCTCTTAAAGGGGTCTAATCAGGAAGAATAGGTATATGACAGGTCCTAGTTGTCTGAATGGGGACAAGGCAGCTGGCAGCAGGTTGAGACAGGCTGCAGTCTTGATGATGGTGGACAAGTCAGGATGCAAAACAGTGTGACAGGCCACAATTTTGTCAATTACGACAATTTACAAGGCAGCAGGGTGTGACAGGCCTAGTTTTTGTGATAGGGACTAGTCAGGAGGCAGCAGAGTATGAAAGGCCCAATTTTTGTTAATGGGGACAAGTCAGAAAATAGAAGGGTGTGATAGGCCACAGTTGTCTTAATGTTGAAAAGTCAGGAGACAGCAGGATATAAAAGGCCCCAGTTGTCTCAATAGGGACAAGTCAGGATGCAGCAGACTGTGACTGGTCCCGTTGTTAAGATGAAAAGAAGTCAGGAGATAGAAGATTCTCACAAGCCCCAGGTTTTTTTTTATAGGGAAAAGTCAAGAGGCAGCAGAGAGTGACAGGCCTCACATGTCTTGATGGGGACAAGTCAGGAGGCAGGAATGTGTGACAGGCCCAAGTTGTTTTGATGGGTACAAGTCAGGAGGCAACATAGTGGGAATGTCCCCATCAACAAAACTAGGGCCTAAGCAGGAAGCAGCAGGATGTGATAGGATGCAGTTTTCTTGACAGGGATGAGGACAATTCTAGAGGCAGCAGTGTGTGAAAGACCCAAGTTTTGTTATAGGAATAGTTCAGGAGTTAGCAGTGTGAGCCAGGTCAAGTTTTGTTGATGTTGACAAGATAAAGGCATCAGAGTGTGATGGGACCTAATTGTCTTGATGGGGAAAAGTCAGGAGGCAGTAGAGTGTGACAGGCCACAGTTGTCCTAGCTCACTAGGTGTGGCCAGACACTGGAATTGTTTTACAAATATCACAGGAAATCTGAGTCCATATCCTTGACGGGATCTGCGAAATAATATGTCACTGTAATTTGAACTGCCTTTTCCTTTGCTGGAATCAGATGTGTGTCTTTGTTCCCAGCTGCTTTATAAATCACCTCATTCAAAAGTGAGTATTGTTTCCACTTTACTGTGAGGGAGGGATTGCTATGTTGCAGTGATAGGGTGTTGCTCTGACTTACACTATTGTCTGACCTGTTCAATGATGGTGTTTCCTTTTGGGCTACATCCCTCCTCTGCCCCAACATCTGGAACTCTAGTTGAAGACTTCCTCTGTCAGCATGCTCTTCATATGTGTCAGATTGTTGGTCTCCAGTGAGAATCTCATTTTCACATGTGAATCATATAGTGAAGCAAGCATGTATGCAGACTTATGGTCAGAGGTCCTAGTCTCTCTGTCTCCTGCCTTTCCAAACATGCCAGACAGCTTAGCACCTCAGCTCTTATTCACTCTTCCTATTGAAAGCTCTCCAACTTTTTTAACAGGATGTTTACTATGGAGATGACATCTTAAAGGGCTGCAGGATTGTCACAAGCTGTCTCATGTCTGACCAATCATTATGCCCTAGGTGAGCCTACACACCTACCTCTATTTCCACAGACAAATCATGCAGGGGTATCTGCTGCTCCATGTTAATTACAAATAGGCAGACAGCATAAATTTCAAAAAATGAATTGCATTTATTAAAAAGAAATATTTCTGGAGGACTAAGGAAGCAGAAATAACTACTCTGGTAGCTCATAAAGAAGGTACAAGCAATTCCAAATTTCTGAGGGATTGGGATTCAGCTTTCTAACTCTGCCTGTATAACAACCAAAATGCCAGCCATTTATTTCCTCTTCTATTACTATTTTATATCTTTCTATGCTTTCCACCCATTACATCTGAATGACTATTTATGGCAGCCGTAGCTCTCAGTACATGCTGACATTATACAGCCTTGAGCGCATGCCTACCCCAGTGCTGGGTTTTTGCATGACATCTGACACATGGACAAGAGTGTGACTTCTAGAGTTTTCCACCATACTCACACTCCCCTCTTGAAACCTCACGTGCAACTCTATCAGAGGGTTCACCATAAACTCTTGTCAGTATACATATCCCAGGCGAGAAGCCCCTGTCTTAGGTCCGGCCAGTCAGATAGGGACTACGGCACTGATCTGCTATCTCCAACCTGTTACCCGTCATTGGGAACCTCTCTCTTCCTGGGGGCCAGAAAGCTCAGGCTAGTCAGCTGCTTCTTGCTGAAGCAAATCATCATATCGTTCTGATGTCTGGGTGAAAAGCAAAGTGTTATTTGCTTTAAGAGAGGTAGCATTAGTACACATTTGCTGTCCTAGAGAACAAATGCAATGAAGACAACAAGTTCCTAACAATAAAAGGAAAAATGCAGTCAATAAAAATCCTAAAATGCCTTGATGTCCTCCTCTTGTTGCGTGAAATAAACTCTTCAGTGCTGGGTCATCACAGGATCCCCCTTCTATTCAGTATTCAGTAGGATCTCCAGCTCCTCTAGCCTATGCAGCATCATGTATATAGAATTCCAGAGCATGAATGTATTTTGAATGAGACGCTTGAGAGGCATCTCTGATTCTTCCTGTTTATCATGGAGAAGGTCTTCCACCTTTACACTTTGGTGGAAGTGGTCAGCTATTTTCCTAAGCTTCTCTATTAGACCATGCAGGGAGAAATTCTTTGGTTTTCTGGACTCCTGCCCTAGTGCATCCTTCACTACTCAGTGCAAGGTGTCATAAGAACATAAGAAATTGCCTACTCAATCAGACCAAGGATCCAGCAATCCCAGCATCCAACAGTGGCTAATTCAGGCTACAAGTACCTGGCAAGTAGGTCAAAACTAAATTGACCGCATGCTACTGATGCAAGTAATAGGGGTGTGAATCGTGTGATCGATCGTCTTAACAATCGATTTTGGCTGGGGGGGGGGGGGGAGGGAAATCTGATCGTCGTGTTTTGTTTTTTTTTTTAAATCATTAAAAATCGTAAATTGGGGGAGGGCGGGAAAACCGGCACACCAAAAAAACCCTAAAACCCACCCCGAGCCTTTAAAACAAATCCCCCACCCTCCCGAACCCCCCCAAAATGTTTTAAATTACCTGGGGTCCAGTGGGGGGGGTCCCGGCGCGATCTCCCTCTCTCTGGCCACACCTGCGTTAAGAGAAATGGTGCCAGTGGCCCTTTGCCCTTATGTGACAGGGTAAAGGTAGCGCCGGCGCCATTTTGGTTCCTGGCTCCCGACATCACGCGTGCAGGAGATCGCCCCTGGACCCCCGCTGGACCCCCAGGGACTTTTGGCCAGCTTGGGGGGGCCTCCTGACCCCCACAAGACTTGCCAAACGTCCAGCGGGGGTCCAGGAGCGACCTCCTGCACGCGGGCCGTATTGCCAATCTTCAAAATGGCACCGGCGCTTCCTTTGCCCTCACTATGTCATACGGGCGACGGTCACATGATAAGGGCAAAGGGCCATCGGCGCCATTTCTCTTAACACAGGTGTGGCCAGAGAGCTGGAGATCGCGCCGGGACACTCCCACTGGACTCCAGGTAATTTAAAACATTTTGGGGGGGGTTCGGGAGGGTGGGGGATTTGTTTTAAAGGTTCGGGATGGGTTTTAGGGTTTTTTTGGTGTGCCGGTTTTCCCGCGCCCTATTTAACGATACAATACAAATGCCCCTGACGATAAATCGGGGGCATTTGTATTTTATCGTGCACTCTAACGATTTTGGACGATTTTAAAATTATCTGACGATAATTTTAATCGTTCAAAAATGATTCACATCCCTAGCAAGTAATAGCAGTGGCTATTTTATAAGTCAACTTGATTAATAGCAGGTAATGCAATTCTCCACAAACGTATCCAAACCATTTTTTAAATCCAGCTACACCAACTGCACTAACAACATCCTATAGCAACAAATTCCAGAATTTAATTGTGCGTTGAGTGAAAAATAATTTTCTCCAATTAGTTTAAATGTACTACATGCTAACTTCATGGAGTGCCCTATATTCCTTCTATTATCTGAAAGAGTAAATAGCCGATTGACATTTACCCATTCTAGACCACTCATGATTTTAAAGACCTCTTTCATAACACCCCCCCCCCCCCCTCCCAGCTGTCTCCTCTCCACACTGAACAGCCCTAACCTCTTTAGTCTGTCCATCCCCTTTATCATTTTTTTGCCCTTCTCTGTATTATCTACTTCAGAACTATATGTTTTTTGAGATGAGATGACCAGAATTGAACACAGTATTCAAGGTACTGTCGGTCTCCCCATGGAGCGATACAGAGGCATTATGACTTTTTCTGTTTTATTCACTATTCCTTTCTTAATAATTTCTAACATTCTGTTTGCTTTTTTGACTGCCATGGCACACTGAGCTGATAACGTGTTATCCACTGTGACACCTAGATTTCTTTCCAGGTGATAGTTTATAATATGAAACCTATTATAGAGATGTCCACCAAGTTTAATTAATTGTATCATATTTGTCTCGGTTTTCATTAGGCCAATTTTGTTTTTTTAATGGTTGCGGGGGACATTTTTTTTTGTGTTCGCTTTATTTCTTGTTTGTGCGCACTAATGGGAATTAGAGTGCAATAACTCCCCATTAGCGCACACCAATTATAGTAAGTGTGTGCTAATATTTTTAGTTGGTGCGCACTAAGCCCCATTAGTGCATACCAACACGAAATTCTAATTTCCCTAAAAGTTTGGGGTTTATTTCTTAATTTCAGGGCACTCCCAAAACAAGATGAATTAGACTATTTTGTTTAAATTGTCTAATTCATTTAAAATGAATGCACATCTCTAGAACCTTACATCGTGCAAGTACAGCATGGGTTTTTTTCCCTATATCCATCACCTTGCACTTATCCAAATTAAATTTCATCTGCCATTTGGATGCCCCGTTTTCCTGTCTCACAAGGTCCTCATGCAATTTATCATAATTTGTGATTTAACTACTTTGAATAATTTTGTATCAACTGCAAACTTTATTACCTCACTCATCGTATTCTTTTCCAGATCATTTATAAATATATTGAAAAAACCCGGTCCTAGTACGGATCCTAGAGATACTCCATTGTTTACCCTCTTCAACTGAGAAAATTGTCCATTTAATCCTACTGTCTGTTTCCTGGCTTATCAATGTCTTACATTTATCTTGCCAATACTTATGATTTAACCTTTTTTTCTTTTCTTAGATCATTCTTCCAATTGTTTAATGATCTTTAGGCTAAGATTGCTCTTTTCATCTCTCATTTTAACCATGCCAGTAATCATTTTGCCTTCCTTCCACCTTTCTTAATGTGTGGAATACATCTGGACTGTGCTTCTAGGATATCAGATACTTCCTTTACCATATTAGAGCTATTGGTGGTTACAAAGAGCCCTGCTTTAAGGTATCTGGTTCTCTGATCCAGCAGCCAGCCCTACAGCATTCTTGCTATGGCTCCTAAAATACTGGTGGAGGTATGGGTCTCATCTGCCAGGTGAGTATGCAGCAAAGCCCACCTGTGCCTTCTTACTCCATTCCCTGTGGAACGTCTGCCTGCCCCTACCTCATCACATGCTTCTCTGCTTGCAGGAAAGGCCACAGTGCCCTCTGCTGTTGTCATCCTCAAGCTTGCCTATAAAAGGGCTATTCAGTTCTTCATTAGGGCCTTCACAAGGTCTCTTCTACCTGGTCTACTGTGGTCATCTCTTCCTGGTCCCCTATTTGGGATCTTCAGTCTGGTTCTCGTTCCTGTGGTCTTCAGTGATCCTTGTTCTGTTCCAGTCCTTGGTGGTCTTCTGTGCTGGGTCCTCCTTCACTGGATTGAGTCTTCAGAGTCCTCTTCATTGTAGAGGCCCAGATTTCTGAGTTCCTGGTCTTTGAGGAACTTTTTCCAGCCTGCGGCCCTTCCTGATCTTCAGTGCCCACCTGGTGCCTGTCCTGGTCTCCACCTGTCTCTTTGTCCTTGTCTTTAGCCTCATCTAGTTCTTCATTGCTGGACTCTTGTCTTCAACCTGCTGTGGTTTTCAGTCTGGTTCTTGGTTCCATTTCTCCAGCTTGGTTCCACTTCCATCTTCATTTCCAGTTTGGTGCTGCTACTGTCTTAGTTCCTATCTTCAGTGGATACTTGTCATTGCTCATCCTGTGCTTGGATATTATCAGCCACCAGTGGCACAGGACTTGTCTCTATTTTCAAGGTTGCACTTTTGCACAGGGTCTCACGAATATCTTTAGTCATAAAGGACTTTTGGAGTAGCCAGATTTCTACCCCCAGAGAGCAGCCCTCACTGCTGAGTCTCTGACAGTGTTGTTGATACATTTACATACATACTTTTGAAAATTGAAAGTTTGCATATAAATCACTTTCCTACTCCAACTCTGCTCCTGGAATGATTCTTTCAAATACACAGGAAAGAATTGACAAAATTACTTTTGTGTATACTTTTACAAAACTTCCACTTCTCAGGGCACTTTTCAAAAGTTGATTATGTGTATAAAAGTCAGTTGAGTGTGTGTAAGTTCTTTTGAAAATTAGATCCTATGACTGTCGTTCTTATCTTTGCAATGGACATTGATATATTAATTAATACATTTATAGAGTTATTGGATAGAGCAATATCAAATATTTCATTTTCATAGTTTTTTCTAATTTTTCCATTATATTTCCTATGTCCACTCATTAGCTTTCCATACTATATTCCAGATTTATATGCATCATTGTGAACTCTGAATGGAGCCCTGGTGAAGAATTGCTTATCAGACCTGTATTCATGCTTTACATATCAGTGCAATAACTGCAAGGGGTTCTGGTGAATATCCATTCAGCAGCTGCTCATGCTGTGTTCATACATAATGTGGAAAATATTAAATACAATCAAAGTGAGTTATCCAGATAAGACTTATCTCACATGGGATATTCAGTGGCACAACTATACAAGTGAATACACTTGAATAAGTTGCTAATGAGCCAGATAGTCTTATCTGGCTTAGACCTGCTATAGCTGGATATCTTTGAATACCGCTACTTATCTGTCTATGTTAACCAGATTATGGAGAAGCCCCGAGGTAGGGAGAGCTGGCCCTCGAGGAGTGAGTACCAGATCCCTGGGAGCCGGGAGACTCGTTGGCAAAGTACTCACACAGCGGTTCCACGTAGGAGATGGCACCGGCGCTGGAATGGAGGCAGGCCTCGAGGACCGAGTACCTGGTTCCAGGGAGACAGCTCTGAGGAGTGGATGATAGTAGTACTCACTGATGGTCTCTGTAGTGAATGCTAGCAAGTAGAAGAGGAGATAGATGCAGGCAGTGGGTCAGGGAACTTGGGCCTCGAGGAGCGAGTACCAGTTACCTGATAGCGACCTGAAAGAAGCAAAAGAGACCCCCGAGGAGCGGGTACCCCGTTAGCAGAAAGAGTCCAATAGAAGTTGGAGAGGCAGAGTAGCTGGGTACGGAGAGCGAATCCCATCTGTAAGAATCCCCCTTGCTAACTCAACGGCTAGTAATAAAGTGTAGGCTTAAATATCCGGGCAGCGTGACATCGTCAAAGGGGGACGCATCTGAGGAACGCGCCAATGAGGAAATAAGAATGAGGACTACGTGGCACGCGCCCTAAGGTACCTGTAGGACATGGCGGGAGGCAGAGCCCCAGCCGGTCCGGGGACGCCGGAGAGGACGGCAGGCGGATGCCACGGCAGCCAGCTGTCCGTGAAGAGCAGGAGGAGCTGCAGAAAAGGAAAGGTAGGCGGAGTGAAGCCGTCGGGACGTGACGGTCACAACAGAATTCTTTTGAAGGCCTGCACTAGCCATATTGATCATGTGATATAGATTGAGGTCCACTCTTCAACTTTTCCTGTTGTATTCATGCTTTATCTGTAGCAGAGTGATTCTTGTGTGGGGTTCTAATAAACGCTTGCTTTTAATCTGTGCATGTTGAATTAATGCATTATATCAGTGATTCCCTACCCTCTCCTGGAGGCACATCGAACCTGTCAGATTTTCAAGATATTCATAATGAATATGCATGAAATAGATTTGCATACATTGGACACCCAGAATTTGCAAATCTATCTCATTTATATTCATTGTGGCAATTCTGAATACTTGACGAGTTGGGTTTTCTTCCAAAAGAGGGTTGGAAAACAGTTTATTATATATATATGTATGATACCTGCGAGGAGCTCTGATAAAGATCAACTCTACAATTGTTCATTGTGGTAATTGCATGGGATGATGAAATCCATGTTTTAGCTGTCCATGTTATGTTCATTACTGGTCAATTTCAAATACGTATTACAGAAGGAAAAATGGTTTGGTTCATTCATCCATTTCATAGGACATATACACTGGATTCATAGTTTTAAACAAAAATAAGTTCTGTTCTTTTTTCATTCTTGTGTTTATTAACATAATCAAAGGGTGAAGAAATGTGGCCTATTGTGGGCTCCCTAATTTTTTTTTACATCTTTATTTATAATTTTCTGATATGCAGTTAACAAGTATAGAGGTTTACACAAATATCATATATATCATAGAAGTAACAAAGAAAAATATTATATTGTTAGATAATTTTATCAATTGCCTCTAACACCTTATTAGACCACAATAGTAGGGGAATATCTAATAGAAATTACGAAGGAAAACTTATTTAGAAGATTAATGGCCATAACCACACATTACTATACAGTTCTTTCTGTACTTAGAACAGATTATTGGGAACTGGTTCTAACAGTGGAAGAATCTGATTTATCTTTGTTATTAAAAAATGAACTTAACTACAATGGATCAAAACAAACATATTTTACTCCAGCCTGCTTAATAACGCACTTGCAAGGAAAATAAAGCCAAAAGGAAGTGCCCAAGCCAATCCCAGCAGGGCGCATCAAAAGGAAACATTTTCTTTCTGCTTGCATTAGTTTTGCAACATCTGGAAATAAACAAATTCTTTTCCCCAGAAATAAAACATCTCTTTTTCTGAAAAACATTTTAAGAATGAATTCCCTTTCTGAGTCCAGGGCAGTAGAAGTTTTTACATCTTCTTCCATTGATGTTTCCAGGAAGGAAGATAAATGCCATGTATCTATTATAGGAGACACTTCCGGTCTAATGTTCAATGGTGGCAATGCTTTAACCGGTGAATAGTATGCTTTAGAGATTGGTGGTATCATCTCTTCTTTGATTTGTAGAATTTCTAAAAAAAAATACTTTCTAAGCATTTCAATTGGTGTCACAAATTTCTTCTTGGGAAAATTTAGAACTCTTAAATTGCAGCAGTGGATACTATTTTCTAACTTAGGGCCTCATTTTCCAAGGAGTTACCGCGTGTGATAATTCCGCAAACCACGCTAACAGCAGTTAAGGCGATTTTTTAATTTTGTATTCAGGGGGCAGAGTGAATGTAAAGTAGGGAGGACTTATCGTGTGCCGTGAAACAGCTGCACTGTTAGTGCGGCCAATAACTACACCTCTTTCATTTGTGTTACAGCCGGTAAAGGTTTATCATGGTTCACGATATTTCCAGACAGGCCTGTTTGAGTATGAGAGAGAGAGAGAGAGAGAGAGAGAGAGAGAGAGAGAGAGAGCGCGAGAGAGAGAACACGTTGCTATAGTGCTGCCTCCCTAGACAGGTATTTGTATCCCTATGGTAGGCCCACCTAGTAACTCGAGGTGAGGGTTAAGTATTAGTGTAGGGGGTTAGGGGCCACTTTCACATTCAACATGAGACGTACGAACAGAACAGTGGTCTCTTGTGAAGATTTGCTGGCCTTCGGAGTGAGGAAACTCACTCCAAGATGAGATTTGTGCAATGTTCTCTCCACCTAGCTTGTTGTTATCCAGGTAGAGAGTCCATCAAGCTAGGCGGAGAGAACATTGCCCAAATCTCATCTTGGAGTGAATTTCCTCAATCCGTAGGCCTGTGTGCCCGGAGCTCCACTGCTGCCGCTGCCGCCACTGCTAGGAACGCGAGGAGGAGAGGCCTGCGCGATCGGCGCCCAGACCCGTCGGGGTAAGGCCTTCCTATTCCCCTTGCCCCCGGCGAGTCCAGCCCCCGATCGCGCCGCCAGTCAACCGCTCGGAGACCCGCCCACCAACAAAAGACAGCCAATTAACAGCCTGAGAGGGTCTTTTAAATTTACCGTCCTGCAGGCGCTCCCACCTCCCATCTCCTTCTCAAAGGCACCGCTCCCTCTGCCTCTGAAATAATCTTAACAGCCAAGAGAGTCCATTCCCTCGATCTTAGAAGAGATCCGTGCAGAGCATACCCAAAGTTGAATATCATTCAAAGGAAGTCCTGAGAATTTGATGCAGGAGGGAACCGAAGGCCAAATTAATAAAGAATTTACTGAGGAGAGAAACGGAAAAATTCATCACGGTGAGTTAAAACTACGCCCCTAAAAGGCACTCGGCCAATTAGAGGGCAGAGGCAAGCTCTTTAAATTTAAACGCTCGCCGGGCGTCGCGAGTCCGAAGTGTGCCCCTTTGTGAGACCCTAGACCTAGAACTTGATTGCTGATTTCCGCACTGTACTCCAGTCTATCATTTTATCTAAGGTAGACTATTGTAATGCACTTTTGCTAGGCATTCCCGTTACCCATACTAAACCCTTACAACTATTACAAAATGCTGCCCTAGGATTCTAACTAATTCAAAAAAAGAGATCACATCACCCCCACACTTATCGAACTTCACTGGCTCCCTATACATTTCCGAATTCGCTATAAAGCCCTTTCTATCATCCACAAAAGTCTGCTGAACTCTAACCTTAACTGGATTAACCCCCCCTCCTCCCCCGTACTTCGAATAGACCAACACGTACAGCCCTCCAAGGAACCCTACACGCGCCCAACCTATCAAATCTTTTAAATTATCCTCCACCATAAGCAGAGCTTTCTCTCTCGCTGGCCCATCTATTTGGAACTCCCTGCCCTCTGATATACGCCTGGAAACATACACTCCTACCTTCAAAAAAAAACTGAAAACATGGCTCAGTATACATTATTATATATTATATGTGTTTTGTATAATATATAATCTACCTCCTTCCTCCTTCTAACACTCCAAGTTGCATCCAGCACTCATCATCCGATTCAACACAGCAACTAAAACTTTATCCAGCACTCCTCTTCCAGACATCAGTCATCCTCAATCAGCATCCAGCACTCCTCTACCTGACATCAGTCATCCCCAATCAACATCCAGCACTCCTCTACCTGACATCAGTCAACCTTATTCAGCTTCCAGCATTCAACACCGATTTAGCTCAACATCTAGCACAAGCACTCGCAAGATGGAGAAACCACCTAACCTTCAACACCACAATTGTCACAAGCACCTAATTAACATCCCACTTATGAAAAATAACAAAAACTTACTTTGCCTCACCTTTCTTCTCATTAATGCACAATCATTAACCAAAAAATTCATGTTAATATCTGACATACTACAAGAGAAAAACCCTGACTTCATCGCCATAACAGAA
Source organism: Rhinatrema bivittatum (assembly GCF_901001135.1). Lineage (NCBI taxonomy): Eukaryota > Metazoa > Chordata > Amphibia > Gymnophiona > Rhinatrematidae > Rhinatrema > Rhinatrema bivittatum. The sequence goes on along the minus strand of NC_042630.1, from coordinate 53,433,972 downwards.
TCCTGGTTCAAAAACACCAATCAAGTCATTTTGAACCAACTTGACAACAATGCCTATGACACTTTCTCAATCCCTCACAATTACCGAAGAGGAGGCAGCCTTCTCCTACTTATCAAAAAACATTTCTCAATGAAAATGATCCCACATAACTTCCCAAAACAATTCGAAGTTGCACTCTTCGACTCACCAAATCTACAAATCTGCCTTGTCTATTGCCCACCTAAGCTTCTCGATAGTAACATCTCGCCGCTGCTCGAGTTCCTTATTACCTACATTAATTTGAAAAAACCTACAATCATTCTTGGTGACTTCAACCTTAATATAGATGTCATCCCAAGATCTCTAAATTGCCAAACCCTTATTGACATGCTTTCAAGCTTAAACTGCTTCCTTCAAGTGCATTACCCCACTCACAAAGCAGGTCATACATTAGACCTAATTTTCACTAATAACTACTTCTCTAATACCACAATTCTCCATAGTCCAGTTCCATGGTCTGACCACCATCTTCTACTATGCAAGACTCAAATAAATTTCAACAATCCAACCTACACTAAGGATACACAAAATTTCTTCAAATATCGACCACCATTTCAATCTGATCTTCTCCTACAAGAACTGGGTTTTCAGCTTTCTAATCTCGACCTCTCTAACATAAATAACGCCATCCAATCCTGGTTTCATATTACTGAAGAAACTGCTAACAACATTAACCCAGAGAAAATCAAATGTATGAGGAACAAAAAAGAACACCAAAACTCCTGGTATAACACCACTCTTAAAAATATGAAAACGGCTCTCAGGAAAATCGAAAAAGAGTGGCAAAAAAAACAAACAGCCATTATTACAGCAGAAATACCGCACACATCTAGCTGCCTACAAAAAAACCATCCAGAACATGAAAAGTGATTACTACAGTAAAAAAATAAATAACTCTACCAACAAATCTAAATCACTGTTCAACATAGTAAACAACCTCATCGTCGAAAACAACAATCCCAATACCACTGAAACAAAAAATTTGAGCCAAGACTTAGCCATCTTCTTTAAGAACAAAATTTCAAAAATCTCTGATGCCTTCAACACCCCATCAATCATAGAAAAGCAATCTTTATCAAACATAAGTCCCTGGCTTGAATTCAATCCTATCTCCAACTTGGAAACAGAGAAAATGTTGAAAAAAATAAACCCTGCGCACCATGACATGGACACCATCCCAACCCGAGCTTTAAAGGAAATCGCTCATCCCTTAGCCCCAACAATAGCAGCAATCATCAACAAATCTCTTATTGAGGGTGAGCTTCCTACCAAACTAAAAATCGCTACAATCACACCACTACTTAAGAAAAAAAACCTCAACCCAGAAGATTTAAACAACTACCACCCAATATCAAACCTTCCCCTCTTTGCTAAATTGACAGAAAAGGCGGTTCTGAAACAACTAAACGAACACCTGGACGACCACAAAATTCTATTTCCCACACAACACGGTTTTAGAAAAAACCTCAGTACAGAAACCCTACTACTCAATCTTTCTGACACCTTATTAAGAGGCTTCGATAACAAACTAGATCACCTTCTGATCCTCCTCGATTTGTCAGCAGCCTTTGACACTGTGGACCACAAAAGGCTTATTTTTAGCCTAGAATCCATCGGGCTTGCTGGAAAAACCCTCAACTGGTTTTCCTCTTTCCTTAAAAACAGATTTTTCAAAGTTTCCTACAACAACTTTTCATCAGAGGCCATCCCTCTGGATACTGGAGTTCCTCAAGGGTCAGCTTTATCACCTATTCTCTTTAATATCTACCTTCTTCCTTTATGCCATCTTTTAACAAGCCTTAAAGGAAAATTAGGTTCTTACCTGATAATTTTCGTTCCTGTAGTACCAAGGATCAGTCCAGACTGCTGGGTTATGCCTCCTCTCCAGCAGATGGAGTCAGAGAGAAAACTGAAAGCACCCCCTAGATATACTGGTGTGCCACCTGCCATCCTTCAGTATAATTTATATCAAAGCAGAAGAAATGGATCATCCTTCCGCCAAAAATAGCCAAAAATTAACTATGGCCACTGGCTAGATCAAGTAGTAAAACTCTGCAAAAGTAAGCATTAACATCGCTCAAACACTACTGAGCCAACCAAGCAAACAAAGCCAAAAGGCAACAAAATGAATAATCACTTACCGTATCAAGTTATCGATACCTGAAAGAGTGGAAAAGATACTGTTACGAGCGGACTCTCCTGAAACACCATTACTGGGCGGGCGTCTGGACTGATCCTTGGTACTACAGGAACGAAAATTATCAGGTAAGAACCTAATTTTCCTTTCCCTGTACGTACCAGGATCAGTCCAGACTGCTGGGATGTACCCGAGCTGACTTAAATGGGGTGGGACCCCGAGAGTCCCGCTCGAAGTACACTGCTTCCAAAGGAAGTAGGTGACGGCCCTCGAACATCAACCCGATAATGTCGAGCAAAAGTATGCAACGACTTCCAAGTGGCCGCCCTGCAAATCTCTTGGCTCGAAACCAGGTGACTTTCTGCCCATGAAGTCGCTTGAGAACGGAGAGAATGGGCCTTGAGCCCCTCAGGAACAGCCTTACCGCCACTAATCTACGTGGCAGCGATTGAGCCCTTCAACCAACAGGCAATAGTTACTTTGGACGCCTGAAGCCCCTTCCTGGGGCCATGCCACAAGACAAACAGATGATCAGACCGTCGAAAATCATTGGTAACTTCTAAATATCGCATGAGCACTCGACGAACACCCAAACGTCTCAAATCTGACCCTTGAGAAGACTGTAGTTCTGTCGCCAAGAAGGAAGGCAATTCCACCGTCTGATTTACATGAAAGGCCGATACCACCTTAGGTAAGAAAGAAGGTACCGTACGCAACGACACACCTGAGTCCGAAATACACAAGAACGGTTCTCTACATGAAAGAGCTTGCAACTCAGAGACCCTACGAGCAGACGCGATCGCCACGAGAAACACCGTCTTGAGAGTTAAATCCTTTAAGGAGGCCTGCCTGAGAGGCTCAAAGGGGGCCGCATTGAGGCCTCTGAGAACCAAGTTCAAATTCCAAGACGGGCAAGGAGGCCGCAGTGGAGGACACAAGTTCCGAACACCACGTAAAAAGCGTGCTACGTCTGGGTGACAGGCGAGAGAGGACCCTTCAACCTTTCCTCTCAAACACCCCAGAGCTGCTACCTGAACCCTCAGAGAACTGTAAGCCAAACCCTTCTTCAAGCCGTCTGCAAAAACGTAGGATTTGAGCTACAGAAGCCCGGCGTGGTGCAATCTTCGAGACCACCGCACGAGGGAGTCAAACACCTTCCACACTCTAGCATAAGTAAGCGTAGTAGAGGGCCTCCGTGCCCGAAGCAGTGTGGAAATGACAGGCTCAGAATAACCCTTTTTCCTTGTCTCCTTTCAATAAGCCAAGCCGCCAGACAAAAGCGATCCCCCAGATCTAAAAATACCGGCCCTTGCCGAAGGAGGTTCGGAAGATGACTGAGACGTAAAGGCCCGTCAGTCGCAAGATGAACCAGATCCGCGAACCATGGTCTTCTTGGCCACTCTGGGGCCACTAAAATCACCCGACCACGATGCGATTCTATGCATCTTAACACCTTGCCAATCAGAGGCCATGGAGGAAATACATAGAGGAGGACGTGACGAGGCCATGGAAGCACGAGTGCATCCACTCCTTCCGACCCGTGCTCTCGCCTTCGGCTGAAGAAACCCGCCGCCTTTGCATTGTGCCGAGTCGCCATCAGGTCTAAGGTGCGGAATCCCCCATCATAGGGTGATGAGACTCATTGCCTCGGCCGAGAGCTCCCACTCTCCGGGGTCCAAGTGTTGTCGACTGAGATAATCCGCCTGAACATTGTCTACGCCTGCAATGTGGGTGGCCGCGATGCGGGACAGATAACGCTCCGCCAAGGTTATCAAAAACGCTGCTTCGGTCGCCACCGGTCGACTTCTTGTACCGCCCTGGCGATTTATATATGCTACCGTGGTTGCGTTGTCCGAGAGGACTCGAACCGCCCGACCGCGTACCAAGGGCAGAAGGTGGCGCAAGGCTAGACGTACCGCTCTGGTCTCCAGACGGTTGATGGACCAAGAGGCCTGGCGAGGGGACCACGTTCCCTGTACCGCTCATGATTGACAGACCGCTCCCCAGCCCGTTAGACTGGCATCCGTCGTCACTACCACCCACTGAGGAGGATCGAGATCTACCCCCTGCAAGAGGTGGTCCGGGATCAACCACCAAGCTAGACTGGACCGAGCCGGTTCCATCAGCGGCAACTGGGCACCGTAATCCCTGGTTTTCTGGTCCCAGCGAGAAAGAAGAGCGGTTTGCAAAGGACGCATATGCACAAAAGCCCACGGCACCATTTCCAGAGTAGAAACCATATGCCCTATGACCTGCAAATAATCCCATGCCATAGGTAAGGGGAGATCCAGTAGGTTCTGTACCTGAAGCATCAGGTTCTCCAGTCTCTGCTGAGTCAGGAATACCTTGCCCACCAAGGTATCGAAACGTGCTCCCAAAAATTCCAAACACTGACTCGGAACCAGCTGACTCTTTGCAAAGTTGACTACCCAACTAGCGGTTGGGTAGTCGACTGCAGTTGCTGAACCACCACCTGGACTGCTCGCTTGCACGAGTCCTCCAACTTTGCCCGGATAAGCCAATCATCGAGGTAGGGATGCACCAATACTCCCTGACGGCGCAGGAAGGCTGCGACTACGACGAGAACCTTGGTAAACACTCTCGGAGCTGTGGCTAACCCGAACGGGAGGGCGCAAAACTGAAAGTGTTCCCCGAGCACCATGAACCTCAGGTACCTCTGGTGGCGCTCCCTGATCCCAATGTGAAGATACGCCTCGGCCAGATCCAAAGAAGCCAAAAATTCTCCCCTGTGGACGGCCGCAATAACAGATCGAAGAGTTTCCATGCAAAAAACAGGGAACAGCGCAAGGCCCTGTTTACTCTCTTCAAATCCAAAATTGGCCGGAACGTACCTTCCTTCTTTGGAACCAGGAAGTAAATGGAATACCGACCTGTTCTGGTCTCGTCCGGCGGAACGGGCACCACTGCCCCCAGGGATTGTAACCGGGCCACGATTTGGGCTATTACCAGTTGCTTTTCCGGAGGACCGCAAGGAGATATCATAAAAAGATCCCGGAGGGGCCGAGCAAAATCCAACTCGTAACCGTGACGCACCACGTCGAGGACCCACTGGTCTGAAGTGATCTTGACCCATTCCTCCCAAAACTGGGATAACCAGCCTCCGATGCGTGGGAAGGAGGAATGGGCCCGCACGCCTTCATTGTGCAGGTTTGCCTGTGGCCATACCCTGCGAGGAACCCATTCGTTGTGGTCGTCTGCCTCGAAAGGAAGGAGTCCAAAGACCTGAGAACCTGGGGCCCTGCTGCCTTTGGGGAGAAAGATCCACCCCTTCCCGTGCGAACCGGCGTTGCCCTCGAAATCGGGACCGCGTGTTTCCAAAAGACCGCAATTGTCGGGGCTTGTCCTCCGGCAACTTATACACCTTATTGCAGAGCTTTCCAAAGTGTGTGTCGGGACACATTAGTGTGTCGCCTGTAGTGTGGAGGTGTGTCGCCTGGTCCACAGGGCCGGCGGAAGCAGGGAACTATAGCAGGAAGATCGGCGGGCAGTGGTGGAGCTTACATCACCACAGCCCGAAGAAAAGGGTCACGTTCACTCCTCCTCCTTCCTGCCTGTGCAGCCCTGGAAGAAAAACGTTGCCGGAGCCGCGTGGGCAGGAAGGAGGAGGAGCATCTGCTGCATACAGAAGAAGAGCAGCATTAATGGGCCGTTGCGGATCCCACGTCGCGACGGCCCGAGAAGAGGAGGAAACCCGATAGCAGGGCCGCGGCGGATCCCACGTCGCGGCAGCCCGAGAAGAAGAGGAAACCCGATAGCAGGGCCGCTGCAGATCCCATGTCATGGCCAGGGAAGATCAGGGCCTCTGAAGAGCCCATCCTTCGGCAACCCGTGCAGAGGGACAGCATGTGCCAGTGAAAGCCTGTGCTTGAGCAAGAGAGCATGTAGGAGTGAGAGAGCCTGTGTGTGTGAGAGTGAGACAGCATGTGCACGAGAGAGACAGTATGTATGTATGTATGTATGTATGAGAGAGAGGCATGTGAGAGTGAGAGCTGTGGATGTGTGAGATTGCATGTGAGTGAGAGCCTGTGTGTGTGAGAATGTGTGAGATAGCGTGTGAGAATGAGAACCTGATTGTGTGTTTGAGGGAAGACAGATGGAGAGAAAAGAAATAGAAAAAAAAGACCCTGTAAAAGGAATTGGCAAAAAAACAAGAAAGGAAAGGTGGAAAAAAAAAGCCTGTGACCAACCGATTAGAAAACTAAGATCACACAGCAAAGGTAAAAAAAAAAATTACTTTTTAGTGATTGGCACATGTAATCTTTGGGAATGTGCAAGAGTAGCACTTTCTCTATGCCGATCTCACAATGTACGAGATCAGCATGGAGGAAGTGGAAGCCTGCAAATATTTATTATGAGATAAAATGTTTCACAACACAACCTATTTATGTATATATTTAAGGAAACATACATAAATTGTTGAAATACATTTTGTTCGTTTAACCTTTAACTTCTGGTTTGCTGGTAGACTGAATTACTGTGTCACGAAATTATGTTTGTCTAAAAAGTGTGTCACCAACATGAAAAGTTTGGAAAGCTCTGCCTTATTGTCTCCCAAGTCTTTGATGAGTTGATCCAACTCCTCACCAAACAACAACTTCCCCTTAAAGGGAAAAGAAGCTAGTCGCGACTTAGAAGAGGCATCTGCCGACCAACGACGGAGCCACAATAGTTGTCTGGCCACAACAGCCGAGGATATAGTGCGGGCCGAGGTCCTTAGCAAATCATACAGGGCATCCGCTGTATAAGCAACTGCCACTTCCACACAATTGGCCTGCTCCGCCTCTTCCGGCGGGAGTTCTTGGGTGGTTAGTAATTGTTGCACCCAGCGCAGTGTGGCCCTCTGGACCATACTGCTACAAGCCGCAGCCCGGACTCCTAAAGCCGCTATCTCAAAAATGCGCTTTAATAGGACCTCTAACTTCCGGTCCTGGAGATCTTTCAAGGCTACCCCTCCCGTGACGGGAATGGTAGTATGCTTAACCACCGCAGTGACTGCTGAGTCCACCGAAGGGACCTTAAAAATCTCTAACGAATCCGAGGGCAGAGGATATAATTTATTCATTGCCCTGCTAACGCGCAGGGATGCCTCTGGAACCTCCCATTCCTTAGATACGATCTGTAATACCTTAGAGTGCAAGGGAAAGGTTTGCGGGGGGGCTCTCAGACCCGCCATAGCTGTGTCCCCAGTGGAAGTATCTGTGTCCTGCTGTGGCGCTGGGATCTCCAGCTCCTTCAAAACATAAAGAATCAAATAGTTCAGCTTGTCCCTGCCAAACAGGCGTAAAACCAGGGGGTCGTCCCCTTCGAGAGACCCCTGAGCGTCGGAGATGTCGGCCCCTGCCCCATCCGGTGAGCCCTGGGTGAGATCCGGGAACCCCGGATCGTCGGCACCCCCAAGGGAACAAGCTCCTGATTTGCCCGGAGCTTCAGCCTTTCCTGGTCTCCCGATTTGTCCTGCACCGAGGACACCTTAGGCACTTTTAGAGGGGGGGGGGTTTGTCTGGCTCCCAGCCTGCTTCTGCCTCCAAAAAAGCCTGGTGCATCAACAGCACAAACTTGGAGGAGGAAAGGCACCTTCCTTTTAATTGATCCCCCCACGGGACGCACCGGAGGGGGGGGGGGCTCTTGGGGCATCAAATTCGGAGCCACTATGAGGACTCAAAACCGGCAGTGAAAGCGGAGGAAAATCCTCCTCCTCAGAGGCAGAATCAACATGCTGCCTCGTGGACAAGATGGCCGCCGGCTCCCCCTCACTGGGAGGCGGGGCCGACGATCGCAGCGCCAACAGCCTCCTCAGCCGCGCCGAGGAGGACGGATCCGCGCCGACGCGGGCTGCGCTCGGCCCCCGGGAGGGACCCTCGCCACCCGGGAATGCAGCAGGGAGCAGAGACCCTCCCGGAGAGTCGCGCCCCCCGCCCTACCACAGGCCGTGCAGGCCGAAAACGCGGCATCGAGGAGGCAGAAGAAAAGCATGCCAAAATAGGAGCCCTGTGCAAGCGCCTCTAACTCCGGGTGAAAACCTCCACCCCCTCCGGAGTCCCTGGTCAGGCTAATTACCAGCGCGGCAGGCTAGGGCTGGAAATGGATCACTGCCTGCTATCAACAGGGCTTATGTGTCCTGCATCCACTTTTTATTCACTCACTCTTTCTTTTTTTTTTTCAAGTAAAGACCTCCTTCAGATCAAAGTCTGGATCACTGTACTTCGGGGGGGGGGGGGGGGGGGGGGGGGGGGGGGGGGGGGGGGGGTGACCGGCCCACCGGATAAACTTCCCCCAGACCAAAAGGGACACTAATCGGGTAAAACAATGAGAGCCAAGCTCTCAGTGCCTGCCTGTATGCTGCGCTAGCAAAACCAACAAACAACTGCTACAAAAATATCAACTTTTTTTTTTTACACTAAGCAAGGAAGAGAAATAAAAACCAGTTGATCTAGGCAGCACAGTTATAAAAAATCATAAAGAACACCTGAAAGATTGTTTAGTCAGAACAGACAGGACGCAGGTTATGCCTCTCAATCTGCTGGAGTCAGAGGAAATTCTGAAGGATGGCAGGTGGCACACCAGTATATCTAGGGGGTGCTTTCAGTTTTCTCTCTGACTCCATCTGCTGGAGGGGAGGCATAACCCAGCAGTCTGGACTGATCCTGGTACGTACAGGGAACATCATTTTCTACATGTATGCTGATGACATACAACTTCTCATTCCCATTACTTCGTCTTTAGAAAGAAGCAATGTCAAAAGCAGCCTCACACCTGAAAGCAATACGAAAACTGCTGAACAACCTAAAATTATGCTTAAAATATGAGCAAACAGAATGTATACTAATTACAAGAAAAACTCTGGTATAACTTCCACTCCACCCTTCCAATTTGACAACATTCAAATTCAACTCAAAGACAACGTTAAAGACCTGGGTTTCTGGCTAGATAATGAGCTTAAATTTAAAAAACCACATCACAACAAAAACAGAGAAGGCTTCTACAAAATTCAAATACTCAAACACCTAAAACCGCTGCTTCAACCCCCAGGATTTCAGAACCGTTCTTCAAGCCCTCATCTTCTCCAGTTTGGACTACTGCAACTCCCTTCTGATAGGCCTTCCTAATTCAACCTTAAGACCACTGCAGTTACTACTCCAAATGCAGCTGCCAGAGTCCTGTCTGGTAAAGAAAATCCGACCATATTAGAGATGTGAATCGTGTCCTCGATCGTCTTAACGATCGATTTCGGCTGGGAGGGGGAGGGAATCGTATTGTTGCCGTTTGGGTGAGTAAAGTATCGTGAAAATCGTTAAAATCGTGAGCCGGCACACTAAAACCCCCTAAAACCCACCCCGACCCTTTAAATTAAATCCCCCACCCTCCCAAACCCTCCCCCCCAAATACCTTAAATTACCTGGGGGTCCGTAGCCTTAAATTACCTCCGTAGCGGCGGTCCGTAGCTAAATCGGGGGAAGGGGGAGAGCAGGAAAGCGGCACACTAAATCGTGTAGTCTTCAGCCGGCGCCATTTTGCAAAATGGCCGCCGCAAAATGGCGCGGCCATAGACCAAAACGATTCGACGCAGGAGGATCGTTCCGGACCCCCGCTGGACTTTTGGCAAGTCTTGTGGGGGTCAGGAGGCCCCCCCAAGCTGGCCAAAAGTCCCCTGGGGGTCCAGCGGGGGTCCGGGAGCGATTTCCTGCCGCAAATCGTTTCCGTACGGAAAATGGCGCCGGCAGGAGATCGACTGCAGGAGGTCGTTCAGCGAGGGTTCCGCTGAACGACCTTCTGCAGTCGATCTCCTGCCGGCGCCATTTTCCGTACGGAAAACGATTCGCGGCAGGAAATCGCTCCCGGACCCCCGCTGGACCCCCAGGAACTTTTGGCCAGCTTGGGGGGGCCTCCTGACCCCCACAAGACTTGCCAAAAGTCCAGCGGGGGTCCGGAACGACCTCCTGTGTCGAATCGTTTTGGTCTATGGCCGCCGCCATTTTGCGGCGGCCATTTTGCAAATGGCGCCGGCTGAAGACTACATGATTTAGTGTGCCGCTTTTCCTGCTCTCCCCCTTCCCCCGATTTAGCTACGGACCGCCGCTACGGAGGTAATTTAAGGCTACGGACCCCCAGGTAATTTAAGGCATTTGGGGGGGGTTTGGGAGGGTGGGGGATTTAATTTAAAGGGTCGGGTGGGTTTTAGGGGGTTTTAGTGTGCCGCTGGACCCCCAAGTAATTTAAGGCATGGGGGGGGGGTTCTAGGGTGTTTTAGTGTGCCGGTTTTCCTCCCCTCCCCCTTCCCCCGATTTACGATTTTTTGACGATAAATCGGGAGAATTGGTATTGTATCGTGACCCTAACGATTTTTGACGATTTAAAATATATCGGACGATATTTTAAATCGTCAAAAAACGATTCACATCCCTAGACCATATATCCCCAGTACTCTACAACTTACAATGGCTACCAGTTAAAAAAAAGAATAGAGTACAAAGTCCTCACAATCCTACACAAATCAATTCACAAAGCTGACTACACTGCCCTGGACAATATTATACATCTACATAAATCATCACGTACAACAAGATCTACATATAAAATTCAGCTGGATGTCCCTTCATTACCATAAGCCAAACTATCCTCCACTAGAAATAGAGCCATCTCTATCGTCGGCCCAAAATTATGGAACTCACTACCTCAACACCTCAATTCGCAAGAAAACTTTAAATCTTTTAAAAAAGAACTTAAAGATTGGCTACTCTCACAGTCTTACAATGGCTGCTCACCCAATGACAACAGAACATAAATCTTTTCATATCCACCTTCACGTTCCTTTTTATGCCAGCAATCCCCTCCTTCTGACATTCGCCCTGTCTCGCAGAAACCTTTTTTTCTCATTAACGGTTTCAACCGTCAACTTCAAGTGTTGCATACACTCATATCTATTGTTCAATGTATTTATTGACTTTTATTAAGTTTATGTTCTGATTCAATCTTTGTCACACTGTTATGAATTTAAATGTAACTGGTTTGTTATAATGTAAACCAGAGTGAAGGCTATGTCAGCTGTACCTCGGTATGTAAACAAATGCTAAATAAATAAAAAATAAATAAATAAAATCTTCACAAGAGACCACTGTTCTGTTCGTACGTCTCATGTTGAATGTGAAAGTGGCCCCTAACCCCCTACACTAATACTTAACCCTCACCTCGAGTTACTAGGTGGGCCTACCATAGGGATACAAATACCTGTCTAGGGAGGCAGCACTATAGCAAAGTGTTCGTTCTCTCTCTCTCTCTCTCTCTCTCCTCTCTCTCTCTCTCTAAACAGGCCTGTCCAGAAACACCATGATATATACTGGCAATGTAGCCCAAATTGGGCTAATAGTGCAACTTGCAATAACAGCCTTTCACATAGCTGATATCACAATTTGCAATACACATGCTTATTAGCATAAGGTACACCCCTTTTTGGTATTGCATGCAATACCAATGCAATATTGGAAAATGAGGCCCTTAATTTGCAGATATGTATGTCCAGTAACAATTGTATCCACAGATTTTTGAATTTTCATTTAATATCCTGAACCTCCCTTTGATTTTTAATTTCCAAAACTTGTTTTCACATCATTGACTTGAACAGTTAAGTCTCGCTACTGAGAAACGAAACGTGAAAGCTGACTCGTGAGATTTGTTATTGCTTCCCATATATTATTTGAGAAGTTATTTTTAGAATAGCAGTTAATACATCCATCTCCAATTGTTGGAAAGCCCTGGTCTGATCCATTTCTGGTTGAAATTGAGCAAATCTTTCCATCGCCATCCAGCCAATCACTCCAGCTGAAAGCCCCTCTCTCATGGCTCTACTCAATGCCAACTCAGCCGGCAGAGTAAGATCTTCCTCACGAGACAGGAGTGCTGTTCTCATCGGCACTCTCTGTGGGGGGGGGGGGGGGGCAGGGTTGAGGAGGTGCCTGACTCGGCTCCGGCGACAAAGATGATTCCGGGTCCAGACCAGAGTGTGGTGGATCAGCACCCGCCTCACCGTCCAAGGGCCTCGCTTCGTAGCATTTTTCAGGTTTATGGAGCACATGTTGAGCCATAGGACGAGTCACAGGCAACAATTCAGAAACTTTGGGGTAAGTTCTCACTTTACCCATTACAGAATCATGGAAAATAATTTCCAAAGCATACATTTAGAAAGGGTAAGAAAAGCCAGAGCTCCCGGAACTAGTGTGCGGCCATCTTGGATACTCCCCCCTCTCCCTAATTAGAATTTAGTGATATCTTTCTCATTAATCTGGACAGAAGTTATTATCAGAAAGGTAAAGGCAAGCCACATATCAAAATTATGTCAACATGGCACCAGAGTGTCATGAAGATCCTAAAGAACTATAAAGGGACAGAGGAGTACAGGAAATAGCAGGAGTTCAAAGTCACAGCACAGGGCAAAGAACAGTTGGAGTGGTAAGAACACAAAATGCTTCAAAAGATTGCACCAACAACTGTGGAATGAACCCTCACAGGCAACAAGTGATACATGGGCAATAAAATGGAATTATAATTGTAGGGCAAAATGAAGGGGGAAAAGTCATAAAAGGTGGCAGGAAACCCCCCCCCCCCCTCCCTAAAAAGAACAAGGTACAAAGCAGCACAAGAGTTGCATCAATACACCAAAACAGCTCTCTCCCACCCACACCCCCCAGCAGTAGCAAGAACACAACAAGATATAGACTCTGGAGTATGACAGGAAGGCAGTTTGACATAAAGACCTTAATGTGAAAAATAATGGGTAGGGCAGCAATGCTGAATGTAAGAAAGACTCCTACGGTGAAGGATAAGTGGTATCACAGTAAGGAAGATTGGCATGTGAGATATATGTCTTCCTATAGAAGCACATGACACTAGTCAGATTTGATAAAAAAAAGAATGGTCTGTATCAGTATCATGTTTGTAACTTGTGTTTTATTTCATTCCCTTCTTGAACTTTGTCTTGCAGCTTGGTGGAATTTTGAATTTCTTGTGAAAAGCAAGTGTTGCTTACCTGTAACAGGTGTTCTCACAGGACAGCAGGATGTTAGTCCTCACCAGGATGGAGCCCAATCACAGAAAACTTCTATCAAAGTTTCCAGAACTTTGACTGGCCCCTACTGGGCATGCCCAGCATGGCACTAACCCTTCAGTCTTATTTGATAGCTACAGGCAGTGCTGAAAAAATAAAACAACAAAACGTTGCGAACCCAACACCACGGGGCGGCAGGCGGGTTTCGTGAGGACTACCATCCTGCTGTCCTGTGAAAACACCTGTTACAGATAAGCAACACTTGCTTTCTCACAGGACAAGCAGGATGGTAGTTCTCACATATGGGTGAGTACCGAGCTAAGGATGTCCGAACATGCACCAAATGTACCCAACGGCGTGCAACAGGCACAACAAATGGGGTGGAATTTGGTAGAGGGCATCCTGAACCTCACCGGGCAGGCAGAAGGGTGTTGGTACGTCACGTGGGAAATAGGTTACGCAGGACAGACTGGCCGAAGATGGAATCTTGTCTTCCGGCTTTGTCCAAGCAATAGTGGGCTGTGAAGGTATGGAGAGAGCTCCAGGTGGCAGCCCTGCAAATGTCAGGAAGTGGCCCAATCTTAGTGTGCTACTGAAGTCGCCATGGCCCTCACAGAGTGTGCTTTAACATGGTCTTGAAAAGGAATGGCTGCTTGCTGGTAGCAAAAAGATATGCAGTCCGCCAACCAGGAGGGAGAGAGTCTGCTTACCCACAGGTTGCCCTAATTTATGTACTTGCGTTCATTGTACAGGCTATGCCTAGTGATAGCATTGCTATCATAGCTCTAAGTATATGTGAACGATACGATGTGCAAACGGTTGTCGGTATATAAAAAACTCTAAATAAATAAATTAATTAATTAATTAATTAATTAGTTGGGATGGAAAGAGACGAATAACTGAGTGCTCTTCCTGTGGGTAAGTGTACGGTCTAGATAGAAAGCTAGAGCCCGTTTACAGTCAAGGGTATGCAGAGCCTGTTCCCCTGGATTGGAATGGGGCCTGGGAAAAAAGGTAGGTAGTATGATGGATTGATTAATGTGAAACTCCTAAACTACCTTGGGTAAAAACTTAGGGTGAGTGCGGAGTACCACCCGGTCCTGCAGGAGTTTAGTGTAAGGCGGATAGGTAACTAGGACCTGTAACTCACTAACCCTGCGAACTGAAGTGATAGCTAAAAGGAAAATCACTTTCCATGTGAGATATTTTAAGTCACAGGAGTGAAGAGGCTCGAATGGAGTTTTCATGAGCTGACCGAGAACCAAATTAAGGTCCCAAGAAGGGGCCAGAGGACTTAAAGGTGGCTTGATATGGAGCAAGCCCTTTAAAAATCGTGTTACGAGGTGTTGTACTGATATAGGGACAGCCCCGACACCTTTATGGAAGGCGGCTACCACACTGACATGCATTCTGATGGAAGAGGTTTTTAGACCTGACTGACAAATGCCAGAGATAGTCCAAAAACCTTGGGATTGGACAGGAAAAGGGATCAAGGGACTGCGAAGTGCACCATGATGTGTACCTTTTCCATTTATAGGAATAAGATTTCTTGTGGAAGGCTTCCATGAAGCAATCAGGACACGAGAAACTGAATCTGAAAAGTTAAGTAGTTGAGAATTAACCTTTCAATATCCATGCCGTCAGGGACAAGCCTGAAGACTGGGATGGCGTAGGCATCCGTCATTTTGAGTGAGCAGGTGCGGGTCCGTTCACAAGGGAATGTGCCTGCGGATGGAGAGATCCTGGAGTAGGAAACCACACTTGGCGTGGCCAGTGAGGTGCTATCAGATCATGGTTCCCTTGTCCCGATGTAGCTTCACGAGAGTCTTAAAATGAGAGGAAGTAGAGGGAATGCATAGAGCAGACCGGTTGCCCGAGAGGGAGAATGCATCTCTGGGCTGAGAGAGTGCTCGCTCTGAATGAGAGAGCAGTACTTGTCCACTTTGTGGTTCTGAGGGGACGCAAAGAGGTCTATCTGGGGGTATCCCCACTGGCGAAAGATTGAGGTCGCTACCGAGGGGTTGAGAGACCACTCGTGTGGCTGGAAGACGCAACTCAGTTTGTCTGCCAAGACATTGTCCACTCCCGGCAAGTAGGTGGCCCTGAGGTACATCGAGTGGGAGAGCGCTTCCGCCCAAATCTGTGCAGCTTCCTGACACAGGAGGAAGGAGCCTGTGCCTCCCTGCTTGTTGATGTACCACATGGCCACCTGGTTGTTCGTCTGAATCAGGATGACGTGATTTGATAGGCGTTCCTGAAAAGCCCTGAGAACATATCAAATTGCTCGAAGTTCTAGAAGTTTATTGATGGTTTGGCTTCCTCTGGAGACCAAGATCGTTGTGTCTGTAGATTGTCCACGTGGGCTCCCCACCCGAAGTTGGAAGTGTCAGTGGTGAGAATGAGTTGAGGATCTGGCACTTGAAAAGGCAGTCCCTGGAGGAGATTGGTCTGATCTTTCCACAGGCGAGAGACAGACGGAGTGAGTTGGTGATGTGGACAATGGGTCGACAGAGGCTGAACGCTTGAATCCATTGTGACCTCAGAGTCCAATGCATGAGTCTCATGGCCAGGTGGGCCATTGGTGTAACATGGACGGAGGACGAGGAATTGGCGAGCTGTTGCTGTATGTTGAGACTGCAACTGGTGAGCGAGGACCACGAGTGTTAGCGCTCGTTGTCGAGGTAAAAGGCTTTTGCCTGTAAAGTGTCCAAGTCTGCCCCAATGAACGACAAGTTTGAGATGGGATTAAATAGGATTTCCCGTAATTGACAAGAAATCCTAGAGAAATTAGAGTGTGTAGGGTGAAATCGAGGGACAACAGAGCGGCTTGCTGGGTTGGAGCCCTTATCAAAATTTTGCTCTGCACATCCCTAGTGCACACCTTCTTTCCTGAGGAAAGCTGCTACAACTACGAGGCATTTGGTGAAGACTCGTGGAGCAGGCGCTAGGCCGAAGGGAAGCACTTGATATTGATAGTGCTTTGGGCATACTAAAACCCTGAGGTACTTGCGATGAGTTGGAGTGATCGCAATGTGTGTGTATGTGTCCTGGAAGTCCAGAGAGCAGAGCCAGTCTCCTCTTTGTAGAAGAGGTAGAAGCGAGCCCAAGGTTACCATCTTGAACTTTTCTCGCTGGAGGTACTTGTTGAGAGCACGTAGGTCCAGAATTGGATGAAGCCCCCTGGATCTTTTGGGGATCAAAAAGTAACGGGAATAGAACCCTAGGCCTTGCTGCGAGAGTGGGACGGGTTCTATTGCTCTTAACTGGAGAAGAAGGGAAACCTCCTGCTCCAGAAGGACAGAGTGGTCGGATACTCTCCATGCCTGCAGAGGTGGTTGAGTCTGGTGGAAGAGCAAGAAAGTTAGGTGGTAACCCTGAGCAATGATTGCTAGCACCCATTGGTCGGTTGTGATTGACTGCCACATGTTGTGAAAGTGGCACAATTGACCTCCCACTGGTATGCTTGGCAGAGGAATCAGGCTGCTGCTCTCCAAGTGAAAGTCAAAAGCCGGAAGCAGGCCCCAGTTGGGGAGCTACTTGTGGCTTTTGCTTTCGGGCCTGGCGAGGCTGAGGCTTTTGATAAGGCCTCATAGTTCAGGACCTTGCTGGTGGAGGATAGTACCTCCTTGGATGGAAGAATGACTTCTTAGAGTCCTTCCTGAAGGACTGTCTTGAGGGGAAGTCGGAAGGTATCGATGAGAGCTGTTTAAAGATCTCATGATGGTCCTTTAATTCAGCCACCATTTGCTGGATTTGCTCACCGAACAATTGTCTCCTACACATGGTAGGTCAGAAGATTTGAGCCAGGCCCAACGTCTTGCCGAAATGGCAGCTGCAGACACTCTAGTAGAGGTGTCGAAGATATCGTAAGCTGTTCTTATCTCATGCTTTCCTGCCTCAAACCCCTTGTTGACAAGGATTTGAAGCTGGTCTTGGAATTGTTCAGGCAGGGTTTCAGAGAAATCCTGTATCTGTTTGAAGATGACCCTATTGTACTGGGTCATATACAGCTGGTAAGCAGCAATTCTGGAGATGAGCATGGCCCCTTGGAACACTCATCGACCAATATTGTCTAGGAACTTGTGTTTCTTAACAGGAGGGATAGATGAGTGAGGCTTCGTCCTTTTTGCTTTCTTTTGAGCCGATTCTACCACAACTGAGTGGTGGTCGAGCTGAGATTTTTGAAAGCCGGGGGCTGACTGCACTAAATAGGTAGTGTCAGCTTTTCTATGGACTGGGGCAGTGGATCCAGGGTTTTCCCAGTTCTTTTTGAGGAGGTCAAGAAGAACTTGATGAATGGGAATAGAAGTGATCACTTTAGGGCCATCCAGGAACTGGAGCAACTCCATCATCTGGTGCCTATCATCCTGCTCTGTTTGAAGCTGAAACAGGACCAACTCTGACATTTCCTTCACAAATTAATGAAAGAAGGTCCTCTGGAGGAGAACACCTTCTACTTTCAGAAGGAGAGGGAGGTGAAGGTAAGTCATCGGTGACTGAAGAAGTATCATCACCCCAGGTGTCATCAGGATCAGCAAACTGACCTGTGGGACGAGAAGGGGGTTGGATACCCGAAGGCCCCAGCCGAGGCTCCGAGAAAATCGAAGGAATCGCTGGGGGGCACCGAGGACAGCCTGGAGGGCATCGTGCCGGTATCGAAGGTATCGATGGCGCTGATGTACATATCACCCCCGATGAATGAATCGGTGGCGAGGGACGAATTGGCATCGATGGCTGAGGCAAAACTCCCAAAGGAGGACTGCGGAACGGTGTTTCTCCTTCCGATGAAGCTGTCAATGGGGAGCGCACCGGAGCCATCAGAGACCCGGGAACCACCAGTGGAAGGGCTGTTATGAGCGCCTCCATCCGGGATAGCAGCGGTGCCAGAGCTGCTGGAATCGGGTCGATGACCGGTTCCACAATCGGTGCCAGTGTCTGTGCCGAAGGGACCTGGAGTCGTTGCATTGCCTTGCTGATGGCCTCCTGGACCAGCTGGTCCAATTCTTCCTGGAGACCTGGAGCAAGCAGCCCCGGCTCCGTGACAGAAGAGGGAGGCGGAGGCACAGTTGGAGGGACCACCTTTACAGGCGGAATCGCAACTCCCAAACCCCGATCAGGTGAGGGTGGCCTCGATGCCCCAGTCGCAGGAATGGTCGGTGCCATTCCTGGATGGGGTTTCTTCGATGGTGGCTTGGACAGTGGCGAGGTCGATGATTTCGCTCCCTCGACGGTCCAAGTCTTATGATGCCGATGGCGATGTTTCTCCCTACGATCCCCTCGATCCTGAGGGGGAGTAACAGGCACCGTTGGCCGTGAAGACGTCGATGGCGGCCGGTCACCGGACAGTGGTCGATGCTGGCGCGATATCGACGGTGCCGGTTCCGATGACGTCGATGCGATGGACGGCATCGGGGTGTGAGCACGGAAAAGGAGTCCCATCTTCTTCATCCTTGCCTTGCGACCTTTGGGTGTCATGAGGGCACATTTGGTGCAAGTCAGGACATCATGCTCACGGCCTAAACACATTACACAGACGCCATGAAAGACATGGTGCGAGTACAGTCCGGGCACCGGCGGAACCCCGACGCCATGGCCATAGAAAAAAAATTGAGCCGCGGGATGAATGACGGCCAGTAGGCCTCAGGGCCAAACTAGACGGAAAACGGTCAAAAACCTTACCGGAGTACCGCGGCTAGAGAGAAGTTAGAGGAGGGACCCCTGTGGGGCAATTTAATGTTAGTTAATTCCATGAGGAAAATTCCTGTCAGGAATCTCCACAGAGCTCCTAAACCGCGAGGCTACTGCAGCACGGAAAAAAGAAGACTGAAGGGGGACCCCTACTGGCTGCAGGGTTAGTGCCATGCTGGGCATGCCCAGTAAGGGCCAGTCAAAGTTCTGGAAACTTTGATAGAAGTTTTCCGTGATTGGGCTCCATCCTGATGATGTTACCCATATGTGAGGACTACCATCCTGCTTGTCCTGTGAGAATGTCCTTTTCGATTGAAACTTTAGTTACAATAAGAACATTACAATGGTTTCTCCTCTGTGTGGCTTTCCTATTAATTTATGAGATCTGCTGTACTAAGAATGCATTTTCCATATTCTGTAGCCGAACAGAATCTCTTATCTTTCTTGATTTTTAGGTGTTGCATTAGTTTCCTCATCCTTCTGAAACATTTCCCATATTCACACCATTTAAAAGGTCTCTACTCTGCATGGTTTGTTTTCTGTTCTGTCCATATGTTTCCTTCTAACTGAGGGTTTTTGTGGGTAAAGCATCCCAATATATTAAAAAATCAAGGTGTGAGAATCAGGCTAGAAATGCAGAGGAGTAGAACAGAATGAAATAAGAAAACAGGTGGACTGGTAAGAGAAATATTTATTATTTTCTTTTTTCAAGTTATTTTTTTGGGAAAAATCACTCCAGTATAAGTAACAAAGCAAGAAGCTAGAGTTGGAAGAACATTCCAAACCTTCAAAAGAGGGCACCAACAATAGTGACATAAATGCTCCATGGCTGTATCAGAGGAGTAAAGTGTTACAAAGAGTGGCAAAAAGAGCTCAAACCACCATAAATGGGGAACAATGCACCAGGAGAGGCAGAACATCTCCCATAAGAGTTATAGTGCTGAAAGAAACTGAAAGAAAGGTATGAAGATCCAAATGCATCCTAAGAGTTGCAATGCAACCACCTAGAGTGGCAAGGACACCCCAAGGCTCAAAATGGTATGCAAAGGGAACAAAAAAATTGGTAGAAAGCCCTAGGCAGGGATAAACCACCTTGAACCACCGCAGCCTATATTCCTTCTCCCTGACCTCCCCTATACCATACCAGAACCCCCCCCCCCCCCGCTCCCTCCCTTTTACCATCTCTGTACCCTCCCTCTTACCATCTTTGTACCCCCCCTGCTCCCTCCCCTAGCGCCCCTAGCCTCCCCCTACCCCGCCCTCTCACCCCCTAGCAACCTCTCCCTGAAAGTAACCTACTCTAATATACCCTGTTCCCCCACCACCTCCGCTCCTTTTCCCCCCTTCCCTCCCTCCCTACCCCCCCCCCGCACCAGCATTTAATTGTACATACGTGCACTTGCCTCTGTCATACTGTAAATAAGTCTCATATGCTAAGTTCTTAAGTGCACATACCCCCTTAACATTGTTTATTAGTTCATTTGCATATCTAATCCTAACATGAATGCAAAAAGTTGTAACTCTGCTTGCTGACTCTCTTCTCCTTTACCTTTGTATATCATCCAGTTAACCCCCTCCCCCGTTCATTGTAATTTCCTTTCTCAGTTACTTGTAAACCGACATGATGTGTCCTACAAATGCCGGTATAAAAAACGTGTTAAATAAATAAATAAACCAGAGTGATCTCTGGTTGATACTTTGTAATTTCTGAAGGTACTTGCTTTTTGGGATTGGAGTTAGTTTTCACTGGAGGCTAAGATGCCACTAGTTAAATTAAACAAACCGTTTAGCCATTTGTTAGTTTATTTAATCCAGAAGATGAGTCTTCTTCAGAATTAGTATTTGGAAATACTGCCTCCATTATCCCAGAAGCAATAATCTTAGAGAAGCACAGTCCTGCTTAGACCTTCTGCTGTAGTAATCTATTGAAAGATAAATATCAGATGAGACCAATAATTACAAGAACCTTAAGGTAATGGAGTTTGAATAAAATGTCCAAGACAAAATGAAACTATTAAAGACAACAAGTTGAATAAGGCTTTTGCAAAGCAATAGATGGCTAGGGAAAGAACAATGCTGGATGCAGGCTGGATTAGATAGGCATGTCCATTGGTCCCTGGATCATCTTGTCTGAATTTCATAACTCCAATAGTGGCTTTGGGCAATACATGGGGATTCAGAGGTTGATGAGATGGAAAACGTTTTCTGGATATAGAAATCCCAGAGACAGTTACAAAGATTTGAGCAGCACAGATACCTATTCTTGTTCCTTAGACATTGGGTCAGTTGTAAGTCGTTAGTATGGTGAAGTCAGAGGTCCTCATGATGGAGGAGTTGTGAAAGGCTATTTCTACTATTGAGACATCAGTATGTCTAAATTTATACAATTTGATTAGTTTTTCTTCAACCTTTTCAATTAAAGTTTCAGTGTATGAGATCGATTTGGTTGAACAATTGGGAGAAGTGGAACAGAAAATTAGGGTGATGGAAGATGCAAATGTAGCAAAAATTAAAGATAGTATGATTGTTGATTCCAAGTTGGAAAATAGATCCAGATATCTAAGCTTGAGACAATTTCTCCAAAAACTTCAATATGACACTTGGGGACATGTTAAAGGTTTATGATTGATATATTAAATGTTCCCCTACATATGAGACCTCTGACTGCAAAGACTTCTATTTGCCAATTAGGAAATGCAAAAGCTCACAAGAAAGAGTTGTGATAGAAGGGCAGTTGAGTTTGGATTGTTTGGTCCTTAAAGGGGTACTAGAGAAGTCCTTTGAGGAAAAAGAGGTCAGACCAACTTAGTTATTCACCTTCTGTATTGAACCAGAGAGTGGATACTGTGATTTTTAATTCTTTATATAAGTGTTTTGTTTTTTGGGTCAAAAACTGAAGTCTTTTTTCAGGATTTATCTACAGTTAAAAAAAATACATGGAACCATTTCCAGATGTGCCAAGAAGATTTAAGTATTGGTGCTGATTTTTTGTTAGATTTTCTTGTAAATACCTTGTAAAATTTGAGAATAGGTACATCTTTTTGACCCTAACAATTAAACTTGTTTCTTTTAACTAGATTTGCATCTGTAGTTGTTGCCAAGAAAAGCAAACTTCCTAAATTATAAGTAGCCCCATTTTCAGTAAGCATTCTGAATGCAGGGGTACAGGGTGCCCTGAGGCAAATTATTCCCCCTCTCTCTCATTCCACAAGCCCTGGGGGCCAGGCTGTTTTCTCATGAGGCATAGGTTGGAAGGGAAGGCTGAAACTTTGGAACTTAATTCCTACAGCTTTCAGAATGTAAACAGACTTTATGGCATTTAGAAAACAATTAAAAGCATGGTTGTTTCAGAGGACTTTTAAAGGTTATGTTACACTTCTGGCTGCGAGCGTCGTGACCAGACCCTTACTTCCGTGTTCCTGGACCTGTTCCTGCTTCTGTTGGCCTAGTTTGTGGCCTGTTCGGTGGTGTCCCCGCGAGGGCCGCACCGCCGGGAAGCCTCCCATGGACGCCCTGCCTCTAGGCGCGCGCCACTTGGGCGGTTTTCTAGGCCATTTCCCGCCAGTGGTGACTCCGCCAAGTTCCTGACATCAGACGCCGCGGCCTTGATAAGCTGTCCACGGATGCTCAGTCTTTGCCTTGCAACGGGCTTACCAACCGGTTACCTGTTGCTCCTTGCCTCGGAGTGAGCTGCCTTTGGAACTCGCTCCGTTCCTGCTTGCCTGCTACAGTACTTGCTTGGTTCCTGCTTGCCTGCTACCATAGCTGCTTGGTTCCTGCTTGCCTGCTACAGTACCTGCCTAGCCCCTGCTTGACTGCTACAGTTCCTGCATGGTTCCAGTTCCCGAGTCTTGCTACAGTTCCTGCCTGGTTCCAGTATCCGAGACTTGCCACAGTTCCTGCCTGGTTCCAGTATCCGAGTCTTGCCACAGTTCCTGCCTGGTTCCAGTATCCGAGTCTTGCCACAGTTCCTGTCTACTGTTCTAGTCTGGTTCCAGTTCCCAGTCCTGCTCATCAGCCTGCCCACTCCAGTCTCAAGATCATCAACCCACCTAAGTCCCAGTGGCCGGGCTCCTATGGGCTCCTCCCTGGGGGGCTTTGGCTTCCAAGGGTGAAGCCTCACCTAAGTCCCAGCGACCTGGCTCCTACGGGCTCCTCCCAGGGGTGCACCAGCTTCCAGGGTGAAGAGCACCTCTATGTCCTGCTTGAACATCTGCCTCCTGGGCTGCGGTGTACCAGAGACATTGAATACCTTTCACAGTCTCTTGCAGGTCGGCCCAAGAGTCCACTAAATTGAGACTCCATAACAGATTGTAAGGCCATCTTCTTGGAGAGCCTTTCCGGACGCATAAAGGATGAGATTGCTGCCCGAGATCTGCCGGAGGACCTCAACGCCTTGATAGAGATGGCTGCCCGCATTGACCACCGCCTACAACAACGGGCCAAGGAGCATCACTACCCCCGCCACAGTCCTGCTTCTGTGTTGGTGAGATCCGCATCTTCTCCTAAGACTTCTCGTCCAGACGCTCCCACCTGCGAACCCATGCAGCTAGGATGGGCCCTGCTCTCAGCTGAAGAGAGGCAACATCGCCGTTCGTTGAATTTGTGCTTGTAGTGTGGCCAGAAGGGCCATTTTTTGGTACGCTGCCAGGAGCGTGCGGAAAATGCCAAAAGCCTAGGAGGTCAGGAGAAGCTCCTCCTAGGCTGTGCTACAGCTCCTCAATGTACCGGGCCTGTTACCCTGGAATACCCTGGAGGATCCATCGAGACAATCGCGTTCCTGGATTCTTGAGCTGGCGGTAATTTCATCCTGCAGGATTTAGTCTCCCAGTTGCAAATTCCTACGCATAGACGGGAGGTCCCATTACGAATTACCTCCATCCATGGGATGCTCCTTCCAGGACCTATCGTGATGTCCACGGCACCCATTACTGTCCGCACCGGGGCAATCCATTTGGAGGAGATAGGCTTCCTGTCCACCCTATGGTGCTAGGGTTACTGTGGTTACATAAGCACTCGCTACAGATTGTCAATTGGAGCCCTTTCTGTTTAGCCAACTGTATGAAGGTGCCTAAGGCTCCCGGACTTCCGTTTATGCACTCTGCCCTAAGTCCTCCTGCACCTTATGAGGACTTCACGGATGTTTTTTCCAAGACCAAGGCAGAGATCCTTCCACAGCACCACCCTATAGACCTGCTACCTGGAACTATGCCCCCTCGAGGAAGGGTATACCCCTTGTCATTACCTGAAACCTGGGCCATGTCTGAATATATTTCAGAGAATCTGGACAAGAGGTTTATCCGCCCATCCAAGTCGCCTGCAGGGGCAGGCTTCTTCTTTGTCAGCAAGAAGGACGGCTCGCTGAGACCATGTAAGGACTATCGAGGCCTAAATTCTATTACCAAGCAGGATCGTTACCCACTCCCGCTAATCCTGGAGCTCCTCGATAGGCTCCAGGGAGCAAAGATTTTTACAAAGTTGGACCTACGAGGTGCTTACAACTTAGTCAGAATTCGTCCCGGAGACGAGTGGAAAACCGCTTTTAATACCAGAGACGGACATTACGAATATCTTGTGATGCCTTTTGGCTTATGTAATGCTCCGGTGATGTTCCAGCACCTTATGAATGAGGTGTTACAGGACCTTCTGAACACCTGCGTAATTGTCTACCTCGATGATGTGCTAGTCCACTCCCAGGACCTGCCTTCACACCGTCAGCATGTCCGTCAAGTGCTCTAAATACTTAGGGAGCATAGTCTGTACGCGAAACTTGAAAAATGTAGTTTCGAGAAGACGTCCCTGCCGTTCCTGGGCTACATAATCTCTGCAACAGGCTTCCAAATGGATCCTGAGAACGTGGCGGCAATTAAGAATTGGCCCCGGCCGAGGGATCTCAAAGCGTTTCAACGACTCCTCGGCTTTTCCAATTTCTACCGTCACTTTATTCCTAACTACTCCCTTATTGTGGCCAGGGGGTGACTGCCCTCACCAGAAAGGGAGCCAATGCGGTGGATTGGCCTGTTTCTGCTTGCCAAGCCTTCGAGGTCCTCAAGGAAGCGTTCTTGTTGGACACCTGCCTTCGTCATCCTGACCCTAGCCGGTCCTTTGTGGTGGAAGTCGATGCCTCCAATGTGGCCGTGGGGGCCATGCTGAGCCAGTACTCCGATTCTGACAATTGCTACCCTGTTCATATTTCTCGAAGAAATTCTCGCCGGCAGAACACAACTACTGTATTGGCGATAAAGAGTTGCTAGCCATGAAACTTGCCCTGGAGGAATGGAGACAGTAGTTGGATGGGGCCAACCATCCGGTTACGATTTACACTGACCACAAAAACTTAGCATTATTGAAGCAAGCCCAGCGCCTGAACCCAAGGCAAGCCCGGTGGTCGCTGTTTTTTTGATCGGTTTAACTTTACCCTATGCTACCGACCCGGCTCTAAGAACGTTCGAGCCGAGGCGCTTTCGTACTCCTCTGAGGCTGAAGAAACTTCTGACACTCCGCAGTACATCTTGGATCCCATGAAAGTGAGCCTCGCAGCAACCTTGGTGTCCTCCAAAGGAAAGACCGTCGTTCCACATTGCTCCCGGAGAACAGTCCTCACTTGGGCCCATGACTCCCTCACCGGGGGTCATTCTGGCTGTAAAGGGACCTTAGACCTGTTGAACCGATTCTACTGGTGGCCGACGGTGAGACAGGACATCCAAGCCTTTGTGGGCTCTTGCCCTACCTGCGCCGTACAGAAGCCGCTCATCGGGAGGCCCAGGGGCCTGTTACAACCATTACCCATCCCGGTGGATCCTTGGACACACATCTCCACCGACTTTGTCATGGACCTTCCCGTCTCAGGAGGTAATTCAGTCATTTGGGTGACCGTAGACCGATTCTCCAAGATGGCGCACTTTATCCCCTTGCCAAAGTTGCCTTCTGCACCTGACTTAGCCAATCACTTCGCTCAACATATCTTTAGACTTCATGGTCTTCCACAGGATATAGTCTCAGATCGAGGACCACAGTTTACTACTTGATATTGGAAGGCACTTTGCAAACGCTTCCATGTGCAACTTAGTCTTTTGTCTGCGTTCCATCCCCAGAGTAATGGGCAAATGGAACGGACTAACCGAACATTAAAGAACTTTCTCCGTTCGTTCGTGAATGAACGACAAGATAATTGGGCCAAGTTACTCCCATGGGCGGAGTTCTCGTATAATAATCATACGCATGCCGCTACTGGAAGTTCACCTTTCCTCGTTGTCTATGGGAAGCAACTACGACCGCCCTTGCCTTCACCTGAACCTAGTGCACTCCCGGCAGTGCAACTTTCAGCCCGCCAGCTTCTTTCCTTATGGACCTCTATCCAAGGAATGTTGCAGTCCCTACCGCTTGCCTCCGCTCAGGGCCCAAGCCCGCTTACCTCCGCTTCAGGGATCACCGCTTTCCGCTCGCTCCGGACCCCGGGGGCTTCTCTCACTCCACGTGGCGGCCGCCATTACGTGCCTGCTTCCCTTCAGTCTCGCATGCGCGCGAGGACGTCCGTCTTGAGCGCTCAGCTCCCGGAAGCCTGGCCCCGCCCGTGCTGCTGACGTCATGCCTAAGTCCTGATATAACTGGCGCTCAAACCCTCTCTCATCGCCTTGCAACGAGGTTCACAACTCCATAGTTGTTCTTAGTTGCGTTCCTGGTGGTCTCCACGTTGCCTGGTTCAGACTCCGGTTTGCTTCTGACTCCGCTTCAGCCTACAGCCTGCTTCAGCATCCGGTTTGCTACCGACTCTGCTTCAGCCTACAGCCTGCTTCAGCCTCCGGTTTGCTACAGACTCCGCTGCCGCCCGCTGCCCTGCCTTCAGCCGGCCCTCGGCCCTGTACAGCTGGTTCCCTGCCTCCCGGGTACCTTGGACTTCATATCCTTCTTGCTTGCTCTGGTCCCGGTCTAAGCCTGTCTCAGCCCCTGGACTTTCTGTCTCAATTCCAAGTCCCGGGGACTCGGTGCCCTACGGGCTCCTCCCGGGGGGTCCCTGGTTCCCGGGTGAACACCTCCTGCTTGTGGCTCCACCCCCCGGCCTACCCTGTCTCCCTAGGTAGGCAGGCCCAAGGGTCCACTATCTCTCCAGCAGTGTCCAACTGCAAAAGGGAAAGCTCCATAAAGCCGCCCAGTCCGCCAAGAAATGGGCGGATAGGCATTGTCAGCCAGCGCCTATCTTCCTTCCAGGAGACCGCATCTGGCTTAGTACTAAAAATCAACAGCTACGAATCCCATCTCGAAGACTAGCCCCAAGATTCTGTGGGCCTTTCCGAGTCGCAGAACGAGTGGGAGCAGTCTCGTACCGACTACGCCTACCCTCCTCCATGCGCATACATGATGTGTTCCACATGTCATTGCTGAAACCTCTTGTTTTGTCTAGATACCACTCCTGGGCTCCTGAACCATCGGATCCTTCAGTACCGGATGATATTACGTATCAAGTACGTGAGATCTTGGATGTACGGTTCCATCAACGACGCTGGGAGTACTTGCTTGCCTGGGAGGGTTGCGGACCCGAGGATAATTCGTAGGAACCTGCCCGTAACATCCTCGACAAGGACTTATTACGGCAGTTCGATCTGGATCACCCAAGTAAACCTGGACCTGCTAAGAGGGGGCGTGTACTGTTATGGTTCTGGCTGCGAGCATCGCGACCAGACCCTTACCTCCGTGTTCCTGGACCTGTTCCCGCTTCTGTTGGCCTAGTTCACGGCTTGTTCGGCGGTGGCCCCGCGAGGGCCGTGCCACAGGGAAGCCTTCCATGGACGCCCTGCCTCTAGGCGCGTGCGCGCCACTTGGGTGCTTTTCTAGGCCGTATACTGCCAGTGGTGACACCGCCCAGTTCCTGACGTCAGACCCCGTGGCCTTGATAAGCCGGCCATGGACACTCAGTCTTTGCCTTGCAACGGGCTTACCAACCGGTTCCCTGTTGCTCCGTGCCCCGGAGTGAGCTGCCTTTGGAACTCGCTCCGTTCCTGCTTGCCTGCTACAGTACTTGCTTGGTTCCTGCTTCCCTGCTACAGTACCTGCTTGGTTCCTCCTTGCCAGCTATAGTACCTACCTGGCCCCTGCTTGCCTGCTACAGTATCTGCGTGGTTCCTGCTTGCCAGCTACAGTACCTGCGTGGTTCCTGCTTGCCAGCTACAGTTCCTGACTGGTTCCAGTTCCCGAGTCTTGCTACAGTTCCTGCCTGGTTCCAGTATCCGAGTCTTGCTACAGTTCCTGTCTACTGTTCTAGTCTGGTTCCAGTTCTCAGTCCTGCTCATCAACCTGCCCGCTCCAGTCTCAAAATCATCAACCCGCCTAGGTCCCAGCGGCCAGGCTCCTACGGGCTCCTCCCGGGGGGGCTTCGGCTTCCAAGGGTGAAGCCTCACATAAGTCCCAGCATCTGGGCTCCTACGGGCTCCTCCCGGGGGAGCACCAGCTTCCAGGGTGAAGAGCACCTCTATGTCCTGCCTGAACATCTGCCTCCCAGCCTGCGGTGTTCCAGAGACATTGAATACCTTTCCCAGTCTCTTGCAGGTCGGCCCAAGGGTCCACTAAATTGAGACTCCATAACAGGTTATATATGTTTGTCATTTTTTATTTTTTACCATTCTTAATCATTTTTATTCATTTTATAAATATCAAATTTGTAAACCGTCATGATTGCTTTTCAGAATGACTGTATATAAAAGTTTTTAAATAATTAAATAAAATCATGAAAGGTCTAGAATGGGTAAATGTCAATCGGTTATTTACCTTTCAGATAATAGAAGGACTAGAGGGCAGTCCATGAGGTTTGCTTGTAGCATATTTAAAACTAATCTGAGAAAATTCTTTTTCACTCAGTAGATGAAGAAACACTGGAATTTGTTGCCAGAGGATGTGGTTAGTGCAGTTAGTGTAGGTGGGTTTATAAAAGGTTTGGTTCAGTTCTTGGAGGATATGCAATTACCTGCTATTAATCAAGTTGACTTAGAAAATATCCACAGCTATTACTAGCATTAGTAGCCTAGGAAATACTTAGTTTTTGGGTAATTGCCAGGTACTTGTAGCCTGGATTGGCCACTTTTAGAAACCGGATGATAGGCTTGATGGACCTTTGGTCTGATTCAAAATGCCAATTTCTTATGTTCTGATGACAGTCCCCCGTTTTGTTTAGGGGACTAGTCAGGAGCAAGCAGGGTGTGATAGGCCCCAGTTCTCTTAAAGGGGTCAAATCAGGAAGAATAGGCATATGACAGGTCCTAGCTGTCTGAATGAGGACAAGTCAGTAGGCAGAAGGTTGTGACATGCAGCAGTCTTGATGATGGTGGACAAGTCAGGATGCAAAACAGTATGACAGGCCACAGTTTTGTTAATTACGACAATTTGCAAGGAAACAGGGTGTGACAGGCCCAGTTGTTGTGATAGGGACTAGTCAGGAGGCAGCAGAGTATGAGAGACCCAATTTTTCTTGATGGGGACAAGTCAGGAAGTAGAAGGATATGATAGGCCACAGTTGTCTTAATGTTGAAAAGTCAGGAGACAGCAGGATATAAAAGGCCTCAATTGTCTCAATTGGGACAAGTCAGGATGCAGCAGACTGTGACAGGTCCCGTTGTTAAGATGAAAAGAAGTCAGGAGTTAGAAGATTCTCACAAGCCCCAGGTTTTTTTTTTTATGGGGAAAAGTCAAGTGGCAGCAGAGAGTGACAGGCCTCAAATGTCTTGATGGGGACAAGCCAGGAGGCAGCAATGTGTGACAGGCCCAAGTTGTTTTGATGGGTACAAGTCAGGAGGCAACATAGTGTGATTGTCCCCATCAACAAAACTAGGGCCTAACCAGAAAGCAGCAGGATGTGACAGGATGCAGTTCTCTTGATGGGGACAAGTCAGGTGGAAACAGAGTTTAACAAACCCAAATTCTCTTGCTGGGGAGAAGTTAAAAGGCAGCACTTTGTGAAAAACCCAAGTTTTGTTGTAGGAATTGTTCAGGAGTTAGCAGTGTGAGCCAGGTGTGATCACAGGAAATCTGAGTCCATATCCTTGATGTGCTCTGTGAAATAGTATGTCACTGCAATTTGAACTGCCTTTTCCTTTGCTGGAATCAGACGTGTCTCTTTCTTTCCAGCTGCTTTATAAATCACCTCATTCAAAAGTGAGTATTGTTTCCACTTTACTTGGGGGCGGGATTGCTACATTGCAATGACAGGGTGTTGCTCTGACTTACACTATTGTCTGACCTGTTCAATGATGGTGTTTTCTTTTGGGCTACATCCCTCCTCTGCCCCAACACCTGGAACTCTAGTTGAAGACTTCCTCTGTCAGCATGCTCTTCATATGTGTCAGATTGTTGGTCTCCAGTGAGAATCTCATTTTCACATGTGAATCATGTAGTGAAGCAAGCATGTATGTAGACTTCTGGTCAGAGGTCCTATTCTCTCTGTCTCCTGCCTTTCCAAACATGCCAGACAGCTTAGCACCTCAGCTCTCATTCCCTCTTCCTATTGAAAGCCCTCCAACTTTAACAGGATGTTTACTATGGAGATGACATCTTAAAGGGCTGCAGGATTATCACAAGCTGTCTCTTGTCTGACCAATCATGATGCCCTAGGGGAGCCTACACACCTATCTCCATTTCCACAGACAGATCATGCAGGGGTATCTGCTGCTCCATGTTAATTACAAATAGGCAGACAGCATAAATTTCAAAAAATTGTGTTTATTAAAATAAATATTGCTGGAGGACTAAGGAAGTGGAAATAATTATTCTGGTAGCTCAGAAAATAGGTACAAGCAATTCTAAGTTTCTGAGAGATTTGGATTCAGCTTTCTAACTCTGCCTCTTTAACAAAGCAAAATGCCACTCATTTATTTCCTCTTTTATTACTATTTTATATCTTTCTATGCTTTCCACCCATTACATCTGAATGACTATTTATGATAGCCGTAGTTCTCAGTACATGCTGACATTATACAGGCTTGAGCGCATGCCTACCCCAGTGCTGGGTTTTTGCATGTCATCTGACACAGACAAGAGTGTGACTTCTAGAGTTTTCCACCATACTCACATTCCCCTCTTGAAACCTCACGTGCACCTCTATCAGAGGTTTCACCATAAACTCTTGTCAGTATACATATCCCAGGCGAGAAGCCCCTGTCTTAGGTTCGGCCAGTCAGATAGGGACTACGGCACTGATCTGCTATCTCCAACCTGTTACCCGTCATTGGGAACCTCTCTCTTCCTGGGGGCCAGAAAGCTCAGGCTAGTCAGCTGCTTCTTGCTGAAGCAAATCATCATATCGTTCTGATATCTGGGTGAAAAGCAAAGTCGTGCTATTTGCTTGAACAGAGGTAACATTAGTAAACATTTGCTGTCCGAGAAAACTAATGCAAGGAAGACAACAAGTTTCCTAATAATAAAAGGAAAAACGTAGTCAACACAAATCCCAAAATGCCTTGAAGTCCTCCTCCTATCTTCAATGGCATGAAAAAAGTCTTCATTGCTGGGGCTTCAAGGGATCCCCCTTCTGGCCAGTACTGTGTAGCATCTCCAGCTCCACTAGCCTTTGCAGGATCATGTAGGCAGAATTCCAGTGCATGCACATATCTTGTGAGGCATCTCTAATGCCTTCTGCTTATCTTGGAGAAAGTCCCCCACCTCTACACCTTGGTGGAAGAGCCCAACTATTTTCCTAAGCTGCGCTGTTAATCCATTCAAGTAGACATTCTGTGGTTTTCTGGACTTTTGCCCTAGTGCATCCGTCACTGATAAGTGCAAGGTATGAGCAAAGCTAGGTACACCATGATATCCCCTGTCATAAGAAATTGCCTACTGGGTCAGACCAAGGGTCTATCAAGCCCAGCATTATTTCCAACAGTGGCTAGTCCAGTCTACAAGTACCTGGCAAGTACCCCAAAACTAAGTAGACCCTATGCTACTGATGCTAGTAATAGCAGGGGCTATTTTCTAAGTCATATAGAAACATAGAAATGATGGCAGAAGACGACCAAACGGCCCATCCAGTCTGCCAAGCAAACTTTGCACTTTTTTTTCTCATACTTATCTGTTTCTCTTGGCTCTTAGTAACCTTTTGGTTCTATTTCCCTTCCACTCCCACCATTAATGTAGAGAGCAGTGTTGGAACTGAATCTAAGTGAAATATCTAGCTTAATTAGTTAGGGGTAGTAACTGCCGCAGTAAGCAAGCTACACCCATGCTTATTTAATTACCCAGACTATGTAATTCAGTCCTTGATGGTTGTTGTCTGTATATAGATCCACTTTTCTTCATTCCCCCTGCCATTGAAGCAGAGAGCTATGCGTGAAGTATCAGTCTTTCTCCCCTGTCGTTGAAGCGGAGAGCTATGCTGGATATGCATGAAGTATTGGTCTTTCTCCTCTGCCATTGAAGCAGAGAGCTATGCTGGATATGCATTGAAACTGAAGTATCAGGCTTATTTGGTTTGGGGTAGTAACTGCCATAACAAGCAAGCTACTCCCCGCTTTTTTGTGAATGCAAATCCTTTTTTCCACATTTCCTCTTGCCGTTGAAGCTTAGAGCAATGTTGGAGTCACATTAACCATATGTATGTTTATTGAATAAGGGTATTATCTCCAGGCAGTGGCCGTCATTCCCATGAGCCACCCACTCTTCATTCACATCCTCTAGACTTTATGGATCCACAGGGTTTATCCCACGCCCCTTTGAAGTCCATCACAGTTCTGGTCTTCACCACTTCCTGCGGAAGGGCATTCCAGGCATCCACCACCCTCTCCGTGAAGAAATACTTCCTGACATTGGTTCTGAGTCTTCCTCCCTGGAGCTTCAAATTGTGACCTCTGGTTCTGTTGATTTTTTTCCCAATGGAAAAGGTTTGTTGTCTTTGGATCATTAAAACCTTTCAAGTATCTGAACGTCTGTATCATATCACCTCTGCTCCTCCTTTCCTCCATGGTGTATATATTTAGATTCTTCAATCTCTCCTCATAAGTCATTTATTTATTTATTTAAAAACTTTTATATACCGGTATTAGTATGCATACATCATACCGGTTTACAATGTAACTTAAAAGGCAGAAATTACAATGAACAGGGAGGGCGAACAAGGAGGAGTATACAAAGAGCAGGAGGTGGAGGAATTAAAGCAATAAATAAAACTGCAACGGACTATTTACAGGAATATACAAGGCGTAGGCAAGATACTTGCGGAAGTCAGTGTACTTAATCAGGGTAGGCTTGTCGGAAGAGCCATGTTTTAAGTTTTTTTCTGAACTTGGCGTAACATGGCTCTAGCCTGAGAGTGGTAGGGAGGGGCGTTCCATTGTTTAGGGCCTGCAATGGATAGTGCACGGTCCCTAGTAGAGGAGAGGTGGGCTTTTTTCAAAGGGGGAATGGAGAGGGTGCCTTTGTTGACAGTGCGAGTGGGTCGTTCAGTGCGTATAGGACGAAAGGGTTCATCCAACCAATTGGAATTGTGCGAGTGGATGGACTTGTGCACTATGGTTAGAATTTTGAAGAGAATTCGGGATGCGATGGGGAGCCAGTGGAGTTCTTTGAGTATAGGGGTAATGTGATCAGCTTTCCTTGAGTTGGTGATGACCCTGGCGATGGCATTCTGGAGCATTTGTAAGGGCTTGGTGGTGGAGGAGGGTAGGCCGAGGAAGAGGGCATTACAGTGGTCCAGCTTTGATGAAGCCCCTCCACCTTTTTGGTCGCCCTTCTCTGGACCGCCTCCATCTTGTCTCTGTCTCTTCGGAGATACAGTCTCCAGAACTGAACACAGTACTCCAGGTGAGGCCTCACCAAGGACCTGTACAAGGGGATAATCACTTCCCTTTTCTTACTCGATATTCCTCTCTCTATGCAGCCCAGCATTCTTCTGGCTTTAGCTATCGCCTTGTCACATTGTTTCCCCGACTTCAGATCATTAGACACTATCACCCCAATGTCTCTCTCCTGCTCCCCCCATCAAATACAATTCATTCGGATTTCCACTTCCCATATGCATGACTCTGCACTTCTTGGCATTGAATCTCAGCTGCCATGTCTTCGACCACTCTTCCAGTTTCCTTAGATCCCGTCTCATTCTCTCCACTCCTTCCGGCGTGTCCACTCTGTTGCAGATCTTAGTGTCATCCGCAAAAAGACAAAACTTACCTTCAATCCCGTCCGCAATGTCGCTCACAAAGATATTGAACAGGACCGGTCCCAACACCGATCCTTGCGGTACACCACTTATAACCGCTCTCTCCTCAGAGAAGGTTCCATTTACCATCACACATTGTCTTCTGTCCGTCAACCAATTTGCAATCCAGGTCACCACATCGGCACTCACTCCCAAGCTTCTCGTTTTATTCACCAGTCTCCTGTGCGGAACCGTATCAAAAGCTTTGCTGAAATCCAAGTATATGATATCGAGTGCTCTTCCTTGATCCAATTCCTTGGTTACCCAGTCAAAAAAGTCAATCAGATTTGTCTGACAGGATCTTCCCCTGGTGAATCCATGTTGCCTCTGGTCCATCGATTCTCCGGACTGTAGATTGTTCACTATTCTCTCTTTCAGCAGTGACTCCATTACTTTTCCCACCACCGAAGTGAGGCTAACTGGTCTGTAGTTTCCAGCCTCCTCCCTGTTGCCACTCTTGTGAAGCGGGACCACCACCGCTCTTCTCCAATCACTCGGCACCACTCCCGTTTCTAGGGATCTATTGAACAGGTCACACAGAGGAGCCGCCAGAACATCTCTGAGCTCCCTCAATATCCT
Source organism: Rhinatrema bivittatum (assembly GCF_901001135.1). NCBI lineage: Eukaryota > Metazoa > Chordata > Amphibia > Gymnophiona > Rhinatrematidae > Rhinatrema > Rhinatrema bivittatum. Next base: position 53,399,298 of record NC_042630.1, on the reverse strand, counting down.
TGGATGAATACCATCAGGCCCCATGGCTTTGTCCACTTTCAGGTTCTTTAGCTCTTCCCACACATTTTCTACTGTGAAAGGATTTTCATCTATTCCACTTCCCTCCAGTTTCTTGTTGTGTAGAGATGGTCCTTCTCCAGGGTCTTCTTTAGTGAACACAGAGCTGAAGTATTCGTTTAATATTTCTGCCATTTCTTCGTCACTCTCCACACATTGATCATTACCACCTTTCAATTTTGCTATACCACTTTGGACCTTTCTCTTTTCGCTGATGTATCTGAAAAATGTTTTGTCACCATTTTTTATCTCCTTGGCAATCCTCTCTTCCGCTTGACTTTTGCCAACTTGATTAATTTCTTTGTCTCCCTCAGTTGATTCAAATATGCTTCTTTGTGCTCCTCCCTTTGGGATCTTTTATATATCTTGAATGCTGTTCTTTTAGCTTTAATTTTGTCAGCCACCTCCTTTGAGAACCAGATAGAAATGTAAAGAAAAGCAAAAGGAAACTGAAACCTAACATATAGAGCAGTTGCCTTGGTGATTGCTCCTTTTAGATTGGTCCACTGCTGATCCACATCTCTCTCGTTCTCCCCATCCTTTTAGTTCTTCCTCCAGGTACTTACCCATTTCCTCAAAGTCTGTGTTTTTGAACTGTAAAACTCGGGTCTTTGTGGTTCTTTTCCCTATTCTTTTATTGATAATAAACCATACCGTTTGATGGTCACTGCTGCTGAGGTGGGCGCCCACCTGGACATCTGAGACATTATCTGCATTAGTGAGCACTAAGTCGAGTATAGCTCCTTCTCTCGTGGGTTCCAACACCATTTGTTTGAACAAAGATACTTGCATGGCATCCACTATCGCTCTACTATTTTTAGTTTCTGCAGATGGGATTTTCCAGTCTACATCTGGCATATTAAAGTCACCCACGATCACCACTTCTCCCTTCTTACCTATCTTATGGATTTCTTCAACCAGCTCTCTGTCCAGCTCTTCCTTTTGGTTTGGAGGCCTGTAAACCACTCCAATATAAATGGATGCTCCGTCATCTTTTTTTAGGTCGAGCCATAGAGCTTCTTCCTTACCCCAACTTCCTTGTAGCTCAGTTGCTTGGATGTTTTGTCTGATGTTTTGTCTGACATAAAGAGCCATTACCAATACCAGTCTCTTCACCAGCGGCGCAACTGACGGCCAGCCAAATCCACAACCTTTGGCAAGCCACTGAAGAAAAACTTCACCGTACCGCCGCCCGGTTCAAGGCTTACGCGGATAGATCTCGGCGGCCCGCCCCAGTGTTTCTGCCCGGATCTAAGGTATGGCTCAGCACCAAGAACATCCAGCTTCGGACTCCTTCCATGAGGCTAGCGCCCCGGTACATTGGACCCTTCCGGGTAGCCGAGCGGGTTGGAGCAGTTTCCTATCGCCTACGTCTTCCATCGACCCTTCGGATACATGACGTCTTCCATGTCTCCCTCCTCAAGCCTGTGGTCCTCTCTCGCTTTCGACCTCTACCTCCAGAGCCCACTGATGTCGCTTCGGACCCTGGGGCCACGTACACGGTAAAGGAGGTGTTGGATGTTCGGTTCCGTCGACGTCGCTGGGAATATCTCCTCTCTTGGGAGGGATACGGTCCTGAGGAGAACTCGTGGGAACCCTCCTCCCACGTCCTGGATAAGGACCTCCTTCACCAGTTCCATCTGAGTCACCCCGATCGGCCGAGGCCCCCGGGAAGGGGGCGCAGGAGAGGGGGTACTGTTGCGATTCCGGGTCGGCCCCGGAACCGCCACCTACCTACGACCCGGTCCCGGCCTGGTTTGAGCTCCCCTCGGGCCGTGCAGACCCCGAGTACGGCGCTGCCGCGCCGTAGCAGCAGCCGGCATCCTCCCGCGGCTGGCCCCGCCCCCTAGCCGCGCGCGCGCGCTGAGCCTCAGGTTTTAAAGGGGCCAGCACGGGAACAGGCCAGGATCAGCTGGTGACGTCAGACGCTGCAGGGCTACTTAAGCCCTGCAGTTCCTTCACTCCCTGCCTTGCAACGAGGTTCCCAGGTTCTTCCTGCTTCCAGTTGCTGAGTTCCTGCTTGTCTTCTGATCCTCTGGTTCCTGACTCGGTTTTGGCTTTCGACGACTCTCTGGTTCCTGACTTGGTTTGGCTTTCGACGACTCTCTGGCTCCTGACTCGGCTCGGCTAGCGGTGATTCTCTGGTACTCGACTCAGCCTGGTGAGCGACGTCCCTCTGACTCTCGACCTTGGACTTCTTCAGGACTCCGTCTCCGAGGTATCTCCTAAGTCCCAGCGGCCGGACTCTTACGAGCTCCTCTCGGGGGAGTACCGGTCTCCAAGGCGAAGATCTTCTACCACCAGGCCAGTCTCACCTTCTCTCCAATTCCTGCCAAGCCCTTGGTCACATAGGGCCTTCCATGGTTCCTTCAGCCAGCCATCCTCGAGTCCGCTTCTGCCGCCTTCCGATCGGCATCACTGCTGAGAACCCTCTCAGTCTCTTTCCATCAGTTCCGATTGGCCCAAGGGTCCACAGAGTCAACAGTCGGACTCTGACATTTTAAACGCGTTTTGCGCTTTCTATGAACAATTATACCAGTCAGAAGATGACGCATACCAGTCAGCAGACCGCATACAGAGATTCTTAGAGTCATTACAGCATCCCTCTCTCACAGCCGACCAGGTTGCCAGCCTTGAGATACCTATCACAGAGAAAGAAATAACAGCGGCGATATCATCATTACCTGCTGGAAAAGCACCAGGCCCAGACGGCTTTAATTCAGACTTTTATCTTGCTTTTAAAACTGATATTGTGTCTAGGCTGCATGCATATTTCTCCTCATTCTCCTCACCCTCGGGAAACCTCTCCACATTTACTGAAGCATGTACAGTAGTTTTGCCGAAACCAGGCAGAGACCCCGCCCTCATATCTAATTATAGACCAATCTCGCTTCTAAATGCTGATTACAAAATTTTCACCAAGGTGCTTGCTAACCGGCTGTCACAGGTCCTATGTTCAGTAATACATCCAGACCAGTCAGGATTCGTTAAAGGAAGGTTAATTGCAAATAATACACGTCTTTTCTATCATGTCATGCACCATGCTCCTTCATTCACATCTCCTGCCATAGCCGTTTCACTGGACGCAGAAAAGGCATTCGACAGGGTCGAATGGCCTTTTCTACTAGCCGCCTTACGTTGGTTTGGCGTAGGTCCAACCTTTCTCTCTTGGGTCAAAAATCTCTATTCGTCCCCTTCTGCTTTTCTATTCATCAATAATCGCTCCTCTGCACCTTTTCTTTTAAATCGAGGCACCTGCCAAGGATGTCCCCTCTCCCCCCTTCTTTTCAATATAGCTCTAGAACCCCTACTCTTAGCAATCCGGCAATCGGACACCATTACAGGACGCACTATGGGAAAGGAGACATACAAACTGTCTGCCTATGCAGATGATGTTCTTCTCTTCCTCACAGACCCTGACCAATCTCTTCCAGCGCTTTTCAATCTTATCTCCACTTACTCCTCCGCCTCTGGTTATAAAATCAATTGGCATAAAACTGAGTTGCTTCCTCTCAATGTGTTAGGCTCCGTGTTAAATCTCACCCAGTTTCCCATACAGAAAGTGACCACTGGCCATAAGTATTTGGGAGTTCGGTTTCACATGGATATCCCTACCACCCTTGGATATTGTGAATCCTCTATACTGCAAATGATCAGAGATACAACTTACAAGTGGTCCCATTACATCTCTCATGGTGGGGGCGACTTGACACTATCAAAATGGTACTCGCGCCTAGGATAACTTACTTACTGGCTATGACTCCAGTGTTTTTCTCGTCTGACTTTTACAAACACGTTGAGAATTTGCTTACCAGATTCCTATGGCGAAACAAAGTCCCACGGATTGCTTTACAAAAGTTAAAATGTACCAATCAACAAGGGGGGGTAAATTTCCCTGATTTTTATCTATATCATTTAGCGTTTCTGCTGCAACACGGGCGCTACTATTTTGCTCCTGATTCCAACCCCTGGGACTGTCCTAGATGGCTACCAATTGAAAAAGAATCAATTTCCCCCATTCCAATGACCTATTTTCCTGGCGCCCCTCTTCCCTTGTCAGTAGTGTCTAATCCTATTATAGCTGCCATGCATAAAGCACTGAAAATTTTTGATACTTATCGCCCCAAACATAAGCCAGCATGGGTGCAGTCTGTTATGGCCCCAATTTGGAATAGCCCCAGGACCCAAATAGACGGACATTCCATAAATTGGCCAATTTGGAAAAAAATCAGGTATCTGGTTCCTAACATCTGTGCTGCACCATAATACGCCTCTCCCCTTTAATCGATTACAGGCTCAATATGGCCTCCCAGCGACTCAGTTTTATCCATGGCTACAACTTCGTAACTCTGTCTGCCACTAACCTGCAAGAGCTCTATTCGGCAGAATATCCTTTCGCCTTATCTTTCTTTCAGATGTATGGTACACTAGGACACTTAGCCTCACGATTGTATAAAACTTTTAAAACATCTTGCCGCCCTACGTCCCTTACCAGCCTTCAAACCCTCTGGGCTCGGGACACTGGGTATGAAACAGAGTCTCTGAATTGGACCAGAGTATGGAAAACCTCGATGCGCATATCACTCTCTTCCAGCCTCACTCAGACCGCCTTTTTCATCCTGCACAGAGCGGTCTGGACTCCTTGGACTATGCACTGTGCAGGCCTACTCCAGTCCCATAATTGCTGGTCCTGCAATGGCGCGAAAGGTACCTTATCCCATGCTCTTTTTCACTGCCCCTATGTTTTTCGATTTTGGAATCAAATATGGGAAGTAATCTCCAATATCCTACATATATCAACACCCCTTACGTATTCCATCATTATACTGAGGGGATCTGACCTGTTATTCCACGCCCTCTCGATCCCCGCTCAAAAATTACTAGACTTTTTAATTCTCGTGGCTCTTCACAATATTATGGCGAACTGGAAGAGAAGTGATATGTTATCTAAGCACCTATGGTGGAACTCTGTGTGTTTGTACAATAAATATGAAAAGGCCATGGCGATTAAATTTCATAGGATGTCCTCTTGGTCCCAAGTGTGGAAGCCGATTGACGACTACATAGCCTCGACTGTTCAATGATGTGGGTAATGTCAGCCTTTCTACAATTATTTCCCTTCACTCTGGGCATTACACTCTCTCCCTTGCCTGATATATATATGGAAGGTCACACTCTCTTCTCTTTCCTCTTTACTCTAATCTGCTCTTTCTACTCTCTTCCTTATTCTTCTCTCATTTTTATCTCTCTCTTCTCTCTTCTCATCTCCTTCTTTCTTTTGCTCTTTTCTAACTCTTTTTGGTTTCTCTTCACGCTTTTCTCCCTATCATTTATAAGCCACTTACAGAACAATATTGTACTGTCATTTACGGTGTAGTCTGTTACCTGTAACCTAGATATTGAATAATGGCAAATTGTATGAGTTAATGTTTGATTGTTATTTCTGTAAGTGCCTTTTCCAAAAAGTTAATAAAAATCATTTAAACAAAAAAAAAAAAAAGAAACAGTCTACCAAGCAGAAGATTATCTTCAGCCAAATATAACCCAAGTTGAATGTCTCACTGGTCTTTTAAAATCTGGTGGACATAGCAGATATACAAACGAGAATTGTCAAGGCCGAGGCGGAGAAGGATCCATATGAACAGCGGTTCAACATAGGTCAGAGGGTAGATACAGGCTGGCTACACCCAGAGAGAGTTCCTTTCCTTTGAGCAGGGAAGGGCTCCCCACAATGGGTTGGCCCCTAGAGTGGAACATGAGCTTTCAAAGCGGGGCGATGTCGAGCAGGGTGCCATGTGAACACCAGTTCAACATGGGTCAACAGGAACTAAGAGATAGGCCAGCCGGTTACCCCGGGGAGCGTTCCCTTTCCTTTGAGCAGGGAAGGGCTCCCTGCAATGGGTTGGCCCCTTGAGTGCGATGTTTCTATTGGCATCTAGTGAGCTCTTGCTGGTCTTTAAAATCTGGTGGAGTTAGCAGATACACAAATGAGAATTTTCAAGGCTGAGGCGGAGGAGGTTGCCATGGAAACAGCAGTTCAACATGGGTCAACAGGTACTAAGAGATAGGCCAGCCAGTTACCCCGGGGAGCGTTCCCTTTCCTTTGAGCAGGAAAGGGCTCCTGGATGGACAGGCACAGCTTTAGAGGACAAGCCCTTTTAGGGACGTAAGGCCTGGATGGATAGGCACAGCATTCGAGGTCAAGCCCTTATCGGGACATAAGCCCTGGACAGACAGGCACAGCATTCAAGAATAGAGGTCAAGCCCTTGTTGGGACATAAGGTATGGACGGACAGGCACAGCATTCGAGGTCAAGCCCTTGTAGGGACATAAGGTATGGACGGACAGGCACAGCATTCGAGGTCAAGCCCTTGTAGGGACATAAGCCCTGGACAGACAGGCACAGCATTCGAGAATAGAGGTCAAACCCTTGTCGGGACATAAGGCCTGGACGGACAGGCACAGCATTCGAGGTCAAGCCCTTGTAGGGACGTAAGGCCTGGACGGATAGGCACAACATTCGAGGTCAAGCCCTTGTAGGGACATAAAGCCTGGATGGACAGGCACAGCATTCGAGGTCAAGCCCTTGTAGGGACGTAAGGCCTGGACGGACAGGCACAGCATTCGAGGTCAAGCCCTTGTAGGGACATAAGCCCTGGACAGACAGGCACAGCATTCGAGAATAGAGGTCAAACCCTTGTTGGGACATAAGGCCTGGACGGACAGGCACAGCATTCGAGGTCAAGCCCTTGTAGGGACATAAGTTCTGGATGGACAGGCACAGCATTCGAGGTCAAGCCCTTGTAGGGACGTAAGGCCTGGACGGATAGGCACAACATTAGAGGTCAAGTCCTTTTAGGGATGTAAGGACTGGATGGACAGGCACAGCCTGGCAGTTCCTTTGATGGGCAAGCCCTCTCTCAAGGGAGGATTACATTTAGAGAGCTGAATTTTGAAAAAAGGATTTTTTTTTTTTTTTGTATTTAGCTATGGATCTGCAGCAGTTTTTGGCTATCTGAGCCCGCTGGAATTAGCAGCTGATGTTCTGACAAGATTGTTCTGTTTGTTATAAGATATATTTCCTAGCCATAATAAAATTTGAGATTAACTTGGGAAAAATATTTTGGTTGGTTAAAATTAAAAAATATACAGAGTGAAATAGATTTCAGTTCTCATAAATTTATTTTTGTTTAAGAATATCTTGCTTTGCGACCAAATTGTGCCTATTAGAATGCACAAAGAGTTAAGGCTAGGAAAGTTAGTTGTATGGTTTATTTGCTTGGTTTAAGTTCTATTTTGTTAATAGATTAACAAAATAGATGATCCGGATGACCTTTCGGGCTCATGTCAGGCAGCGTGGTTAGCTGATCCACATCACTAACAAGTCGTTGCTAAGGACAGACATGCCATCAAATGTCTTTCAGCTTTAAGACTCTAACCTAATTATCTACTTGTTATCCCCATTTGTTGGTTCCAAGTTTTTTGATATCCCTGTTCAATGTAATGCATCCTTGTGTAAATGGTTATTGTTAGAATGTAAACCGAGATGGTTCTCGCTCCCAAGATCACATTCATACTGTCGATGGTCCCGATCTTCTTTACTGATAATTTTTACAAATGCACTGATTGTATCTTGTCTCGGTTCCTCTGGAATAACAAGGCCTCTAGAATTGCCTTGAGTAAGTTGAAGACCATTAAGTCCCTGGGTGGGGTTAATTTCCCAGACTTTCGTCTTTACCATTTGGCTTTCATTCTTCAACAGTTACCATCTCTTTGGTTCAACAACGCCTGCATCTGACTCTCCTAATTGGCTCCCTATAGAGCGTTCTTTTTTACACCCTTACTCCCCATATGCCTTCCCAAGCATGCTTTTTTCGACATATCATACGACCAATCACATACTGAGCTCGCTGCATAGAGCACTCCATGATTTTGATGCCTTATGTTCGAGATAAACTCCCCTGGTTACGCTCGTGTTATACTTCCATATGGAATAATCGCATTCTTAAAATAGATGGTCATCCCATACATTGGCCCAAATGGCAGAAATGTGGAATATGGTTTCTGCCTTCAATTGTAGAGAATGGCACCCTGCTACCGTTCTCCACTTTACAGGCCCGTTTTCTACTCCCCTCTACTCAGTTTTATCCATGGTTGCAACTTCGAGAGGCTCTAAAACAAGTGAATTTCACCCACTTTAACCTCACCCAACTGCCCTATCTATTCACTTTCTTTGAAGAGGTAGGAACTAGAGGTCACCTTGCCTCAAAGTTATACAAACTCCTCAAGGCATTTTCCTCCTCCTCTTCCTCCTCAGCTCTCCAGCAAGTATGGTCCTTTGACCTCTCGCTACCACTTCCTACTAAAAGTTGGACCTATATTTGGTCGGTATCGACGCGCATTTCTCTTTCCACCAGCTTATCCCAGACTTCCTTTTTCATAATGCACAGAGCCCTTTGGACTCCTTGGAAGCTCCATAGAGCTAAACTCCTTCCCTCTCACAACTGTTGGTCCTGTAAAATGGTGAAAGCCTCTTTAAAACACATGCTTTTCTCATGCCCGAACATATCCCATTTCTGGACACAAATATGGTCTAAAATATCTACCCTACTTTCTATTCCGCTACCTATATCTTATGCTTTGATAATACTGAAAGGTGCTCATCCTGCATTGGATTTACTGCCCCCGCAGCGGCGTTTAGTGGATTTTCTTCTCCTTGTTGCTCTACACACTATCACTTCTAACTGGAAGAGAAATGATTTGATATCTGAACCCCTGTGGTGGAACACAGTTTGTCTTTATAGTAAATATGAACGAGCTATGGCTCTTAAATATAATCGACTAGCTAAATGGGACTTAATGTGGAAACCTCTTGACAATTGCTCACCTTAAATTGTGGTGATTATGTATAGTCCATGTGCCATTATGTTCTATCTGAAAGTCACTGTTGATGCTCCTTCTCCCTTCCAACTCCCCCTTCCTCTCTTCTTCTAGCCTCTCTCTCTTTTCTCTTTCCTTTTTCTCTTTGCTTCTCTAGTTCCTTCCTATCTACATTCCTATCCTTCGCCTTCTTCTTGGCGCTTCCTTCTCCTCTCCTCTGCCCTGTCCTTGCCTTCTCCTGTTTTTCTTGTATTACTTTGGTTGTGTCATACATATCATGGTCACTAAGGTTTACTAATTTGGTACAACATGTATTTCTAATGTTCATTTGTTATCTTCTCGGTTTGCTGAGCTGATATGTTTTTTCATTTTGATGTATCATGTTGCTCATGTACCTCTTATATTCTTCAATAAACCAAAAAATATTAAACAAAAAAAAAGAATGTAAACCGAGGTGATTTGTAACTTGTTTACAAGAATATCGGTATATAAAAGTGCCAAATAAATAAATAGATTGGTTATAGCAACAAGAAGAAAAGGATTACGTTAATTGATCCTCCCAGGACAACTATGTTAAGGATGTGCCATTTTGTAAGACAAGAGGGCCTCAGTTGTGGAATTTAAAAAGAAAGTAAAACAGTTGGGAATGTTTTTGTCTTAGAAGAAACTGAGGTGGTCTGTTCCATGCACAGTCTTGTAGAGATGTGCAGAAGGAAAAAAATTGTTGCAATTTAGTTTTTATTTCGCAGGGACCCAAATTTGTTGCATTCATTTCATAGGGGGGAAAACCAAGTCGTTGATTAGTTTTATTTGTTTTGCAATTTCCCATTAAAGTCAATGGGGGAAATATTTGCAGTCTATTTTTGGCTGCAGAATTGGAGTTTTCTTATCAATTCTGATGAAACTTCTGGGAAGCGATCAATAGAACTAGGAAAGAGCTCCAAGGTACTTAGATTGTGGCAAAGTGGCACCAAAATGGCATGAATAGTCTAAGGCACATTAAAGGGGCAAAGGGATACCAGGAGTGGCAAGAGTGCTTTAAAAGAGGTGCAAAGCAGCAGCGAGAATGTAAAAAACACACCACAGCTTCAAAAGAGAGCACCGATAACAGATGCATGAACCCTCGAAGGCAGCACAACAGGCAAAGTGGCAAGACAACTGGCATACACATTCTAAAGCACAATGAAGGGAGAACATAGGAAGCACGGAAGCAGAAAGGCTAGCACCAACACACTGAGGAACCATGATAGTGGCAAGAAAACCACAAGGAGCTGAGTGAGTCATCTGGTGTATGGCAGCAAGGCAGAGTGGCAGAAAGCTGATAGGGGCAAGACAGGCTGGCAGAGCTGAGATAGTCAGGTCCCTGTGGTTTTGATAGGGGCAAGACAGGCTAGCAGAGTGGAGGTAGTCTGGTCCCTGTGGTTTTGATAGGGGTAAGACAGACTGGCCCCAGGGAGAGTTACCTTTCCTTTGTGCAGCAAAGGGCTCCCTAAAATTGGTTTGCCCCTAGAGTGGGGTGTTTCCATTGGTGTCTAGTGAGCTCTCACTGGTCTTTTAAAATCTGGTGGACATAGAAGATATACAAATGAGAATTTTCAAGGCCGAGGTGGAGGAGGGTCCATGTGAACAGCGGTTCAACATGGGTCAGAGAGTAGATACAGGCTAGCTACACCCGGGGAGAGTTCCCTTTCCTTTGAGCAGGGAAGGGATTCCCGCAATGGGTTGGCTCCTAGAGTGGGGTGTTTCCATTGTCATCTAGTTAGCTCTCACTGGTCTTTTAAAATCTGGTGGAGTTAGATATACAAACGAGAATTTTAAAAGCCGAAGCAGAGGAGGGTGCCATGTGAACAGCGGTTCAACATTGGTCAACAAGTACTAAGAGATAGGCAGGCCAGATAACCTGGGGAGAGTTCCTTTTCCTTTGAGCAGGAAAGGGCTCCTGGATGGACAGGCACAGTGTTAGAGGTAAAGCCCTTGTAGGGACATAAGGCCTGCATGCATAGGCACAGCATTCGAGGATAGAGGTCAAGCCCTCCTAGGGACTTAAGGCCTGGATGGACAGGCACAGCGTTAGAAGTCAGGCCCTTGTAGGGATGTACAGCCTGGACAGTGGACGGAGAGGCACAGCATTAGAGGTCAGGTCCTTGTAGGGACGTACGGCCTGGACAGTGGATGGACAGGCACAGCGTTTCAAGTCAGGTACATGTGCTGATATTATCTGGATCATAGGAGGCAATTATAGCTGCTGCAAGGCTTTCAATTGCTTTTATTCATCTTTCCATTCAAAGGGAAAATTTGGAAACCAGAGCATAGGCAGGTTTACTTTCAAAAACACTAGCATTTCCATCAACTCTGGTGCCAGCCTTGAGTAGTGAGGGCTCATGATATCCCCTGTCACTGAAACTACATGTTCACTGGGCACAATGGTTGGTGGACATGACAGATATCGCTGAGCCACTTTGGCTAGGTGTAGCCAGACAGTGGACCTGTATGCCCAATATGCCAGCGGATCTGTCTGCATGTCCTCTGTGGGCTCTGAGATATACCATGTCACTGACAGTTGTGTTGATGTCTCCTTTGTTTGGGTGGGCTGAGAGTCACTCATGCAAGCTGCTTTCTCTCTAGCCCATAGCAGAACAAATGATTCTTTATGGGCAACATGCCTTTGGTGTATGGAAGTGGAGGAGGAGGTAGTAGCTGTCACTGACAGGGTGCTGCTCTTGCTTGGGCTAGCACAACTTTCTGAAGTGCCCACCGCTGTTTCCTCCTCTGCTTCATGTCTAATCTGTCTCTGCCTATGGTGCTCCTGATCACGGACTTTTCTTAACAGATCCTTCACAAATGACAGACAATTGGACTGTAGGGTGAGTTTCCCTTTCACACGGGGATCACAGACTGTGGCGAGCATGTATGTGTGGTCTTCTGTTAAAGGTCTTAATCTCTCTTGCACCTGCTGCTGCAAAACGTCCAGACAATGTAGCACCTCAGCTGTCATTCCCTCTTCCTGTTTAAAGCCCTACAAATTTTCATCCAGGAAATTAACTATAGGGATGATGTCAACCAAGGTGACACTTCTGGAACTTAGCTCCTCCTTGACATCCTTGAAGGGCTGCAGGATTTTTACCAGATGACTTATGACTAAACAATCATGATGCCCTAGGGGATTCTGCACACCTATGTCCATTGTACCAGAAAGTTCATGAAGGGGTGGGTGTCTGCAGCTCAACTAACCTCTCGAGCATCATAAAGGTGGAATTCCACCGGGTGGCAATGTCTTGAAAGAGACGCTTGAGAGGCATCTCCAAATCAGTCTGCTTTTGTCGGAGAACCTGCCCCACCTTCACACTTCTGTGGAAGTGTGCTGCTATGTTCCTGCACTTGTGTATTAATGTATGCAGGTATTCATTCTCTTGGTGATTGGAATCCAACCCCAGAACTGACTTCACTACCAGGTGCAGAGTGTGTGCAAAACATCGGATGTTCTTAAAAGCACCCGTCGGTTATTGCCTTAACCATGTTTGCATCATTTTTTGCGACAAAGACCCCTACCTGAGTTTTCCTGTCTCACTGGTGTAGTTGCCAGCCCTCCAGCATCTGTCTGATGTATGCTAGAATATTGGCTGCAGTATGGGCCTGGTCCGTCAGGTGGGTGTGCAGTAAAGCCCACCTCCACCCTGATACTTGTTCAGTAATAGAGCTGCTACCTTCCCCTGCCTCAGCCAGGTCCCACCAGTGTGCTGTGGGAGAGAATGGCCTACAGTACTATTGAGCATACTATATTTTCCTCTTCAGACTACTGACTGTACAACACACATGCACAAAGCACAGAATGATGAATAATGCTATTAAATGTGCTTGAGTGCAGCCATGCATGCACTAGTACTGTAGGAACAAAATTAACGTACAAAGTTGTTGGGTGTACCTGGACAGTGACTCTCTGCTTTCTTTGCAGTTGCACTGACTCTGGTGCACAGACCCAGACAGACAGCTTAGAAAAAGCGACTATCTTGGGCACTGTGACTTGGCTAATATAGCACAGTGTAGTGCTAGCTGCCTGTGTGGCATAGCTGCTGCTGCTTCACTGCAACAGGTCCAAACTTAAATCAGTCACTGCACTGCAGGCAGAAGCCACAACCTTCAGCCTCTCTCTAACAAGGGAGAAAAGGCTTGACACACAACCTTCCTCTTCAGTGACAGTGGCCAACATCTTTTCAAATTTTCTCTTAGCTTGTTTTATCAATGTCTTACATTTAACTTGCCAATGTTTATGCTTTATCCTATTTTCTTCTGTTGGATCCTTCTTCCAATTTTAGAATGAAGATCTTTAGGATAAAATAGCCCTTTTCACCTCACCTTTTAACCTTGCCGGTAATTGTTTTGCCTTCTTCCACCTTTCTTAATGTGTGGAATACATCTGAGCTGTGCTTCTAGGATGTCTTCCCAGATGAATACACACTGCAGACAAAAGGATTGGAATGGAATGCTTCTGATTTTTAACAAGAGCACACAGTTGGTTAAGCACTGTGGAATATGGAAGATCACAGTTCATGCAAAGTTTCTTTCTCAAGAGAAAGATTCAAATGCACTTTCAGTCTGCATACTATAAGAAGAATAGACACAGCAATGATTTGCTAATTTAGAAAAATCCATCCATCTGATATGTGACTTTACATTTCAGTCTGGTATCCGTGCCAACAGATCCAGGTTACTCTCTGACCTCACACGAGTTATAGCACAAAGGCTGGTTGCTATGGAAACTCCTATGTGACCAGCCTCAGACATGCTCTATTCTTTACAATGCACTTAAATACAGCCAATTCTTGTCTATGGGAAATATAAATGAATGACATACGATTCATTCGTGGGAAGTGTTCATTCTTATTTGTACTCCCACAAATTAGAGTCATTTGTCAGGGAATGCACATTAGTTTTAAACAAATGCACATCCCTAGTTATTCCATCAATTCTCAAAGGGAAAGTGTGTGCTTACTTTCTCATTGAAACTTGCCCCAGCAAAAAGCACCTGCAGAGTTGCACCTACTTTTTCTGCTGATACATTTTCTGTCCAAACCTAACAGGAGAATTTTCAAAAGAGTTATAAATGTAAATGTAACAAACAATTCTACCAATTTTCAAAATAACTTACCCTCATTAAGTGCACTTAACATAGATAAAATCTATTGACAATTCAATGACTAACTTTGCTATCCGGATGAGTTTGAATATAGACCTTTATAAGTTTAGACATTTCCCCAGGATCTTATTAATAAGGAGGGGTTGCAACAGTTAAAGTCTGCTTGAGATATCATGGTAGACTCAAGCCCAATGTAAAGCCACCAAAATTTGAAACTCTGCAGTCTACATGAAGTAATTGTTGCTGGAGACCATACCATCATATGATCTTCCAGAACTACATAGAGTAAGTAGTCAATGCTGGGTCTCACTAATGACTTATACAAAGATAATGTCTCTTGTTACTCACATATGACAACTATATTTATGCAGACAAGAATACTTTTAGCTTTCCCTGTTGCTTCAGTATTCACTGCCTGAGATCCAATTGTTCCATACTATTCTCTCCTTGTTGTGATTAAAATAATAAGGAGTCCTAATAAATCAGTATGTTGATGTTGTGTGCCATGAATCATTTCTAAGTGGAGGTCCCTGTAAGCTATGCCAGGAGATCCTGTGGGCTTATAGATCTCTAGTCTTGAAACTCTGTATAAAGATTGGTAGATCCAAGGAGCAAGGAGAAGAGGGAACATCTCACTAGGCCTAGCTCCAGAACCGACATGGAAAATTCCAGCAACCCACCACACTACTATTGGCTGCACTCACTTATTAATTCTAGGGCGATCATTGCAGTACTAACAAGCAAAATTTCCTCCTTCCATGACCCCTCTTCTATTGTCTGCATCTGAGGACTTAGAGTAAATATCTTTTCCATACTAAGTACTGAGTGTGAGTCAGGGCCATTGAAACCAAACTGCCTTAACATGTTTAGGATTCCCAAGTAATTTGTGCCAGTCATGGAAGCAAAGAGTCATCCAACTCTTATAGTTACCCCTGAGGTGATTGCAGGTTGGCAACTGGGAAACATTTTGGGGAAGGGGGAGCCTATTCTGAAGAGATGGGCTCCACCTTAACCAGGGTGGAACAAGGCTGCTGGCACAGACCTTCAAAATGTAGCAGGAGGAGTTTTTAAACTAGATCATAGGGGAAAGCTGACAATCACTCAGCAGTGCATGGTTCAGAGGGAGATATCTTCAAATAATACTAATAATAGAGGTGATAGAGTTGGCGCTGTGGTGTTATGTGACACCTAATACATTCAGGGTAACCCTGTAGTCACTTGGAGGGTCCTGCCAAGCACTGCACAGGGCGCCTCACCTGCACACATGCTTCTATACTGCAACCTTCCACCCACCAACTAGGTTTCTGCTTGCTTCTGAGCAAGTTCCCCACCCTCAAGCTATCCCCTGGTGGTTTCTAGGGCCACTGAGGCCCCTCATAACCAAGGGTCACAGAGTTCCTAGAAATAAACCCACAGACCAAATATACACAATACCAAGACAGTCAGTCAGTCCAAAACAGGCAGAGCTAACAACCAGGATAAAGTAGAACAGTGAACAGATAAAAGTTTTAAATTGCAAACAGAAAAAGTTAACACAACGAGGATTAAACAATAAAAACTTGCTAAACACTTTCTATTCTTACCAGTGCCTGGGGAGGTTAGGAAAAGGCTGTCCACAGGGTTTGAACAGAGCCTCAGTGCAGAGATCTGCTCCTTCTGGAGAATTCCAGAACTCTCAGAACCAGTTCTCTTTCTCCAAGGCCAATCAGTGCACACAATTAACAATTAGCTTTCTAGCCAATGGCACTGCAGGGTGTTTCAGTGTTACATGCACTCAGGGCTGCTGGGATATGTATGCTGATTAAAGCCACTTTTTGTCAAGGCTGCATCATCCTTCTTGATGGGTAAATGAGTCACAACATGAACTGTGACAGTTTTTCTAAGGCATTTCAGTGTGGCTGCTTGTCAGATGCAGGGGCCAGAAGGGATTTAACGTTATTTTTTTTTACATGTGAGGGAGGCCGCCTTTGAAATTCAGCCTTGAAATATCAGTCAAGGCTGCATCTAAAGCCTCTGCTTGAACTACAGGCAGAGGACAAACACCACCTGCAGGCTATTGTAACCCACTTTAGTAAAGAAAAAACACAATGATACTGAAGAACTGCCAATTGGGTGCTGTCTCTTTAAGGGCTGCAAACGCACACTGCAGTCGGTTTGGGGCATGTGCAAACAGATCATTGCTTCCTGAGCAGGATGGGGGAAGTTCTCTGCTCTGCTCTGCCCTGAAACTAAAAAAAAGTCGTCTGTTTTAATTAAGGATCCATGCTGTGAAGGAGTAGTAATTTGAATTGCTAGAGACTGAGGGTTCAGCAGTTAGGATCAAAGAAGTGCTGACTTCATCTCCCGCCCTGCAGCATTCAAACGTCTTCACAGTAGGATACAAGCTGGGACTTTCAAATAAATGCAAAGACTGTGTAAAGATTGGAGATAGCTGCTGAATTGTCACCAGTTGAAATCTTTGAGCAGTATTTCATGTTTACTCTACTACAGTTTGCATGTGTTTGCAGAGTGAGCCGAATGATTAAGTCTGCTACTTATTCAGTAAAAAGTTTAATGCTGTTATATGTTAATGCAGTGTGTAACTTCATTATTGGTGCTGGGCTATCAGTTGAACTGCAGGTCTCTACAGCCTTAACCTTGAATAATCTGGTTAATCCTGAAGTAATAAACTACAAAAAACCAGTGCCATACATATATAAATAAATAAAAGTGGCGCTTCAACATGGAGCTGTAGTTTTTTTATTTTGACCGGTGACTGAGTAACTCAACAGCATTAGTGAAGCAAATACAGAATTTATTTATGCAATAGTGAAAATGGAGTATTGTACATATTATGAATGCATTCCTGATAGATTTGTCATTTTGGGTTCTGTAAGCCCTGCAATGTCTATGAAAAGTATTCAAAATGTTTTAAGCTCAGCAGGTACAATTACAAAACTACAACGTTTAAGAGCTGAGTCATCTGATCAGGTTTTGTGTGAATTTGAAGGCCCTCTTTCTGTGCTGGTTTTAGAAGGGTTGTGTATTGGTGGGGAATTGGACAGGCAGTGGACAGTTAAACCAGTTCTGAATGAGACACTATCAGAACAGAATACTGAGCCTGAGGACCCTAAGGCATGCACTGACTCACTAGTGAGTGACAGACTCCTAGATATGACAGATTGATTTCAAGAAGAGTTAGATCATAAAGATGACAGCCATAAAATTGATATTAAAGATCTGAGAAAGAGAACATCTGCTCTTATAAGTGGGGGTTTGGGGTCACAAGTGGAAGGAGCAATTGATGTGACTCAGTCACCTCAGGGTGTGCTGCGGACTTCAGCTAAAGGCCAGCAGGAAGTTCCCCGATGGCAGGATACTACACTAACTCAACTTTCTGCGACAACCAGTTCTCCTCAATATTCTGCTCCATCAATCTCCATTCCTGCAGATGTTTCAAAGATTATAGTGGAGCACGAGGTCAAAACTCCCAAGGAAGGGGCAGAGTTGAATCATACTTACCACAAAATTAAAGTTTTCTCTGGGAATGTCCCTAAACCTAGTAATGAAGGAGATTATGAAAGCTGGCATATTCAGATTAAGCAATTATTGCAGGATCCAGTCCTCACTGCAGGTGCTAAAAAAAAGAAAATTATTTGAAAGTCTCCTCCCTCCAGCTTTAAATATTGCCTCTTATATGGGTAAGAGTGCCACAGCAGAGCAGTGCTTACAGGAGCTGGATAAAGCATATGGCAATGTAACTAATGGGGAGGAACTGTTCTTCCACTTCATAGAAACTCACCAGAATGCCAAAGAAAAACCTTCAGATTATCTGAGAAGGCTTCAGGTTCTGGCAGAGGGTTGTGGAGCGGGGAGCTTTCTTTGGACTTGCCCCTGATGGGCAATTACTGCAACAGCTCATACGGGGATGCTGGGAAGAGACTCTGATTACCCGGTTGTATCTGAGAGACTTATTAGAGAGCCTCTGAGAGGTTTCTGCGATTCTCTGAGCTGCTATTTAAAATCAGAGCAATGGAGGAGGAGAGAAATATGAAAGAATCTAGAAGGCTACGTCATTTGGGAATCACACAGATTAAACCTGCAAGCAGAACTTGCACAGCAAATGACATAAGCATTGCTAAGTACGTGATGCCAGAGGCAAGTGAGTTTAAAGTGGAACCTGAGTCAAGAATATTTTCAGGAGAGGAAGGTGATGCTTTGCGCATTCCATTAGTCACTCATGGTAGAACTGCCACCCTGGAAGTGGTGAATAACTCTGCGGCAAACAGCAGGATGCAAGAAAATCCATGGGTAAAGGCAATACCCTCAAAGGGTAGACGCTATTCCAGGGTAGTGTCATTCTGTTATAACTGTGGAGAGGATGGTCACATGATGGGAGGATGCACCAATCCTGTGAATGCTGGTCTAGTTCAACAGAAACTGTGGGAGATTTGAAGATAAAGGGGGGACCATGTAACCCACTTTAGTAAAGAAAAAACAGACAATGACACTGAAGAACGGCCAATTGGGTGCTGTCTCTTTAAGGGCTGCAAACACACACTGCAGTCGGTTTGGGGCATGTGCAAACAGATCATTGCTTCCTGAGCAAGATGGGGGAACTTCTCTGCTCTGCCCTGCCCTGAAACTAAAAGAAAGTTGTCTGTTTTAATTAAGGATCCATGCTGTGAAGGAGTAGTAATTTGAATTGCTAGAGACTGAGGGTTTCCTTGGCAACGAGGGTTCAGCAGTTAGGATCAAAGAATTGCTGACTTCATCTCCCGCCCTGCAGCATTCAAAGGACTTCACAGTAGGATACAAGCTGGGACTTTCAAATAAATGCAAAGACTGGGTAAAGATTGGAGATAGCTGCTGAATACTGCAAGCCCCCACCCCCAAACTCATGCCTTTCCTACTGTACCCCCAACATCCTATTGCTCTCCATTGCCCCCAAGCCCTATTACTTCCCAACCCCACCCCATATTCCAATTACACCCACCATCACCCTTTTGCCCCTACTGTTCCAGTATACCACCCCAACACCTTAAAGAGCACCCAACCATACCCCAAACCCCTACTGATCTGCATTGGCACGCCAACCTTCCTCTACCATTCCTACCCCAACTCACCTTCCTACTTCCCACCACATACTTTAATCTCTGGGATATGTTGCTCTCCAAAAATATCAGTTCATTTTCTCCCTCCAGGCCATCCTGAGGTGCCTCATTGTTCCTGCAGACCTCTGTTTTTGGAAATATGTTCCCCTAATTGCATACGAACAGAGGTGTCAGTTGATAGTCATCCCCAGTGCTACAATTTGGTTGGTTTGCTGAGTTGGGGAGGGTGGCTATCTTGGAATGAGCCTCCACCAGAAGAACAAGTTCATAAATGTGCAGAAAAATTAATACATTTCAGACTTAGCGATAATATGTGTGCGTATGAGTGTACGTTCATATGAATACTTGCCCACATAACTAATGTATGGACTTATGTTTTCTCTATAAAAGACATGCATTTTATAATCTGCACAAATGAGTGTTTGCAGATTATAAAATAGGAGTGTGGTTTTGCATGGCACCATATACATGCTTAGAAATAGCCATGCACATTTGTTTGCAAATTATCCTCCCAGCTGACCCAGCAGATCAACAGTCATAGACCTTGATTTCTCTGCTTTTCTGAGCTCCCCTTCTTTCTTCAGGGTAATGTAGAGTTCATCTTAGCCCAAGTTTAAGTCCTCGCTAATAAACTTCCATTAAAATTAAGTTTGATTTTAAAAAGAAAGCTAGGATAATAATTTGTATGCTCTTGATTTAAAAGAACATGTCCATTGCTTTCATAAGGTTTGAGAAATCTGTCACATTGATTGGAATAGATATCCACAATATTATTTTACTGGGAAATTGTATGACTTAGTAGGAAAGGAGAAATTGTGGGATTAATTTTCTATAAGAATTTGATTTAAAAGAGTAAGATGGGTTAATTTCAGTTTGTGTTTGATTTTATAAAGGAGACAATTTTCAGAATGTATGTTAGAGATGTGAATCGGAACCGGATTCCGGATTCCGGATTCCGGTTCCGGTTCCGATTCACATCTCTAACATACATTCTGAAAATTGTCTCCTTTATAAAATCAAACACAAACTGAAATTAACCCATCTTACCCATCCGGTTCTGATTTACATCGTGATTTTTTTTCATCTGGCCCGATCGGGTTTTTTTTTTATCGGCACTACAGAATCTTTATGGGGAGAAATGTTGTGCGTGATGGGGAACAGCCTAACGGTGGGGGTATACCATGGTCAACTTGCCCAGAATGAACAGACTATGAAATGTGAATAGAAATTAGGGAAGCTAACACATTTTGCAATATGGTTATAATGGAAGATTTATATTATCTCAATATTAATTGGGTCAAATGGCACACAAAGACAAGCAAGAGAGATACATTTCTAGATGAAATAAATGATTACTTCATGGAGCAGTTGCTTGAAGAACATAGAAACATAGAAGTGACAGCAGAAGAAAACCAAACGGCCCATCCAGTCTGCCCAGCAAGCTTTCACACCTATTTGTTTTCATACATATCTGTTACTCTGACCGCTGAGGTCAGGGCCCTTATTTGTAACTTTTTGGTTCCAATTCCCTTCCACCCCCACCATCGATGCAGACAGCAGTGCTGGAGCTGCATCTGAGTGAAGTATCTAGCTAATTGGTTTGGGGAAGTAACCGCCGTAATAAGCAAGCTACCCTGCCTGTGCAATTCAGTCCTTGTTGGTTGTCTTTACTTCATTCCGCCCTGCCGTTGAAGCAGTGAGCTGCGCTGGATATGTATTCCAAGTGAAGTATCAGGCTTAATTGATTCGGGGCAGTATCCACCCGTAACAAGCAAGCTACACCCATGCTCATTTGTTTACCCTGACTATGTAATTCATTCCTTGTTGGTTGTTGTCTGAATATAAATCATCTTTTCTTCATTCTCCCCGCCGTTGAAGCAGAGAGCTATGCTGGATATTCATTGAAAGTGAAGTATCAGGCTTACTTGGTTTGGGGTAGTAACCGCCGTAACAAGCAAGCTACTCCCCTGCTTTTTTGTGGATGCAAATCCTTTTTTCCACATTTCCTCTTGCCGTTGAAGCATAGAGCAATGTTGGAGACACATTAACTGTGTGTATGTTTATTGAATAAGGATATTAATCTCTAGGTAGTAGCCGTCATTTCCACAAGCAAGCCACCTCCGTGCCTCTTCTCTTCATTCACATTCTCTAGACTTTATGGATCCACAGTGTTTATCCCACGCCCCCTTGAAATCCTTCACAGTTTTGGTCTTCACCACTTCTTCTGGAAGGGCGTTCCAAGCATCCACCACCCTCTCCGTGAAGAAATACTTCCTGACATTGGTTCTGAGACTTCCTCCCTGGAGTTTTAAATCATGACCCCTGGTTCTGCTGATTTTTTTGCAACAGAAAAGTTTTGTCGTTGTCTTTGGATCATTAAAACCTTTCAAGTATTTTAAAATTTGAATCATATCACCTCTGCTCCTCCTTTCCTCCAGGGTGTACATATTTAGATTCTTCAATCTCTCCTCATAAGTCATTCGATGAAGACCCTCCACCTTTTTGGTCACCTTTTTCTGGACTGCCTCCATCCTGTCTCCATCCCTTCGGAGATACGGTCTCCAGAACTGAACACAATACCTCAGGTGAGGCCTCACCAAGGACCTGTATAAGGGTATTATAACTTCCTTTTTCCTACTCAGTATTCCTCTCTCTATGCAGCCCAGCATTCTTCTGGCTTTAGCTATCACCTGGTCACATTGTTTTGCTGACTTCAGATCATTAGAGACTATCACCCCAAGGTCTCTCTCCTGCTCCATACATATCAGCTCTTCTCCCCCCATCGAATACAGTTCTTTTGGATTTCCACATCCCATATGCATGACTCTGCACTTCTTGGCATTGAATCTCAGCTTCCATATCTTCGACCACTCTTCCAGCTTCCTTTAATCCCATCTCATTTTCTCTACTCCTTCCGGCGTGTCCATTCTGTTGCAGATCTTAGTGTCATCCGCAAAAAGACAAACCTTACCTTCTATCCCGTCTGCAATATCGCTCACAAAAATATTGAACAGGACTGGTCCCAACACCGATCCCTGCGGCACTCCGTTTAACACCGCTCTCTCTTCAGAATAAGTTCCATTTACCATCACACATTGTTTTCTGTCCATCAACCAGTTTGTAATCCAGGCCATCACCTCGGTACTCACTCCTAAGCTTCTCATTTTATTCACCAGTCTCCTGTGTGGGACCGTATCAAAAGCTTTGCTGAAATCCAAATAGATGACATCGAGTGCTCTTCCTTGATCCAATTCCTTGGTTACCCAGTCAAAAAAGTTTATCAGATTTGTCTGACAGTATCTTCCCCTGGTGAATCCATGCTGCCTCTGGTCCAGCAATTCTCCGGACTGTAGATAGTTCACTATTCTTTCTTTCAACAGTGACTCCATTACTTTTCTCACCACCGCGGTGAGGCTGACCGGTCTGCTCCAACACCTTACCCCAACCTCTTAAATAGCACCCAAATCCATCCCAACTTCCTACTGTCCCTAAATTTCCTTCCAATCTACCACTACCATTCCTACCCATACCCACCTTCCTACTTACCACCATATAGATTCTTCTCTGGGATATGATGCTATATCAGGACTGTTACTCCCTCCAGGTCAATGTGACATGACTTATTACTCCTGCAGACCTCCAGGGTTCCCCTCATTGCTTACAAACAGAGACATCAGATAATAGAAATCCATAGAGGTAAAATTTGGTCAGTATGCCGGGTTGCCTATCTTGGAATGAGCCTGCCATGGAAGAATTGTTGCACTGCAATGGGAGAGAGCACCAGGGAGTGCTCCCCAGTGCGGGATGAGAGTTGTGTGCCCTTGTGGAGACAGTCCTTGTCTGGGAACTGGAGAACCGGGGGCCTCCACCGGATCTGCATGCTTCCGTGAGGCCACCAATGCAATTGTGGTCTCTGATTGGTCCTCCGATCACTCCAAGCCCTTCCGGACCCGCCACTGGGTAACGGCAAGAAGCGGCAGGCCAGACAGAGGTCAAGGGCAGATGGAGACATCTGGCACATGATGAAGACAGGCATTGAGGAAGACAAAGACTCAGGCGTTGAGGAAGACGAAGACTCAGGCGTTGAGGAAGATGAAGACTCAGGCATTGAGGAAGATAAGGAATGGCAAGGCAAGACAGGACATGGCAAGGCAAGGTAAGGTTAAAATCAATCAGTTAAAAGTTCGAAACTTCCAGGCAAACAATGTCCCTCCAGCGCCCTACACAGCCCAGCCAGGCTGGTCGTGGACCACAGAAGAAGGCATCAGAACCAAGGAAATACAAGGATAGTGCAGAATGGACAGGTGGGCAAAATCCCTCAGGCCCCTACTCAGCCCAGCTGGGCTAGTCGCAGACCACACTGAAGGATGGGCCTGCCCAGGGAAGGAATACATCAGGCTTACAGACATCAAGGCAAGGCAGACCTCGAACATCAGGAATAAGGCAGATCTGACAAGGGACGAGAAGAGTCCTTGGCACTGTCACATGGAAAGACCCACCAGCGCCCTACATACCCCAGTAGGGGTGGTCGTGGACCACTGGGCCACTACATGCCCTACTTAACCCAGCCGGGTTGGTCGCGGACCACAAGGGATGGGTCAGAGCAGAGCTGAGGACATCTGGACACTGGACAAAGACATCATGGACATCTAAGACAAAGGATGTCGGGAATGCTGGGACATCAAGGAAAACTGGAACACTGGACACATCAGGAGAGACCGGAAACATGGAACACCCAGAGAAGAGAGCAGGAATGAAGATGGATCCCAAGAAGATACAGGAATGCCAGCAGGAGCAGAGACGAGGAGTCCTCAGGAGACCAGCTCCAGGAGGACAAGCTCCAGGGAGGAACTTGCTCCTTGCGTAGGCAAGGCATGACTGACCTGAGGAGCCTTTTGTAGGCAGGAGGATCCAGGAAGTGAGGTCATCCAGGGCCCACTCCCTCACTGGCCCTTTAAGAAGGGCAGAGAGGCATGGCCCTGCATCTATGGAAAGCAGGAAGGAGAAGCAGTAAGACCCTGGTCAGCGGTCCTGCTGAGCGAGGAGGAGCCGGAGCTGGGCCCTGCAGGCCCCGACATAGGAGGTGGTATCCGAGCCGCAAAGAGGAAGGCTGGCTTCAGCTGCAGGAGAGCCCGAGGGCTGCAGGCTCGGGGCCACAGTAAAGAGGACTTCAGCAGCTCCATGCCACGAAGATGCCTGAAGTCCGTGGCTCCCGCCATGGCGAAGAGGACGTCAATGGCAAGATGGCGGCATCTGGCCACAGAGGGGAAGCCCGGCACGGCTCCTGCCATGCCGGCATGATGGCGGTCCAGGCACTGAAGGTAAGATCCTGCTCGTGGCAGAAGTTCACTTTTATTGATAAATTAATACATTTACTTAGTTGCAACTTGGCAAAAATATTTGTGGTTATGAGTACACCTTCATTTGAAGATTTGAGCAAGTAACTAACATAAGTGCTAAGCGCTTGATATTAAAAATAATTTACATGTGTAAGTGACTTTAGAAAACTGCAAAATTATATGCCATTGAATTGTCAATAGGATTTATCTGTGTAAGTACACTTTAGATTGGTAAATGGCTTTTGTAAATTGCTATAATAGTAGTTATAGTTACACACACATCTTTTTGAAAATTACCCCATTATGTTTTCTTTCAAAGATACGTGTATTTTATAATCTGTGCAAATGCGTTTGCACAGATTATAAACTTGGAGTGTATGTTCACGCACCACCATATACAAAGCATATATGGAGCTGCATGCATTTGTTTGAAAGTTATCCTCCCTGCTAAGCTAGCAGATCAACAGTCATATTCCTTGAATTCTCCACTTTTGCAATCCCCTGGTTGCTTGTGGTAGGCATATTTTAAATCATATGTGCATAATAGTTAATTTAGTCCCATACGAGAGAGAAAATACAGCTGTATGTACAAGGTCAACACGTAGTTGCTTTGGAGATATAATAGGGGATACAGCACTGCTTAAGGAAATTACAGGCTTGTGGGCTGTTAGGTAGCCGCCCCCCCCCCCCCCCCACCCCACCACCACCACCTCACTCTTCCCAATCCATTCCCCCCCTTCCCTCTCCATTCCCCCTTTACTAGAAGTATCCCGTAATAACTCACAGCCTACAATTACCTGCCAGCCCTTCCCTTTGCTTAACTTGAACTCTGTAAGTTTCACAATCACACACACAAAATGGAGCCATGACTTCAAAGTATAAGAACATCACTCACTTAAAGCCAGCTAACAGATTAAGAGTTTCATCTCGACTTTGACTGGCTTTATCAATCAAGTGCAACTTAAGAAGTTTTGCAAAAGCTGAAAGCTGAAACAACTGGCGTATACCCAGCTTAGTTTTGGTAAAACTTCTCTATTTAGAAGTAGATTATAGGCATAATATGAGTTGCACAATAGTAGTGATTACTCTTACCTGAGACATAACATTAGTTATACACTGGTGATACATTTGCTGGTTTTTGGAAAGGTTTAGAGAGAAATTCAAGAGCAAGTAGTTTCATATATGAGAGAGAATTTCTGTACAAAATGGTGATTATAGTGTACAAACCACAAGAAATCCACCATTTTAGAGTGGTCCTGGGACATGCACAGTAGTTTTTCCTTATCAGTCATTTTGGTAAAACTTTAAGTTAGAAGAAATTAAATTGTTCTGAGTATATGTCAGCTAAGGACATAATATACAGCTTCAAGTTGGGATAGGCAAGACTGCTGACCAGAGCTCAACCAAGACAAAAAACCCAGAGTCACCGGTAATGTATTATAGTCTGTTTGTTATTTGTTTCCAAGCGTTCTGATAAGCATTTGGTTTATGCATACACTAATCAGAAAAATATAGGTATTCATACTTTCCCATAAGCTGTAGTAAAGTGTTATTATTTTCTTAGTTTGTGTTTGTGTGATCTAGACTGCAAGGCAAATACCTCATTCCTGAACCAAATACAGCATGTAAATGAGAGCATGATTTTAATTCTAACGTATCTCCACTCATGTGCTGATATACATGTGTATGGGTGCGTGCATGCTTGTGTTAAAATTAACCTGAAAGTTTTTAAAATTAACAGGCTAATTTTAAATTGAGCCCATGTGCATCACACAGGTGAGCATCGGCTCAAGAGTGGAGATAAGTTAGAATGTTAAATCATGACTGTGCTTACATATTGATAATTTACAATATAGCTAACAGATGTAATTATGCTTCTAATTGTAAGAGATGACGTGAGTAAACCTACTTGCTGTATATTCCATAGGATTTTGCAGGCTTTAGCACACATAGGTAAGCAGATTTTAAAACATACTCGCACAATTGACTTTCCCAGTTTCTCCAATGAGTCCATCAGTTTGCCCAATCAATCCTGAGGTTATCCAGTCCCCTATGCTTCTTCATTCTGCATGCCCCAGTTGACCTGGATCCCTCACCCTATTGCGTAAGCCCTAAAATGCAAGATCTGCAGACTTGCTCCTCATCAGGAGCAGCAGTAAAGTTACGCAGTTAACAAACCACTGCATACTGTGGCCTCTGGTTTTAAAATCCAGAGTTACATGTGTAACATTCACCCCTGACCTCGAACGTTCAGTGCCCCACCCCCAACTCCAGTCCCATGTGTTACTCACGCATGCGTATATACGCACATAACTTCTGGCTTATAGGGCTTTCCAGCACAAGCAACGCTTTTAAAATTTTGTTCTTTAATTTTGTGTCATCTGCATAATGGATCACTTCACTCTTTCTTCTCATTTCTAGACCATTTATGAATATGTTGAACGGCATAAATTCCAGTACTGATCCCTGTGGTACTCCACTAATTACATCCTCCATTAAGAAAATTGAACATTTAGTCTTACCCTCTGTTTCTGGCCTTATAACCAGTTACTAATCCAAGAAACAACAGTTCATGGCTTTCTAATTTCCTGAGGGGAATTTGCCATGGGGGGTTTAGTTTGTCAAATGTCTTCTGAAAATCCTCTATCTACATGTTTGTTTGCACCTTCAATAACATTTTAAAGATTGGTAATTCAAGAGTTCTTCTTGCTAAGACCAAATTGACCCTCTCTATTAAGCCATGGTCTGTTTATAAGGCCAGTGATTTTTTTTTTACAAATGGTTTCTAGAATTTTGCTCAGCACTGATGTCAGGCTTACCAATCTATACTTTCCCAAATCACCCCTAGAGCTCTTCTTAAAAACTGACATCGCATTGTCCAACTTCCACTCTTTAGGAACTGTGGCTGTTTTAAATTATAGGTTACAGATTACTAGTAAAAGGAAACAATTTCATGCTTCAGTTCTTTTAGAAGTCTGAGGTAGATGCCATCCAGTCCTGGTGATTTTTATTCTTTATGGAAAAGGAGCTGCCAGACCAGAAGGGAAAGACATTGGATGAACACTGCTCCTTTTCTTATGGATTGGAGTTTAAATCCTTACAATGTACCTAAATGACCTAAGATGCAAAAATCTGAATAGCCAGTTGTTCATAATGAAAAGCTTGGGATGTAATTAAAATTAAGTTGTGCCAATGGTTCTTGCTTCAACTACAGAAAAGGGGGAGAAAAGCCTGTCCTGTAACCAGAACAACTTACTACTATCTCTTACAGCTGTTTGTGCAGATTGCCTATCTTGCCTGAGAATCCTAGCATTTTCCCCTCCAATCTATGGAGAACTAGACATGCCTCAGAAGCAGACTGATTGGACCAGTTCTGGGAGTGTCCCAAACTGACACCAATATATAAAGCATGCTCAGAAGGCACAAGGAACTGGACCAATCAACGTTCTTGGCATCTGCCCTATGGAAGCACTCTCTTTCTCTCTCTCTTACTGCAGATCATGACTTTCTTTCCAATGGTAATATTTATTTTACTTAAGCAATTTTCATCATAAATTCAAAATGGTGTACAAATAAAACATATAGCATCATAAAATTACATGCTATCATCCTAAAATAAAATAAAAAGCAATTACATACCATAATATCATGCTCATAAAACTAAATAAAATACTATTAAACAGAATAGTATTCTTGTTTCCATTTCTCCTGCCTATTAATCCTGCTCCAGTGCCCCTGTACTTTTATTTATTCCTGTGTTCTTTCTAGCCCTTGGTCACCACCATTGTTCTCATCCTTTCCCCTCCAGCTATTCACCTTCTGTCTGGGGAAGCCTCTGATTGCCAAGCCCTGATATCCCCGACAGCCTAGGAGGCTGAAAATAGTCTGTGTAATCACTGATACATGCACTGTTTCCTTCTCCTGACCTAAATACCCATCCCTTCCCCCAACCAGGGAACACGTTCTTACCTAAGCCAGGTTACAAGTCTGTGTGTGCTCTGGAAACCTGCAGCTACTTTTAGCCTGGCAGAGGAAGGGGGAAACCTTCAGACCTGACAGTTTTCTTACCCAGCAAATGGCTTTGAGAATTACCCTCCATAAGACCAATGGCGTTTCCATATATGAGAACTGGAAAACTCGTACCTTCATTGGCTGTTCCTGCTGCAGTGTTCTCAGCTGCTCTCCTGCTGCATTCAATGCTTCTTCAGGTCCTCCAAGTCTCAGGGGCTTCAGCCATCCCCTCTGGCAGCATTGCACAAGGATGTCTGCTATATAACAACACCCTGAGCACAGATAATGCATCCCCAATAGTGGTATCCACTGCCTCTCTTTTATCAGACATGTTGATCCTGTGTTGGATTTGTGGTCCTGCCTTTTTTGGGAAAATCGATGAGGTAATATAAAGCTGTTCTGAATAAATGGTGCCACTTGTGACTCTAATCCTCCATAAGAACATAAGAACATGCCATACTGGGTCAGACCAAGGGTCCATCAAGCCCAACATCCTGTTTCCAACAGTGGCCAATCCAGGCCATAAGAACCTTGGCAAGTACCCAAAAACTAAGTCTATTCCATGTTACCATTGCTAATAGCAGTGGCTATTCTCTAAGCGAACTTAATAGCAGTTAATGGACTTCTCCTCCAAGAACTTATCCAATCCTTTATTAAACACAGCTATACTAACTGCACTAACCACGTCCCCGGGCTACAAATTCCATAGTGCCCCTGCTCACCTGCTTGCCCAGCTCAGCACTGAGGACAGTTGGTGACCCTAATCCTCCATAGCCCCTGCTCACCTGCTTGCCCAGCTCAGCAGTGAGGACAGTTGGTGACCCTAATCCTCCATAGCCCCTGCTCACCTGCTTGCCCAGCTCAGCACTGAGGACAGTTGGTGACCCTAATCCTCCATAGTGACCCTGCTCACCTGCTTGTCCAGCTCAGCACTGAGGACAGTTGGTGACCCTAATCCTCCATAGTGACCCTGCTCACCTGCTTGTCCAGCTCAGCACTGAGGACAGTTGGTGACCCTAATCCTCCATAGTGACCCTGCTCACCTACTTGTCCAGCTCAGCACTGAGGACAGTTGGTGACCCTAATCCTCCATAGTGACCCTGCTCCCCTGCTTGCCCAGCTCAGCACTGAGGACAGTTGGTGACCCTAATCCTCCATAGTGACCCTGCTCCCCTGCTTGTCCAGCTCAGCACTGAGGACAGTTGGTGACCCTAATCCTCCATAGTGACCCTGCTCCCCTGCTTGCCCAGCTCAGCACTGAGGACAGTTGCCTATAATCTCTTGACTTTCTGGTCTCCAAGCAACATCTTCCACTGTGACATCACCACATCTGATGCCTTAGCAACATAGATTATGATGTCACCAGTCCTCAAAAGACAACAAAATCAAGAAATATAAAATAGCAATCATAATACTGAAACCTTACAAAAAACTTTTCAAAACAGCTGACACATCAAATAACAGCCAATAATTAAAACTAATAAGGTTTTTAAAAAATCCCCTGCTTTCCATTCCTGGGAACTTTTTGATTTTCAGTCTCCCTGAGAATGTATGGATAAGTGGGTGGAAGGGGGTCATACAATCTTTTTCCTCTTTCTCCTATACTCGCACATTCATTTTCTCACACAGATTCCCCAAGCCTTGAGATGGTCTGAGGATGCTGGACAGAGCAGAGCAGAGAGAAGGATTCAGGAATATGTTCTTGGAGGAGAAGTCCATTACCTGCTATTAAGTTCACTTAGAGAATAGCCACTGCCATTAGCAATGGTTACATGGAATAGACTTAGTTTTTGGGCACTTGCCAGGTTCTTATGGCCTGGATTGGCCACTGTTGGAAACAGGATGCTGGGCTTGATGGACCCTTGGTCTGACCCAGTATGGCATTTTCTTATGTTCTTATGAAGAGGAGTTGGCAACCACACAGGGAGTAGGGCTGGAGGGGTGAGGGCTTATGATACCCCTCATCAGGTGCCTGGGTGCTAGTGCTACTCTCAATCACTGTAGTGGCAGGAGTCCTCCTTCATCCCTATGTAGCTTCTGGGTCAGTTGGCCAGTCATGTATCCCAGGAGCCCCTCCCCCCCCCCCCCCCCCCCCGGCCAGCCATACTCCCCAGGACTGCCCAGAGCACTGGACAGCCCAGGAACAATCAAAGGGGGAGGGGCTGCCAGCAATGCAAGCTGGAGGGAGGAAGACACTGCACAGCTTTAACCCAAAATGATGAAATAATATTTCAGTGTTGCTCTGACTGTCTCAGTTTATGGATTGAAATGCAGTTACTTTGTAGTTTTTCAAACCTGGACTTTTTGCATACTTTTCCAGTAAATAACAGAAGACTTTTTTTCTCAATCACTGCTAACTGAATAGTAAGGATTTAATACAAAGTTTGACACTGGTGAGAGTTTGAGAGATTTTATCTCTGAACTTATGCCAAATCTGTATTTACATAGAGTTTCAGCCAGACCCAGAGACGTATGGCCAGGTGAGCCCAGATAATGCTTCACCCCCCGGTGCACTGGAACGTCTGATCAACCTCTGAATAATTAGAATCCTTTAATCTACATGGGATTATTCCCCCATACACCACTTACATTTGGCTACCAGTTACTGGATTTGAAATAAAAATAAAGACCCCTGCATATACAGACAATAGTCACCTAAGGAAAAATCTGGTAAAGGTAAATTTGAGAAATTTTAAGATGCGCACAAATCGGTGATCACAGAATGTCCATAAACATGAATGTCAACATCTACTTGATTTACAATTTGAAATTTAAAATGGAGGAAGAGAACTTCAGATGACTTGGAAAATACCCACTGCTATTACCAGCATAAGTAGATTGGGATATACTTAGTGTTTGGGTACTTGCCAGATACTTGTAGCCTGGATTGGCCTCTGTTGGAAACAGGATGCTGGGACTGATGGACCCTTGGTCTGACCCAGTATGGCAAGTTCTTATGTTCTTAATATGCAGCCAGACACCATAT
The DNA here is from genome assembly GCF_901001135.1 of Rhinatrema bivittatum. Lineage (NCBI taxonomy): Eukaryota > Metazoa > Chordata > Amphibia > Gymnophiona > Rhinatrematidae > Rhinatrema > Rhinatrema bivittatum. Next base: position 53,367,798 of record NC_042630.1, on the reverse strand, counting down.
GAATTGGTTGAATTCGGCAAAATCATTAGTGGAAAATAACTTCATATTAAATAGAAGTACAATCTTAACTTTCATCTTTCCTTTTTATATTTTTACTTCCATATTGATTATTTTTTGTGTTATTCTGATTTTCTTTTATTTAGAAACATTTTTATTATCAAAATGTAAATCACTGCTATATTAATCCTGTTCCAGTGCCCCTGCACTTTTATTTATTCCTGTGCTCCTGGCTCCTGTCCAGCTCTGGGTCTCTACCATTGTTCTCATTCTTGCCTCTCCAGCTATTCACCTTCTGTCTGGGGAAGCCTCTGATTGCCAAGCCCTGATATCCCTGACAGCCTAGGAGGCTGAAAATAGTCTGTGTAATCACTGATACATACACTGTTTCCTTCTCCTGACCTAAATACCCATCCCTTCCCCCAACCAGGGAACACTTCTACCTAACCCAGGTACAAGTTTGTGAGCTCTGGAAACCTGCAGGTACTTTTACCCTGGCAGAGGAAGGGGGAAACCTTCAGACATGACAGTTTTCTTACCCAGCAAATGGCTTTGAGAATTACCCTCCATAAGACCAATGGTGTTTCCATATATGAGAACTGGAAAACTCCTACCTTCATTGGCTGCTCCTGCTGCTCTGTTCTCAGCTGCTCTTCTGCTGCATTCAATGTTTCTTCAGGTCCTCCAAGTCTCAGGGGCTTCAGCCACCCCCTCTGGCAGCATTGCACAAGGATGTCTGCTCTGATTCAGTACCCTGAGCACAGGGGGTTATCCACTGCCTCTCCTTCATCAGGACAGCTTGATCCAGTGTGGAATTTGTGGTCCTGCTTTTCTTGGGAAAATCAGTGAGGTAAAATCAAACACTGAATTAACCTGTTCTGAAACAATGGCACCAGTTGGTGACCCTAATCCTCCATAGTGACCCTGCTCACCTGCTTGCCCAGCTCAGCACTGAGGACAGTTGGTGACCCTAATCCTCCATAGTGACCCTGCTCACCTGCTTGCCCAGCTCAGCACTGAGGACAGTTGGTGACCCTAATCCTCCATAGTGACCCTGCTCACCTGCTTGCCCAGCTCAGCACTAAGGACAGTTGGTGACCCTAATCCTCCATAGCCCCTGCTCACCTGCTTGCCCAGCTCAGCACTGAGGACAGTTGGTGACCCTAACCCTCCATAGCCCCTGCTCCCCTGCTTGCCCAGCTCAGCACTGAGGACAGTTGCCTATAATCTCTTGACTTTCTGGTCTCCAAGCAACATCCTCCACTGTGACATCACCATATCTGATGCCTTAGCAAAATAGATTATGATGTCACCAATCTTCATAACACAACAAATTAAAGAAATATAAAACAGCTCTCATAATACTAAAACCTTACAAATAAATATTTCCAAATAGCCAATGAATAGAATATCCAATAATTAAAAATTCATAAAAAGAGTTTTAAATTTCCCAAACACTCATAAAATATTTCAGAACAGCAGACACATCATTTAATACCCAATAATTAAAACTAATAAGGATTTAAATAATCCCTTGATTCCATCCCTGGGACCTTTCTGATTTTCAGTCACCCTGAGAATGTTGTGGATTAGTGGGTGGAAGGGGTCACACAATCTTTTTCCTCTTTCTCCTATACTCACACATTCATTTTCTCACACACATGCTCCCTCTCCCACATGCTCTGAGAGTCTCAGAAAGATGCTGGACAGGGAGGAGGGAGAGAGGGAGCTAACGCTGTGAATAGGCAAGGGTAACCTCACAGGGTAGAAGGGCTGGAGGGGGAAGGGGCTTTGATACCCCTCTTCAGGTGGCTGGATACTGGCACTGCATGCAATATCTGTAGTCTCATGAGCCCCCTCCCTTCCTCTGCAGCTGCTGACTCAGCTGGCCAGTCATGCCTTCCCAGAATCCCCTCCCCCCATGATCACCCATGCTCCCTAGGAAACTAGGAAGCTCAGCAAGGCAAGGTGGAGGGGGGCTGCCAGCATTCAGGTTAAAGATGAGACCAGAGGAAGGCACTGCACAGCTTAACGCAAATTCATGCCCTTATAAAATATTTTCCTGCTGCTCTGACTGACTCAAAGCTTGGATTGAAATGCATTTACTTTAATGTTTCTTCAGAACCAGACATTTTACATACTTTTCTGGTAAATAAAAGACTTTTATCAGAATCACAGTTATATGAATAGCATGGATGTATTACACAGTTTCATACTTGTGCGGTATAATAGATTCTTCCCTGAACTTATTCCAAATCTATAGTTACATACACAGCTACATTTGGTTTCCATTCACTGGATATCTGCAGATCATCTGAATTTCTCCAAGATCTCTTGTCCACTTTTACCCTTCTAAATGATATGCAGCTTATGGATTTTGTTTCTCAAGTGCTGGATATTAGAGATGTGAATCAGAACTGGAATCGGTTCCGATTCCGGTTCCGATTCACATGTGGGTTTTTTTGCATCTGGCCCAATCGCGGTTCTGTTTATCGGCTGCGCCCGAGCCGATAAACAAAAAACCCACCCCGACCCTTTAAAACTAAACCCTAAGCTTCCCCCACCCTCCCGACCCCCCAAAAACATTTTACAGGTACCTGGTGGTCCAGTGGGGGTCGCGGGAGCGATCTCCCACTCCCGGGCCGTCCTCCCGCTCCCGGGCCGTCGGCTGCCACTAATCAAAATGGCGCCAATGGCCCTTTGCCTTTACCATGTGACAGGGTATCCATGCTATTGGCCGGCCCCTGTCACATGGTAGGAGCACTGGATGGCCGGCGCCATTTTTAAAGATGGCACTGGCCGTAATGGATGGCCAGTGCCATCTTTAAAAATGGCTCAGGCCATCCAGTGCTCCTACCATGTGACAGGGGCCGGCCAATGCACGGATACCCTGTCACATGGTAAGGACAAAGGGCCATCGGTGCCATTTTGATTAGTGGCAGCCGACGGCCCAGGAGCAGGAGGACGGCCTGGGAGCGGGAGATCGCTCCCGGGACCCCCACTGGACCACCAGGTACCTGTAAAATGTTTTTTGGGGGATCGGGAGGGTGGAGGAAGCAAAGAGTTTAGTTTTAGAGGGTCGGGGTGGGTTTAGGGGTTATTTTTGTGTGCCGTTTTTCCCGCCCTCCCCCAAAATGATAAGAGAACCCCCACGATCAATATCATGGGGTTTTCCTTTCATTTTGGGGGAGCCCCCAATTTCTGACGATTTTGAAAATATTGTCCGATATTTTCAATCGTCCGAAGTCCGATTCACCTCCCTACTGGATATTACTTTGCTTAGAACTGAAATTAATGTTGAGAACCCTTGACGTTTCTTCCAGTTTTTTCAAATCACTTGTGAAGGCGTGACTTTACAATCCTTCCTTTACCTGTGCAAGACCAGGCTAGATGCCTGGTGCACCTTAAATCCTACAGACAGTGAGAGCTCTGGGGCAGGACCCTGCTCCGGCAGGATAAGAGACTGAGTCTATGCAAGTTTCCAGGAGAGGATCTCTCACATACAGCTGTTCATTAAGGTATTGTGAAGTACCCTGCTAGAAGAAGGTAGGTAGACTTCTAAATGTCTATGGATGAGTGCATTGTTAGAAGAGGACAGGAAGCCTAATATTGGGTTTGCTGATTGAATGAAAGGAATAAAGTTTGAATTGCATGAACTTAGAAATGAACTTAGAAATTGAACTTAGAAAACTAAAACAAAGCTTAAGAAAGAAAGAAGCGACTTGGCGTAAAACCCCTTGTGACAGCACCATTTCTTCATACAAATCCACACTATATCAGTACAAAGCCCTCACCTCAAAATCAAAAAAAGATTATTTTGCATCTAAGATTCACAACCTGGTCTTTGATGCTAAAGCTCTCTTCGCTTATGTCTCCAGCCTCACTCAAACCATACCGCGAGAAATCCCCTGCGACATGGCACAGTCTAAAGCTGATGAACTCGCTCAGTTTTTCCAAAATAAAATCAACAATCTTTTAACTCAACTGCCTTCCAATACCGCTGACGCCTTTCCATTATATCAACACCCAACCTTCCAAATCTCCAGCCTAAACACTTTTGAGCCCGTCTCTTCCACTGAGATACATGCCATCTTGAGAAGAATGAAACCTTCGTCTCACCCCGCAGACCACATCCCTACCAAACTACTTCTATCTATTCCAGACACAATAGCCACATCATTGACAAACATCATTAACTGCTCTCTAGCCCAAGGATCCTTCCCAGATGATCTCAAAATGGCTTCAATCTCACCACTCCTAAAGAAACCCAACCTTGATCCGAAGGACCCTAACAACTTCCGCCCCATAGCTAACCTTCCATTCATCGCCAAGATCATGGAAAGACTAGTCAACTCTCAACTTTCAAACTACATCGAAGACAACAATCTTCTCTTCGCCCCACAACACGGATTCCGAAAAAAATTGAGGCACAGAATCCCTCCTTATCTCTTTGACAGACCATATCCTACTGGGCCTTGACAAAGGAAATTCATACCTATTGATCTTGCTGGACCTGTCCGCAGCGTTCGACACGGTCAACCACGCTATCCTCCTTAACCAGTTGTCATCCATAGGAATCAGCGGGCACCGTCCTTTCCTGGTTTAAAACCTTTCTCAACAATAGAGGTTACAAAGTTAAACTCCAAAACAAGGAATCCTCAAGATTCAACTCTGCCATAGGAGTCCCACAAGGTTCGTCTTTATCTCCGACTCTATTCAATATTTACCTTCTTCCTCTCTGCCAACTTCTCACCGACCTCAATCTAAAGTTTTTCCTATACGCAGATGATATTCAAATCATCATCCCTATCAAAGACACATACTCTAATACTCTTGACTACTGGGAATCATGCCACAAAAAAATCAAACAACTACTCAACAGCCTACACCTCATCTTAAATTCCTCTAAGACTGAAATCCTACTCATCTCTCCTGAGAACAACACCTCCAACAGTTCTCTTCCTACCAATCTGCCTACCACACAAGCTAGAGACCTAGGAGTAATAATAGACAACCGGCTAAACTTCAAGGCACACATCAACAAAACAACCAAAGACTGCTTCTATAAACTTCAGGTCCTGAAAAGGATAAGACCTCTTTTCCACGCTCAAGACTTCAGAACGATCATCCAAGCAGTCATTTTTTCGAAACTAGACTATTGCAATTCCCTATTGCTAGGTCTACCATCATCATACTCCAAACCCCTACAGATGGTTCAAAATTCAGCAGCCCGAATCTTGACAGGCGCAAGGAAAAGAGACCACATATCCCCCGTCCTGAAAGAGCTTCACTGGTTACCAGTCTACTTCCGCATCATGTACAAAGCCATAACCATCACCTACAAAACTATACATCAACTTACCACTCTCGATCTTCAATTCCCTCTCCAAACACATAATTCTACCAGACCTACTAGAGATGCTTATAGAGGCTCCCTCCAAGTTCCCCCAGCGAAAACGACCAGACACATCACCATAAGAGATCGCGCCACCTCCACAGCTGGCCCTCTTTTGTGGAATTCCATTCCTACAGACTTCAGACAGGAGCCCTGCCTCCCAACTTTTAGGAAAAAACTTAAGACTTGGTTATTCAAACAAGCATTTCCGGACACAACCCAATGACACATTCCAATGACTCCTAAAACACCACTCCTCTTGTATATAACATTTATTCTGTATACTATATTTAAATTGTATATTGTTTAACCATCTCTTTTCTCTCCTCTCTTCTTCCTTCTCCAAGTTCGGCTACCCTTGTTAAATGTAACTGTACTTTCGGACACCACAGTTCTAGTTTTTGTTTATAATGCACTCCTGTTCGATGTAAACCAGCAAGATATGTTTTCATGATTGCCGGTATATAAAAACTCTAAATAAATAAATAAATAAATAAAATAAATGAAGAAATGCTCAAATCCTGAGCATCTGTGTCTTCCGCCTAACAAAGTTGCTCGCTCATCCCACATATGGCGTCAGTTTGAGGCCACACAGAAAGCCCAAGTCTCCAAGAGGAGGAATCAGAAAAAGAAATGTCTAGGCATGTGCATTTGTTTTAAATGAATTAGACAATTTCAACGAAATTTGCAAATTTGCAGGCTTAGTGCACCCTAACCAGAATTTGAGCGCACTAACTCTATGTTAGTGCGCATTAAGTCCCGTTACTGTCCACTACCTATTTTTCTAATTCTGAAGTTAGAGCATCCTAATAGGACTTAGGGCTCACTAACTGGTTTATTAGTGCGCACTAACAAAACTGTTACCAATAAGTTACAAAATGTGTCAGTTGGGGAGTAGTTCATTAGCCAGAGCTACGATTCTGCATTCCCTTTGGCTGTCTTCTTGCTGTCTCTTTAGAAGGAAACAGCCAATGGGAATGCAGAATCGTACCTCTGGCTAATGAACTGCCCCCCAATTGACACTTTTTAACTTATTGGTAACATTTTTTCATTTAGCGTGCACTACAACCAGTTACTGCTCCCAAAGTCCTATTAGGGTGCACTAACCCCAGAATTAGAAAACTAGATAGTGAGCACTAATGGGACTTAGGGGCGGATTTTCAAAGGGTTGGGCGCATAACCCCGAAAACCTGCTCCTGCGCGCACAGAGCCTGTTTGGCATAGGCTTGGTGACGTGCGCAAGCCCTGGGATGCACGTATGTCCCGGGGCTTTGAAAAAGGGGTGGGGGCGTGGGTGGGGCACTGGTCCGGGGGAGGGACTGAGGCGTCCGGCACAGTGGCCGTGCCGGGGGATTGCACACCAGCAGCTGGCCGGTGCGCGCAAGTTATGCCTACCAGAGGCAGGCGTAAAAAGGACAATAAAGGTAGTGGGGATTTAGGTAGGGCTGGGGGGTGGGTTAGATATGGGAAGGGAGGGGAAGGTGGGGGGAGTGGAAGGAAAGCGCCTATGAGGCTGCTCCTATTTCAGAGCGGCCTCGGAGGGAACGGGGAAAGCCATCGAGGCTCCCCTAGGGCTCGGCATACACAAGGTGCACAAGTGTGCACCCCCTTGCATGCGCCGACCCCGGATTTTATAACATGCACGCGGCTGCGCACCATGTTATAACATTTGGTGTAGATTTGTGCACTCTGGGTTGTGCGCACATATCTACGCCCACGCCTAGATACTAAAGTCTGGCCCTTAGTGCACACTAACATAGAGTTAGTGCACTCCAAGAGCGTACTAACTCTGAAATTAGAAAACTTGTTAGTGTTAACTAATGTGACTTAGGGCTCACTAAACCCTGTTAGTGTGCACTAACACTGAAAAGAGAGAAATAAAAAAAAACAAAAACGGGAAAAACAAAATTTCCCATGGGGGCCTGAAAACAAATACCAAACTAAAAACAAAAATGATGCATATCCCTTTTCTTTATTGTATGTGTGGCCTGCCAAAGAAACAGTTTGAAGAGAAAACACTGCTGCACTGTGTACCAGAGCACTGAAGAAGTAAAGCAGTGAACTCAAATAAGAGACAACAGAAAAAAAAGTTTTTTGCTAAAGCAGAGAGAAGTCTTTGAGGGACTGTAGGGAGTAAAAATTATAATTAAACAGGCCAAGGAGATTAGCTCAACCTTAGATAGAGAGAAAAAAAAGTAAATAAAAATAAATAAAACTGGAAAAGTGGGCTTTTTTTTACTTTTTTACCTTTGAGGAAAAAAACAGAGAAGATAAATAATTGAACAGAGACTGTGTTTGGACAGAGTGTGGTCCCTGACAAGTGAAGGTAAAGTACCTGAGTTGCTGTGTGCTTGAAGAGGATGTGGATCTCCAGAAACAAGCACATCTAGTGATGGGTCAAAGCATCTTGAAAGGACAGAGACAAGTGCAAAACTATGCTAGCAGATGCCAGATTGTCTGGACATCTACTTTAAACAGAGCAAAGCAACAGCACTGCTCTGAAGAGCCAATATGACAAGAGTGCAGTCAGAACTTAATGCAATAGAAGTGAACACAGATGCAGAGGATTAGAAAAGGAACAGCAATAATGAAGATAGAGAAAAGCCTGTGGATGATGCAACAGGAAAAACTGGCCTGAAACTATGGACTGCACCACCAGAACAGGTGGCAGAAGAGAAACCTGATTTGCAAAAAGAAAATGAGACATCTGAAGAAACAGGATGTGAGATCTCAGTGTGAAGCCCTACAGCGTAGACTGAGAATAAAGGCATCAAAGGCCATGCAGAAGAGTGCAGTACTGAGTGACTGATTGGATGCAGCATGGACTGGCTTGAGGAAGGCTCTGCATAGGTACCGAGAGAGGTGCTGTCGAAAGCCCAGAAAGAGGCACTGCAGAGGAGCCAGTTGGAGAAAATGCAGAGAATACAGGAAGAGGTGCTACAGAGAAGCCAGTCAGAGGCATTGCAGAGAACTAAGAGAGGAGTATTACCAGGAGCCCAGAGTGTTGTGCTGCAGAGGAACCAGCGGAAGACAATGCAGAGAATACAGGAAGAGGTGCTACAGAGGAGCCAGTCAGAGGCATTGCAGAGAACTAAGAGAGGAGTATTACCAGGAGCCCAGAGTGCTGTGCTGCAGAGGAACCAGAGGAAGACAATGCAGAGAATACAGGAAGAGGTGCTACAGAGAAGCCAGTCAGAGGCATTGCAGAGAACTAAGAGAGGAGTATTACCAGGAGCCCAGAGTGCTGTGCTGCAGAGGAACCAGCGGAAGACAATGCAGAGAATACAGGAAGAGGTGCTACAGAGAAGCCAGTCAGAGGCATTGCAGAGAACTAAGAGAGGAGTATTACCAGGAGCCCAGAGTGTTGTGCTGCAGAAGAACCAGCAAAAAACAATGCAGAGAATACAGGAAGAGGAGCTACAGAGAAGCCAGTAAGAGGCATTGAAGAGAACTAAGAGAGGAGTATTGATGGGAGCCCAGAGTGCTGTGCTGCAGAGGAACCAGCGGAAGACAATGCAGAGAATATAGGAAGAGGTGCTACAGAGAAGCCAGTCAGAGGCATTGAAGAGAACTAAGAGAGGAGTATTACCAGGAGCCCACAGTGTTGTGCTGCAGAGGAACCAGCGGAAGACAATGCAGAGAATACAGGAAGAGGTGCTACAGAGAAGCCAGTCAGAGGCATTGAAGAGAACTAAGAGAGGAATATTACCAGGAGCCCAGAGTGCTGTGCTGCAGAAGAACCAGCAAAAAACAATGCAGGGAGCCCAGACAACTGCACTTCAGAGAGGTCAGAGAAAGGTGCTGTAGGGCGCACAGACACAACCACTATAAAATTGCCAGAGGCAGGTGTTGCAGGTAGAGAAGGCATGGATGAGTCAGAAAATGCTTTGGCAACAGTTGAGACAGAATGCAAGCCTGGAGGAGGGTGAGTTGTGCAACAACTAAAAAAAAGGCCATCACTGGAGCACCAAATAATTTCCAGAGAGTGTCCAGGTGGAGAAGAATTGGAACACAGAGCTGGATAGGGACTCAATTGGGATTTGGGGTATCCCTAGAGAGAAGCAGAAGCTTGACCCAATAGCCCTACCCAAGACTACCTAGTGGGAGCCCAGGAAGAGTCTACTGGGGAGTGAAGCCATTTCCCTGAATGGGATCCAGGTCAAGTGAGGATACACGCTCCCATGAATTCAAGGTGAGGCATAGGGTATATGAAGGTATCACCTTTCTACACCTCCTTAACATGTGCAGGACTAGGCTAAATAACTGGCCCACATTAAATCCTATAGAGAGAGAGCTCTGTGGGCAGGACTCTGCTGAGCAGGATAAGAACATAAGAACATAAATATGCCATATTGGATCAGACCAAGGGTTCATCAAGCCCATTATCCTGTCTCCAACAGTGACCAATCCAAGTCTCAGGTACCTGGCAAGTACCCAAATATAAAATAGATACCATGTTACTCATGCTGAAAAGAAGCAGTGGCTATTCCCTATTAACTAATAACAGTTTATGGACTTCTCCTCCAGGAATTTATCCAAACCTTTTTTAAACCCATCTACACTAATTGCTTGAATCACTTCCTCTAGCAATGAATTCCAGAGCTTGATTGTGCATTGAATGAGAAATAATTGTCTCCAATTTGTTTTAAATGTGTTACTTGATAACGTCATTGAGTGCCCATTAGTCCTTGCATTATCTGAAGGAGTAAATAATAGTTTCACAGTTACCTGTTCAAGTCCTTTCATGACATATTCCCCCTCAGCCATCTCTACTCCAAGCTTATCAGCCCTAACCTCTTTAGCCTTTCCTCATAGGTGAGTCGTTTCATCCCCTTTATCATTTTGGTTGCCCTTCTCCATACACTCTCCAGTGCAACTATATCTTTTTTGAGATGTGGTGACCAGAATTGCACACAGTATTCAAGGTGCAGTCTAACTATTGAACAAAACAGAGGCGTTATTAACATCCTTAATTTTATTTGCCATTGCCTTCCTAATAATTCCTAACACTCTGTTTTTTTCACCACCATAGCACACTGAGCCTACAGTTTCAATGTAATATCAACTATCATTCCCAGATCTTTTTCCTGGGTGAAAACTCCTAAAATGAAACCTAACATTTTGTATTGTAGCATGTGGTTTTTTGGTTTTTTTTTCCCTATGTGCATCACCTTGCACTTGTCTGCAAGGTGATGCACATAGGTGAGGGGGTTTAAATTTTTATTTAGGCCAAATAAAACAGAAATCTGTTTAATACTTGGGGAGTCGCGATGCGTTTCGCCTCCCCACGTATTTAACAGATAGCAAAAAATAAGTTGCGGATTACAAATACATGGAAAACGGATGCACACCTCTAGTATGGGTAAACAAATAAGCATGGGTGTAGCTTGTTTATTGTGGCGGTTACTACCCCTAACTAATTAAGCTAGATATTTCACTTAGATGCAGCTCCATCACTGCTCTCTACATTAATGGTGGGGGTGGAAGGGAAATAGAACCAAAAGTTTACTAAGAGCCAAGAGTAACAGATAAGTATGAGAAAAAAAAAGTGCAAAACTTGCTGGGCAGACTGGATGGGCCATTTGGTCTTCTTCTGCCGTCATTTCTATGTCTATGTTTCTATTATATTTCATCTGCCATATGGACACACAATCTTCCAGTCTCACAAGGCCCTCCTGCAATTTTTCACAATCCACTTGTGATTTAACTACTCTGAATAATTTTGTGTCAACTACAAGGCTGCTCACCTGATTTGTGATACCTCTTTCCAGATCATTTATTTATAAATAAGTTAAAAAGCATGCTCCAAATACAGATCCCTGAAGCACGTCACTGTTACCTTTATTCATTGTGAAATTTGGCTCCACTCCAGGCTGCTCCAGCAAATTATGGTAAATGGAACTTACTCTGAAGAGAGAGCGGTGTTAAGTGGAGTGCTGCAAGGATCGGTATTGGGATCAGTCCTGTTCAATATCTATGTGAGCAACATAGCAGACGAGAAAGAAGTTAAAGTTTGTCTGTTTGCGGATGACACTAAGATCTGCAACAGAGTGGACACGCCGGAAGGAGTGGAGAGAATGAAACGGGATTTAAGGAAGCTGGAAGAGTGGCAGCTGAGATTCAATGCCAAGAAGTGAAAAGTCATGCATATGGGGTGTGGAAATCCAAAAGAACTGTATTCGATGGGGAGGTGAAGGGCTGATGTGCATGGAGCAGGAGAGAGACCTTAGGGTGATAGTGTCTAATGATCTGAAGTCGGGGAAACAATGTGACAAGGCGATAGCTAAAGCCAGAAGAATGCTGGGCTGCCTAGAAAGAGGAATATCTAGTAAGAAAAGGAAAGTGATTATCCCCTTGTACCGGTCCTTGGTTAGGCCTCACCTGGAGTACTGCGCTCAGTTCTGGAGACCGATTCTCCGAAGGGACAGAGACAGGATGGAGGCGGTCCAGAGAAGGGCAACCAAAAAGGTGGATGGTCTTCATTGAATGACTTATGAGGAGAGATTGAAGAATCTAAATATGTACACCCTGGAGGAAAGGAGAAGCAGAGGTGATATGATACAGACTTTCAGATACTTGAAAGGTTTTAATGATCCAAACATAACGACAAACCTTTTCCGTGGGAAAAAAATGAGCAGAACCAGGGGTCACAATTTGAAGCTCCAGGGAGGAAGACTCAGAATCAATGTCAGGAAGTATTTCTTCACGGAGAGGGTGGTGGATGCCTGGAATGCCCTTCCGCAGGAAGTGGTGAAGACCAGAACTCTGAAAGACTTCAAAGGGGCGTGGGATAAACACTGTGGATCCATAAAGTCTAGAGGATGTGTATGAAGAGTGGGTGGCTCCTGGGAATGACGGCTACTACCGGAGATAATATCCTTATTCAATAAACATGCACACTGTTAATGTGACTCCAACATTGTTCTAAGCTTCAACAGCAAGAGGTAATGTGGGGAAAAAAAAGATTTCCACTCACAAAAAAGCAGGGAGTAGCTTGCTTGTTACAGCGGTTACTACCCCAAACCAAATAAGCCTGATACTTCACTTTCAATGCATATCCAGCATAGCTCTCTGCTTCAATGGCAGGGGAGGAAGTATGATACTTCACTTTCAATGCATATCCAGCATAGCTCTCTGCTTCAATGGCAGGGGAGGAAGTATGATACTTCACTTTCAATGCATATCCAGCATAGCTATCTGCTTCAATTGTAGGGGGGGGGGGATGACAAAAAGTAGATCTACATACAGACAACAACCAACCAACAAGGACTGAATTACATAGTCGGGGTAAACAAGCATGGATGTAGCTTGCTTATTGAGGCGGTTACTATCCCTAACTAATTAGGCTAGATATTTCACTTAGATGCAGTTCCAACACTGCTCTCTACATTAATGGGGGGGGGGGGGGAGGGAAACAGAACCAAAAGGTTACTAAGGGCCAAGAGTAACAGATAAGTCTTAGAATAAAAAAAAAAGAGGGCAAAAGCATGCTGGGCAGACTGAATGGGCCATTGGTCTTCTTCTGCCGTCATTTCTATGTTTCTGTGCTTCTAACTGAGGAGATTCAAATCCAGGTTGCATCAACATCCCAAAGAATACATTCCAGACCACGTGAGCAAAGCTAAAAATTCCTTTTCACAAGGTCCTATCTGCCTCAGTCTGTGTGCCAATGACTCGACTCCAGGATACACCCACAGCACGCAATGCTTCACTCCAATCTGAACACATAGCATCCAAGCCTCTACTCTAGGCTGTGCCCACAGTGCCCAAGACTTATGTCCAGGCCACTCCAATCCAGTGCCTGTTGTTCAGGTTATTCTGGATCCAGCTAATCCAGATCCAGCTGTCCAGGCCACTCTGGCTTCAGCCAATCCTGCACAAGACATCCAGGCCACTCCTGCTCCCAATCTAGTTCCAGAATTCCTGCCTTGCTACTTAGGTTCAGTGCTCCTGCATTGTTATTTTACATCTAATCCAGTGTCAGCTGTCTAGGCCACTCTGGCTTGAGATAGTCTAGTACCGGCTATTTTCAGATTGAAACCACTCCAGGCTGAGTCAGCTGCTTTGCTTCCATTCCAGGGCCATGTCACCTGCTCTAGTAAGTATTCCACATCAGGCCATGCTAGCAAATGCAACGATGCCACATCCAACTGTCTTGAAGGGCCTGCCAGTCGATATGACTGGTAGGCCAGGGTAATGCGGGCCCAGGCACGCTCGGGAGGTGGCAGGTCCCTAGGGGGTAGGGACACCATAGGAAGAGGTGGAGGGCCCGGGAAGGCAGGGGTCATCTGAGGGGCAGGCAGCTGGGGGGGAGTTAGGGTCAGGAGGAGGTTAGGTGGCTACCGGCAGGGTAGAGATAAGGGCAGAAGGAGGAGCTGAGGCTGTGCTGGCCAATCCTGATTGGCCAGTGAGCCGTGCTCATGGCAGGCGTTAGGGTCTGCCTCAGAGCAACACGGCACAGTTCTTCACTGTGGCGCGGTTGCTCCGAGAGGCAGAGGCCGTTTTCCCTCCCACCCGCCCTTATTGTTGTCTGTTATGTTTTGAATTGTGCTGGCTGTCGCAGCGGATGGCCCGAGCCAATGCTGGCGGTTCACTGTTTATATTTATGAGATGTTGGATTCATGGGACGATTGAAGAGGGATGTACAACTGAGGAGTGGTTTGGTGGTGGACTCCTTGCTAGAAGGTGGCGGGAGTCTTCTGGCAGGCCTGGCTACTTGCTCGTTGGCGGCGGTGGCCCGCTGGGTTGGCTCCTTTGCTGGAAGGTGGTGGGAGTCTGAATCTGGTGAGGAGGCCAAAGGCGAGCCGAGGGGCTGGTGTGGAGTCGTCTTGCTAGATGAGTGGCGAACGGCTGGAAAGCTTGCTGTTGTTGACTTTGTAATGTTATTGGGGCTCGGGCCTCCAGGTTATTATTAAAGCTGAGGCCTTGTTAAACCCAAACCCCATTGTCTGTGATTATTGAGGAATGTAAAAGGGTGGATGTGAGAGAGAGATGTCCTGGATGCCCGTATTACAGCATTTCCAGCCCTTACACTGGTAAAGTCAGCTGTCTTTACAGTTCCAGTGTCTCCTCTTGCACCAATTAACTCCTTGTCAGTTGCTTCAACTCCAGTTCCTATCCCTTCTGCTAAAGTAAGCACTAGCAATCTTGATAGCTCCAGCCATTGATTTTGCAGCAATGAAGTGCGTATCAAATGCATCTACATCTTCAGTTCTTGTCTTTGCACCAGTGAAGGCAGTGTGAATTGTCTCTACAGCTCCAGTGCCTGCCTCTGCACTGACAAAGTCAATACTTGCAGATTGTACAGTTTCATCTCCTGTTCCTGTGTCCAAATATCCAGCTCTGGCTCTTTCTTCCATTTCACTCCAGTTCCTGCATCCATGAATCCAATTCTGGTTCTCTCTATACCTTCAGTTCCAGTTCTCATGTCCATGAATCCATCTCCAGCTGTCTCTACAGTTCCAGTTCTAGCTCTGGCAATGGTGAATCCAATGCTAGTTGTCAGTACAGATTCAATACCTGTTTCTGCATTGGTGAATCCAGCATCAACTCACTACATAGTTCCATCTCTTGCTCCAGTTGTACCCAAGACTCCAGCTGCACCTGACCTCACTCCAGTTGTCACCAAGTCTGTAATTTCTCCAGCCCTTACTCCAGCTCTAAATCACTGGCCAAGCCCTGATTCCAGGTTGGAAAAACCTGGCTCCATGTCTGGAGAAGACCTATCTGTACCTCTCCATACAGGGCCTGGGACATCGGAGATCTTTGGGTGTGTCTAGATGTCACACTTTGGAAAGGGGAGCATTGTATCAGGATCAAAGTTGTTTGAACCTATGGCTCTGGGAATTTCAGGAGGTGAACCTACTCCAGACCTGCAGAGGCTGCTGCATTTCTAGAGTCCTAGCATTTTTATTCTCTGAGAGCTAGACATGCCTCTGCACAATCTGACTGAACCAGCAGTGCCAAAATCTGGGTGTCTCAACATGCTCAGAAGGAAGAAAGTGCTGGTCCAATTAACCTTCTTGGCATCTGTCCTGTGGAGGCAGTTTTTCTTTGCAGATCCTGACTTTTCTCTTTGCAGATCCTGATGTTTTTACCAATGTTCCTGTTCAGTAATGGTAGTAGTAATGTTTATACTGTATAAGCGAGTTCCATCATAACTTCATAATGGTATACAATTAAAACATATATTAGCATCAAATGATATGCTATCATCCTAAAATAAAATAAAATACAATTACGTCCCATAATACCCAAATAATAAACCTAAGTGAAATAGCATTACACAGACTGGTCCTAATAGCATTACAAATAATAACTTAGAAATAATAATTTAGAGTTCCATCTTAGTATTCTTATTTCCAGTGCCCTTACTCTTCTATTTAGTTCCTGTGCTCCTGGCTCCTGCCCAGCCCTTGGTCTGCACCATTAACGTCAGCCTTGCCTCTCCTGCTACGTAGATTCCCTATGGGGCAGCCTCTGATATCCCTGACAGCCTAGGAGCCCAGTTCCCTCTATGCTAAGCATGTGAGCGACATGGTCACTCATAGGATTATTTTCTGTGTGCTGTTTACTGAAAGGCAATGCTAATACTGGCACAGAAAAATTGGTTTAAAAAGTGTTACTCATCTAAAAAAAAAGGATTGCACACACCTAATAACCATTGCTAAGAGCCTGAAAACTACAATGCTATCATCTGAAAATAATATAAAATAAAACACATTTACACACCATAATATCACCATCAGAAAAGTAAATACAATACTTTCAAAGAGAATATTAATAATATTAAAGATAATAAGTTAACTTAGTGTTCCTGCCTGCTATTCCTGTTTCCATTGTTCCTGCCTTTTAATCCTGTTCCAGTGCCCCTGCACTTTTATTTATTCCTGTGCTCCTGGCTCCTGTCCAGCCCTTGGTCTCTACCATTGTTCTCATCCTTGCCTCTCCAGCTATTCATCCTTCTGTCTGGGGAAGCCTCTGATTGCCAAGCCCTGATATCCCCGACAGCCTAGGAGGCTGAAAATAGTCTGTGTAATCACTGATACATGCACTGTTTCCCTCTCCTGACCTAAATACCCATCCCTTCCCCCAACCAGGGAACACTTCTACCTAACCCAGGTACAAGTCTGTGTGCTCTGGAAACCTGTAGGTACCTTTAGCCTGGCAGAGGAAGGGGGAAACCTTCAGACCTGACAGTTCTCTTACCCAGCAAATGGCTTTGAGAATTACCCTCCATAAGACCAATGGTGTTTTCATATATGAGAACTGGAAAACTCGTACCTTCATTGGCTGGAGCTGCTGCTCTGTTCTCAGCTGCTCTCCTGCTGCATTCAATGTTTCTTCAGGTCCTCCAAGTCTCAGGGGCTTCAGCCACCCCCTCTGGCAGCATTGCACAAGGATGTCTGCTCTGATTCAATACCCTGAGCACAGGGGGTTATCCACTGCCTCTCCTTCATCAGGACAGCTTGATCCAATGTGGGATTTGTGATCCTGCTTTTCTTGGGGAAATCAGTGAGGTAAAATTAAGTGCTGAGTTGACCTGTCCTGAATAAATGGCACCGATTGAGGACCCTAATCCGCCATAGCCCCTGCTCCCCTGCTTGCCCAGCTCAGCACTGAGGACAGTTGGTGACCCTAATCCTCCATAGCCCCTGCTCCCCTGCTTGCCCAGCTCAGCACTGAGGACAGTTGCCTATAATCTCTTGACTTTCTGGTCTCCAAGCAACATCCTCCACTGTGACATCACCATATCTGATGCCTTAGCAACATAGATTATGATGTCACCAATCTTCATAACACAACAAAATCAAGAAATATAAAATAGCTCCCATAATACTGAAACCTTACAAATAAATATTTCCAAATAGCCCATGAATATAATATCCAGACACCCATACGATATTTCAAAACAGCAGACACATCAAGAAATTAAAACTAATAAGAAATTGAACAATCCTCTGCTCTACATACCTGGCAACTTTTTTTGATTTTCAGTCATTCTGAGAATGTGGTGGGTTATTAGGGGTGGAAGGGATCACATAATCTTTTCCCTCTTTTTCATGTACACACACATTCATTTTCTCACACACTCGCTCCCTCTCTCATGCTCTGAGAGGCTCAGAGGATGCTGTACAGGGAAGGGGGGAGAGGAGGAGTGGGCACCACACAGGGTACAGGCCTGAGGGGGCGGGGCTTTGATGCCACTCATCAGGAGGCTGGGGATCGGAGCTGCTCACTGTCACTGTGGGGGCACGAGCCCTCCATCACTATGCAGCTGCTGGCTCAGCTGGCCAGTCGTGTCATCATGGAGGCTCCCCCCCTCCTCACTGCCATCCTCACTCCCAAGGACTGCCCAGGGCACTGGGAACCCCAGAGACAGGTCTGAGGGAAGCAGGGGGATACTAGGCAGGGAGTGGGAGACTGGGGTCAGGGCAGGGAGAGGGGAATGGAGAGGGATACTGTGCAGGGAGGGGTACGGGCAGGAGGAGAGGGGGAGGAGGAGGGGGGGGGGTCACTGCAGAACACTTCAGGTTTTGTTTAAATACTGGGAATTCAAAATTGCTAAGGTTTAAGTTAAAGTGCTTTCTGTTTTCTTTTCTTTACAAAGAATTGCTATTTGCCTGGATAGATTTGCTCTGGCTGCAGCAGGCAGCAGAAGAGAAAATGGCCGTCTTTGGTTGGGGGTGGGGGTGGGTGCCAGTGATGCAAGGCTAAATCCACCAGGCACAGGGAGGGAGGAAGGCACTGCAAAGCTTTAACCCAAAATGTTGACCTTATGAAATAATATTTCACTGCTGCTCTGTCTGTCTCAAAGCATGGATTGAAATGCATTTACTTTTAAGTTTCTTCAAAGCTGGACTCTTTATATACTTTTCCAGTAAATGAAAGAAGACTGTTTTCAGAATCACTGCTAATTGAGTAGCATGCATTTATTACAAAGTTTTGTATTTGTGGGGCTATAAGAGATTGTTTCCCTGAACTTATTCCAAGTCCATACAGACCCAGAGAAGTATGGCCAACCGAGCCAAAATTATGTTTCACCCCCTGGTGCACTAGAATATCAGACTAATTAGAACCCTTTAACCTACATTGGATTATTCCCCCGATCACAGTTACTTTTGGTTATCATTCACTTGATAGCTGTAGATCATCTGAGATTTCTCCAAGATCTCTTGCTTGCGTAACAGTGTCCAGTTTTTACCCTTCAAAGTGATATGTATCTTGTGGATTTTGTTCCTTAACTGCATGATTTTACACTGTTGAACACTGAGATGACTAAGGGGGATATGATGGAGGTCTACAAAATCATGAGAGGACTAGAATGGATAAATGAGCATCGGTTGTTTACTCTTTCAGATAATACATGGACTAGGGGACTTTCGGTGAAGTTAACAAGTGGCATAATAAAAACAAATCAGAGAAAATTCTTTTTCACTCAGTGCACAATTAAGCTCTGGACTTTGTTGCCAGAGGAAGTGATTAAGGCAGTTAGTATAGCTAGGTTTATAAAATGTTTGAATAAGGTTTGGGCAAGCTCCTGGTGGAGAAGTCCATAAACATCTATTGGTCATGTTTATTTAGGGAATAGCCGCTGCGTACTCCCAGCATTAGTAGCATGGGATTTATTTAATGTTTGGGTACTAGACAGATGTTGTATCCTGGATTGGCCACTGTTGGAAACAGGATGCTGAACATGATGGACCCTCGGTCTCAGTATGGCAACTTCTTATGTTCTTATGTTCCTGGCTTGTTCTGTTTTCCTAATAGAAACATAGAAACATAGAAATGACGGCAGAAGAAGACCAAACGGCCCATCCAGTCTGCCCAGCAAGCTACGCAGTTTATCCATTTTTTTTATTTTTTTTTAATCTTCCCCCCCACCCCTTTTTTTTCTCCCCCTCCCCCGTCACTATTGGCTTCCAGCACCCTCCGGCCCCAATTCCCTTCCACCCCTCCACCAATGCAGAGAGCAGTGCCGTATCCGCATCCCAATGAACATCCAGCTCAATCAGGGGTAGCAACTGCCGCAATAAACGGCCACACCCCTGCCCCATACTCTTACCCACCTCTGTTTTGCTTGTTTGTTTTTTGTTTTTTTGTTTTGGTTTTTTTGTTTTTTGTTTTTTTGGAGATGGCAGCCCTCCAACCTTCCGCTCCGTGAAGGTGGAACACAAACCACTGGCATCCCGCTCCGTGAATGCCTCTGTGGCTACTGCCGCTCCATGCAGTATTTTGCTGCCTGAAGGTGGAACAACTACTCGCCACTGGCATCCCGCTCCGTGAATGCCTCTGTGGCTACTGCCGCTCCGTGCAGTATTTTGCTGCCTGAAGGTGGAACAACTACTCGCCACTGGCATCCCGCTCCGTGAATGCCTCTGTGGCTACTGCCGCTACGTGCAGTGTTTTACCACCTCCTCTATATTTATTAGGGATGTGAATCGTTTTAGGACGATTAAAATTATCGTCCGATAATTTTAATATCGTCTTAAACCGTTATGGAACACAATACAATACAGATTCTAACGATTTATCGTTATAAATCGTTAGAATCGTGAGCCGGCACACTAAAACCCCCTAAAACCCACCCCCGACCCTTTAAATTAAATCCCCCACCCTCCCGAACCCCCCCCCAAATAACTTAAATAACCTGCGGGTCCAGCGGCGGTCCGGAATGGCAGCGGTCCGGAACGGGCTCCTGCTCCTGCATCTTGTCGTCTTCGGCCGGCGCCATTTTCCAAAATGGCGCCGAAAAATGGCGGCGGCCATAGACGAAAAAGATTGGACGGCAGGAGGTCCTTCCGACCCCCGCTGGACTTTTGGCAAGTCTCGTGGGGGTCAGGAGGCCCCCCACAAGCTGGCCAAAAGTTCCTGGAGGTCCAGCGGGGGTCAGGGAGCGATTTCCCGCCGCGAATCGTTTTCGTACGGAAAATGGCGCCGGCAGGAGATCGACTGCAGGAGGTCGTTCAGCGAGGCGCCGGAACCCTCGCTGAACGACCTCCTGCAGTCGATCTCCTGCCGGCGCCATTTTCCGTACGAAAAACGATTCGCGGCGGGAAATCGCTCCCTGACCCCCGCTGGACCTCCAGGAACATTTGGCCAGCTTGTGGGGGCCTCCTGACCCCCACGAGACTTGCCAAAAGTCCAGCGGGGGTCCGGAAGGACCTCCTGCCGTCCAATCTTTTTCGTCTATGGCCGCCGCCATTTTTCGGCGCCATTTTGGAAAATGGCGCCGGCCGAAGACGACAAGATGCAGGAGCAGGAGCCCGTTCCGGACCGCTGCCGTTCCGGACCGCCGCTGGACCCGCAGGTTATTTAAGTTATTTGGGGGTGGGGGATTTAATTTAAAGGGTCGGGGGTGGGTTTTAGGGGGTTTTAATGTGCCGGTTTTTCGATTTTTTGATTTTTCGATTTTTTAACGATTTTCACGATTTTTCACGATATTTTACCCCCCCAAACGGCAACAATACGATTCCCTCCCCCTCCCAGCCGAAATCGATCGTTAAGACGATCGAGGACACGATTCACATCCCTAATATTTATGCCCACTAGACTTGATGGATCCACAGTGTTTATCCCACGCCCCTTTGAAGTCTTTCACAGTTTTAGACTTCACCACTTCCTCCGTTAGGGCATTCCAGGCATCCACCACCCTTTCCGTGAAGAAATACTTCCTGACATTGGTTCTTAGTCTTCCTCCCAGGAGCCTCAGCTCGTGACCTCTGGTTCTGCTGATTTTTTTCCGTCTGAAAAGGTTTGTCGTTGTCTTTGGATCATTAAAGTTTTTCAAGTATCTGAAAGTCTGAATCATATCACCCCTGCTCCTCCTTTCCTCCAGGGTGTACATATTTAGATTCTTCAATCTCTCCTCGTACGTCATCCGATGAAGATCCTCCACCTTCTTGGTCGCCCTTCTCTGTACCGCTTCCATCTTGTCTTTGTCTCTTTGTAGATACGGTCTCCAGAACTGAACACAGTACTCCAGGTGAGGCCTCACCAAGGACCTGTACAAGGGAATAATCACTTCCCTTTTCTTACTCGATATTCCTCTCTCTATGCAGCCCAGCATTCTTCTGGCTTTTGCTATCGCCTTGTCACATTGTTTCGCAGACTTCATATCATTAGACACTATCACCCCAAGGTCCCTCTCCTGCTCCGTGCACATCAGCCTTCTCCCCCCCATCGAATACAGTTCATTCGGATTTCCACTCCCCATATGCATGACTTTGCACTTCTTGGCATTGAATCTCAGCTGCCATATCTTCGACCACTCTTCCAGTTTCCTTAAATCCCGTCTCATTCTCTCCACTCCTTCCGGCGTGTCCACTCTGTTGCAGATCTTAGTGTCATCCGCAAAAAGACAAACCTTACCTTCTATCCCTTCCGCAATGTCGCTCACAAAGATATTGAACAGGACCGGTCCCAAAACCGATCCTTGTGGTACACCACTTGAAACCGCTCTCTCTTCAGAGAAAGTTCCGTTTACCATCACACATTGTCTTCTGTCCGTCAACCAATTTGCAATCCAGGTCACCACCTCAGCCCTCACTCCTAAGCTTCTCGTTTTATTCACCAGACTCCTGTGCGGAACCGTATCAAAAGCTTTGCTGAAATCCAAGTATATGACATCGAGCGCTCTTCCTTGATCCAATTCCTTGGTTACCCAGTCAAAAAAGTCAATCAGATTTGTCTGACAGGATCTTCCCCTGGTGAATCCATGTTGCCTCTGGTCCATTAATTCTCCTGACTGTAGATAGTTCACTATTCTCTCTTTCAGCAGTGACTCCATTACTTTTCCCACCACCGAAGTGAGGCTAACCGGTCTGTAGTTGCCAGCCTCCTCCCTGTTCCCACTCTTGTGAAGCGGGACCACCACCGCTCTTCTCCAATCTCTTGGTACCACTCCTGTTTCTAGGGATCTATTGAACAGGTCACACAGCGGACCCGCCAGAACATCTCTGAGCTCCCTCAGTATCCTTGGATGAATCCCATCAGGCCCCATAGCTTTGTCCACTTTCAGATTCTTTAGCTCTTCCCATACATTTTTCTACTGTAAAAGGATTTTCATCTATTCCACTTCCCTCCAGTTTCTTGTTGTGTAGAGATGGTCCTTCTCCAGGGTCTTCTTTAGTGAACACAGAGCTGAAGTATTCGTTTAATATTTCTGCCATTTCTTCATCTCTCTCCACACATTGATCATTACCACCTTTCAATTTCACTATACCACTTTGGACCTTTCTCTTTTCGCTGATGTATCTGAAAAATGTTTTGTCACCATTTTTTATCTCCTTGGCAATCCTCTCTTCCGCTTGACTTTTTGCCAACTTGATTAATTTCTTCGTCTCCCTCAGTTGAAACAAATATTCTTCTTTGTGCTCCTCCCTTTGGGATCTTTTGTATTTTTTGAATGCTGTTCTTTTAGCTTTAATTTTGTCAGCCACCTCCTTTGAGAACCAGATAGGTTTCAATTTTCTTTTGCTTTTCTTTACATTTCTAACATATAGAGCAGTTTCCTTGGTGATTGCTCCTTTTAGATTGGTCCACTGCTGATCCACATCTCTTTCATTCTCCCATCCTTTTAGTTCTTCCTCCAGGTACTTCCCCATTTCCTCAAAGTCTGTGTTTTTGAACTGTAAAACTCGGGTCTTTGTGGTTCTTTTCCCTATTCTTTTAGTGATATTAAACCATATCGTTTGATGATCACTGGTGCTGAGGTGGGTGCCCACCTGGACATCGGAGACATTATCTCCATTAGTGAGCACTAAGTCGAGTATAGCTCCTTCTCTCGTGGGTTCCAACACCATTTGTTTGAACAAAGTTACTTGCATGGCATCCACTATCGCTCTACTATTTTTAGTTTCTACAGATGGGATTTTCCAGTCTACATCTGGCATATTAAAGTCATCCACGATCACCACTTCTCCCTTCTTACCTATCTTATGGATGTCTTCAACCAGATCTCTGTCCAGCTCTTCCTTTTGGTTTGGAGGTCTGTAAACCACTCCAATATAAATGGATGCTCCATCATCTTTTTTTAGGTCGACCCATAGTGCTTCTTCCTTGCCCCAACTTCCTTGCAGCTCAGATGCTTGGATGTTGTTTCTGACATAAAGAGCCACACCTCCCCCTTTTCTATCCTCTCTGTCCTTCCTTAACAAGTTATAGCCTGGTATTGTTGTATCCCATTCATGAGATTCTGTGAACCATGTCTCTGTGATAGCAACAATGTCCAATTCTGCCTCTGTCATTAGGGCCTGTAGATCTGGGATTTTATTTCCCAAACTATGAGCATTTGTGGTCATAGCCTTCCAGGTACTCTCTTTAAGGTTATTGCTTTTCCTGGACTCCTTATGAGACTTTAGTTGAGATTTGTTATTCCCTTCACTCTTTCCTTTTGCAGTTGTGCCACTGTTGACAGAGTTATCCATCTCAATTAGATTTTTCTTTTGGTTATGGAACTTGATATTCTGCATGCATTGTGTTTTTTTTCTCTTTTCTGGTAACACTTCAATGTTTTTCTCAAGAACTTCACAGGTCTAATTCTACCAGAGCCCACTGTAATCCTGGATTTTAAAGAATTTCTTAATGACCTGTTTGAGTGGGGGGGTGTATCTGTTGGCTGTCCATTTGTCAAGAATGGGTGACTGTGGGTCCTACCTGAGCCTAATGAATCTCCTTTTCTTGACTCTTGGTTTTTCTGTGATATTGGGGAATTAATTTCTGAGTAATGCAATGTGGGTGTAATACTTGTAATTGAAGCTAATTGAGCTTTAACCTCAGTCAGCTCCTTTTTCAAGGAAGAGAGTTGTGCACAAATTGGGCAAGCTCTAAGTTTCCAGATGCTTTCCCTCAGAATAAAGGCTCCACAGCAGTTACATTGGATAGTCCTCATTTTGGTAATATATGATTTGTATTTCCTTGACTTATCAATGTACTAATGTATCTTGCTGCTAATGTTAAGTTAGGCAGTCTTTATTAGAAAACAAGCCCCAGGGGTGGGTGGGTAGAGGGGTAGGGTAGGAGGGAGTCAAACAGTTTAACCTGGGACAAGCTGGGTAAAGCAGGGCACTTCCTGGAACATTAATAGTCCTCTATCTATTAAATGATCTCTCAGTAGTTATGTGCCAATGTTAAACAGATTATAAAGATAGCTCTACAATAAGAGAAATGCAGGTATACTGAATCTTAAAGCAAACAAATTAGCAAAGAACCAGACCAAATATATACTCCAGCCTCTTCACTGACCACAATGGCTCTCCTTCTCACTAACTTTACCTCCCCCAAGGTCTGAGACACACCCAATCCAGTTAGATGAGGTCACGTCTGGAAGTGTATCTGTCCTTTTTGGTGTATTGGTATTTAAGGATCTGTTATAATATTTGCAGTGTTACTTTTCATGGGTAGGGTTGGTACTGTTTGAGCTCTGGCAGTTAGTGCTGTTTTGAGATGGGAGGTTTACTTTATTGTAATTTGTAATTCAGTTTATTCATAGCTCACACCTAATGCACTTTACAATAGGCCTAATATCAAATGGGTTGCAAGTTTATTGCTTTTTGCGGGATTTTTCCTGCAATATCTCTCTCATGCATTCTAATCTGCCATTCCTCTGGGAACCCCTGACCCTTGCATCCCCCCTTCCCCAGCATTTCAAATCACTAACAGGCCGATACAGTACACTGTGCTCCGGTGTAGTGCACTGTTGACCCCCGTTTGGATGCGCGTTTTCGACGCGCTAGCTTTACCCCTTATTCAGTAAGGGGTCGAAAACGTGTGTCCAACCCCCCTGAAACTAACAGCGCCCGCAACATGCAAATGCATGTTGTGGGTGCTATTAGGTATTCCCTGCACGATTCACTAAGTAAAATGTGCAGCCAAGCCGCACATTTTACTTTCAGAAATTAGCGCCTACCCATAGATAGGCGTTAATTTCTGCCGGTGCCACTAGGGACGCACTAATGTCTCTAGCGCCTCTTTTTACCACAGGCCCTCATTTGAATAGCGAATCGCGCGCACAGGAGAGTGGCCTGTGCGTGCCGCTCTCCCGCGACTTTTACTGAATTGGCCTGTTAGAGGGCTAGACTCCAAGTGGGATAACTCCCCCCCCCCCCCCCCGTGCTCTCTGTGATTTGACCTGCCCCATGCCTTGGGGTGGGGCATTTTCTTTCTCACCTCAGGCAGCAGATTGCCTTGAGCTGTCCCTGGGTAGCCAGAATGGGCACCCCTGGCAGGCCAGCATATGAGCCGTGGTAGGAATGGCCTCACGTGTTGTACTCTAACATTCCCCCAAGTTAAGTGTATATCTAGTGTTTACTGAGGGGCAGAGGGGTGCAGGTTGGCAGCGTCACACATCAAATATGCAGACTTACTTGTAGGTCATACTTTCTATTTGCTTGCCGTGCCCATGGTGCCGTCCCCCCCGACGATGTTGCTTTACCACCTTGTACTTGGAGTCAGTCTAACAGGGGGTGTGCAGCCTACCCAGACCTTAGGCTGCCACAGAGGCTTGCTACACTATGGAGGGAGGTAGTTAAGAAACCGTCCATTCAATGTAGGGATGCTCTGATGGAAGAAACATGGAGTGTCAAACACCAGCGAATGCTATCCCTGTAGGCCTGATTCAGATGAGTGGTTTGCATCCTGCTGCGTTACAGGCAGCATGTAGGGACATACCCAGTGTAGGGGTATGTGTGTGTGTGTGTGTGTGTGTGTGGTGGGGGGTTGGTTTGCTTGGCAGGTGCCAGAGGCATCATGGAAATCATATTTGTGAGTCCTTTTTGCTGCCATGGGTCTGGTTGGGCTCCTCTCCATTGATCAAATTGTGCGTACTTCACATAGAGGTTGGCACCCCGGCCTGCCTCTTTTGACACTCACTCTTTGCTCTGTATACGCTTCCAGGGTAGGACTACATTACTTCAGCCCTATGAAGGTCAATGGCCTTTCTTGTGCATACATAGAGGTGGTGGGACAGGGTTTGCATTGCACCTTAGGTGCCTCACTTCTACACTAACCTCACTTTGCCTTCCACACCCCTCTGAGTATTGCTGAGTGTTGTCACAGAGTGTCAGCTGCTTTGTGACAAGTAAGGAGGACGAGTGAGGGAGGAGTCTGTTCTCCACAATGTCCACAACCAAAGAGCTGAGGATGCAGAGAGCTGCTGCTGGTACAGGACAGCACGCAGACTCCCACAGACTGACTGCCATCCATGTAGTGGGCTGCCTCCAGGCTTTGGATGCTACCTGTATGGTCATTTTACCTTACACGTATTATACAGTCATCAAAGCCATCCGCCAGTACAGGGGTGGAAGGCAGTCAGCAGCAGCTGCTAGGCCATCAGCTCTTTGCCTGTGGACATTGTGGAGAACAGACTCCTCCCTCACTCCTCCTTATTTGTCACACAGCAGCAGACTCTGTGTCACAACACTCAGCAAGTACACAGCCTACGAGCACTCACATACCCTTTCTGTCATGTCCCAAATAAGGGGGCTAATTATCAAGGTTTGTGTGATGATGACTCTAACTTGCCCTTAACAACACACAAGCTCTACATGTACACAGTAATCTGTGTCGGGCAGGAAACTCCTGTCCATGTCACATACAGGTAGGTCCCTGTAAGCAGGAGTGGCCTAACAGTATGGTGTGTGAAGAAGGGAAGAAGAGCTGTAGTGAAGGTCCCCAGTAATGGGCTTCTTCTTTGCCTCTGGCTGTCTTCCTTAGAACCATACACTGAGCAATCACGTCTATGGAGTAGCCCATAGGGACTTACCTGCTAGATAAGTGCCAAGTCTGAATGTGCCAGGGCACTCTAGCGTGCAAGGTCATGTGGAGGGCAACCCTTGTACCTAATGAACCATTAACATTAAAAACAACCAGTGAAAGGAGACAACCTGGAAGTTTATCTATCAAATCAATCACCACTTTATTAGCAAACATATGAAGTGCACTGCTTGAAATAAAGTCAATGTCTTAGGTACTCACATTCTGCAAGAACAAGATAGCAAATAGAACAAAACATTGTACATTTGATGAACTGTACATTCTGTGTACACCTGTACATAAATGTACTGAAATGGCATCGTTACATATACAGGCTTAGCATCTTATCCTTTATGCACAAAGTTCAAGGAAAGGCCCCAGTCCGTCCATGGTGAACGAGTGCACTGAAGGGGACAGCCACAAGGCCACGGCAGCAAAGTTTAGCAGGCCCAGGAGGAGACGCAGAAGCATGGGAGCAGGAGGCCCAGGAGGAGACCCAGCAGAACCAGGAGGAGACCCAGCAGCATGGAGGCAGCAGCTGCAGGAGCTGAGATGAGACACCACCATCAGGAGCACAAGATGAGAAGTGATAAGAAGAGGCAGCAGGTGGAGAGCGGGTGGAGGCAACTTCAAGGAGGATGGAATACGGGCAGAACATCGTGGAGGCCTTCTTAGTTTGGCTGCTGGACCACAATGGTTGATGCTAGACCATCAGTTCTGCATGCTGGCACAGCAAGTCTGTAGTGAGGACGGGCCAGGATTGTCCTGCTAATGTTCTTCTTCGGCCTTAGAGGCCAGGTGGTTTAGCTCTTCATGGCCCCTTGCCACGATGTGGGTTGCCACTTGGGGAGCATGCCTTTGGGGGGCCTATCCCTTGGGCATCTGATCTCACAGGGACTACTGCAGAGTGCGGACTCTACTGATGTGGTGGAGGACTCCGATGGCTGCTCTGGCATCCTTTCCAGTATCTGGGTCAAAACATTGGTCATGTTCTGCGTGTTGGCAGCAATTTGCTGATGGATGATGCAGTTATGCCTGTTTACTGACCTCCTAAGGCCCTGTAACTCTGTCCACATGTGCCTGAACTCTCCCACTGGCATTGTTTGCAGCTGTTGCTACGGCATCGCCTCCTGTGTTGCTTGTAGTGATGGTGATGCCAGTACTGACGGCAGTGCTGGTGCTGGTGCTGGTGCTGGGATTTGTGGATGCAATATGGACATCTGTGGGTTTGTGGCCGCCTCATGCCAAGGACATGGTTGTTCTGGATGGTGCTGTGGTGTGCTGAATCACAGTTCTGCTGATTGTAGAGGTTCCCACTCCAGTCTCGCTTCCTCCATAAATCCTGAGAAATTGAGAGATAAATTAGCAAGTGGCCTTGTAGAAACCAGGGGTTGCAGCATGACCAATGTGCCTGGAACCTGTGGTTACTGTGGCTCCTCCTCCACATTGTACTGGGTGTTGCTACAGTTGCTGCTCGATGTCTCCACTCCGCCCTCCTTACCTCCTTGGCGACTCCCTCTTGCTCTAATGGAAGGTTGGCTGCCGCGGTGTCATTCTGCCGCGGCATTCCCTCCAGCGTCCCCGGAGCGGCTCGACGCTTCAATCCACCATGATTCACAAGAGCATTAGGGCATGCGCGCAGCGTGGCCCCGACTGATGTACCAGCAGTGGCGCGAAACTCAGGGGCGTCCCCCTGAGATGACGTCATCTGTTCCAGATATATAAGGTCTTAGAAATCGCTAACTGATTGAGTTATCAAGGAGTTGGTTACGGACCAGTTTTGCACTCTCCAAGCTACTCTGCCTCCTCAGACTTACCAGGGGTACCCGCTCCTCGGGGGCCTCGTTCTCTCTTTGTTTTTCAGGTCACAGTCAGGAACCAGTACTCGCTCCTCGAGGGCCCATGTTCCCGGACTGGTCGCTGAATACTTATTCTGCCTGGAAGTCTTCACTGCCTACCACACCAGTGAGTTACCATCTCTCTCTCAGAGCTTTCCCTGGAACCAGGTACTAGCTCCTCGAGGGCCTAACTCATTCCAACACCTGGACTACTTCTAGAGACTGTTGTGTGAGTGTTACCATCAAAGTTCTGTTCCTGAACTCTGCATACCCTGCCTACTCACTATATTCAGGTTCTCTACAGCTCAGTTATCCAGGATCGCTGTTCCAGTACTGAGGGAATACAGCCCTGCCGGGCACTTCCAGCTCACTACTGCCACCTCTGGGTCTGGGCATCCATAAGAGAGTGCGTGGAAAGGTGATCATGCCTGGCTGGTCCCTGGGGTATCCTGCTGGTCCTTGGGTCTGCCCAACTGGTCTCTGGAGCCTGCTGCCTGGGACCAGCAACTTCGCGGGCAAGAGCTGTGGAAACAAAACATGACATAAGTAGCAGTGGCAACAAATATCCTTTTCTCATTTGGCATCAGAGGTGCACTTTGCTTCTTTGCATTGTGATCATCTTATGCCAAATGATGTGTGCACCCATTTTCTGCCTGCCCATTTAGGGATGAGGTCAACTTACCGATTGCAGCTTGTGTGGTATCCAGCCGTTCAGACATGCCCTTGAAAATATCTGGTTCCAGCCTTTCAATGAGTCGTTCCTCCATCTCGGGCACAGGATGATGGGGCAAGGGGCTCCTCTTCCGGTCTGCCATTGGTACTTGCTTTGGGCTGCCACCTTTGCTTTCATCAGGGCCTTTATGTCACGGTACCTGCGTGCGACCTGCTCCGCCCTTCTTGCCACTCCGCTGTGCCTAGTGATTGGCTGTGCTATGTTCCCCCAGATCTGGCCCTTTGCTGCCTTGGAGGTCTTCACTGCCCGGTTACCAAACAGCATTGCATAATTTTGCAGGACCCCTGCGATGACCAAGTCGTTCTTTTGAGTGCTGAATTTAATGGTCCTGAGACGAGCTCATGGTGTTGGCTGGCTGCCTGAAGGGGGAGCCACTTCTCTTCTGGAGAAGTGACCTCCCTTTCCTCACTCTCTACCATGCTCCCCTCTCCCCTCTCTTCCTCTTCCTTCATGCTGTCTATCCTAGCCTGATGTTCTCTCTCTGTACTCGCCTGCCTATCCTCTTCCCCCTCCTGCCTCCTCCTATCCCTTCCCTCCTGCCTGTCTCTAACTGCCCTGCCCTACTCCTACTCATGCTGTTCCTTCCTCTGGCACTCCTGCCCTCCTCCTTCTCCTCCCACTTTCTCTTCTGCCTCCTTCCCCCTTCACGGCTCTTATCTCCTTTTTCCCATGCCTCTCATGCTCCATCATCTCCACAAACTCCACTTCTCTACACACCTGCACACTCCTGCACACACACACACACACACCTCCTCCACCACCACTCCTCCTCCACCACTCCTTCAAACAAAATGACAGACAGGCAAACTGGACTAACAAACAAATACTTTCCCTCCAACAAATAAGACAAAAGACAAAGCTAAAGAGAAACAGATGACAACAGAAAACAAGACAACTCAAGTAGGAATTGCAATTACCTTCTCTAAACTCCTCTACTAACACTAACCTCTTCTGCTCTCACTCCAACGCCTTACACACCCTCAAAGAGGCATGTGCAGGAGGCCAGTATAAATAAAGGGAAAAACTAATGCAGGACACACTATTGTAATGCTAGCCACAAAGACGCATCACCACATTCAATGACGCATCAGAGCATGTGATGCTTCAATGCCGCTTGCTTTATTTTCCTATGCCATGCAACAGGCCACTCATTATCCTAAACATGCCCATTTTTTATAACGGGCGCTATTTCTGCTATATTTATAGCAGTTTGCATGAATCTAGGCCTAAGTTAATTTATCAATAATTGTAATAAACTGTAGTACAGAACTATTCAAAATATAACACTGGTACCAGGGTTTAGAGTTGATACAAATCTTAATTCTGTCTCTTGTTAATCACAAGGTATCATCTCTCAAGAATGCAGCTTTCAAAATAATAAGACAACTTTTAAAGTACAAGCTGATCAGATAAATATATATCCCTGTTAATATATTTATTAACTATAATCATATTCTTTGCAAGAATTGACTTTATGAATTGATTATTTGCATATTCTTCTCTTTAAACAGAATTCAAGGACTTCTATTCATTTATCTACTACAGAAGAAATTCATTACAGGTGAGTGATAAGTATAATTTTTCTCTTTTTATGTGATGTATATCCCTTTACTAATTTCTATTGATGTGTAGTTATCTTATTTATTCTTATTTGGTTAGGGAAGGAAGCTGGTATTCGCTGTTTGCACACATGGGTTTAGTGGATCTCTGGAAGAGGAGAAGCTTAGATGCTTAAGTTTGAGTCTGGGGTTCACTGCTAGTGGGTGTGGTATAGTATAAATATCTCATCTACCTCTTTACCCAGAGTCTTCCCAGAACTCAAGAACTAAGAACCTCAGAACCTACTACCCTATCTAACAACAACTTCCTAATACTGAAAGTTGTTATTCCACTTAATATAAATCCAGTTAAATGAATGTATTTAACACTTCTAAGTATCCAAAATAAAGAATAATTATAATCCTTATCTCTGACACTGAGTTGTTATAATTAACCTATAATCACTGTAATCTATCACAGTTTCAGCGATGTCTTCTCCTTCTTAAAGCAAGTGTGATATTGTGAACATTTGTACTCATCACCATCACTGTCAGGATTCTTTCATTCCATAGTCTCTCTATATTATTTAAAACCTCAGTCCCTTCAGACAGATGGGAAATATTTAGTATCATATAGCATCTTAATGAATATGATCTTAATAAACTTTAATAGCTATTTCAGGCTGATTAGTCTTTAGAAATGTACAATCACATAGATCTCCATGAATTTTGTTTCTTACAACAACTTATTTAAGCTGAATTATATTTTTCAATGGATCCCATGCCTTTATACACAAGCCAGGCCAGATATTCATGGATTGTCCTTTTTTCCTTTAATTACAGGCAGGACTGTTGTACATGTATTCAAGATATATATTTGGGAATCCTTTCCTTAACTTAGTGTGAAAATGAAACATTTAATCTTTATTTCACTTTCATTACTCTCAGTTTCATTCCTTATTATAGCCAAGAAATTACCCACGCATTGGCTGTGAAATTACTTTTAACTGTTCCCAGTTTCTTACCTTCTTTTAATGTTAATTCACAATTAACTTATAATTCCCATTCATTCACACTTATACAACAATGGTTCCTATCCAATCTGGGTGCTTTAACATAAACTCGGCCCAGAAAAAAGAGCTCCAGTCGCACAACTCCTTCAGATAAAAAAAACAAAAACCTGTCATTTCTAAACTGCCAGTCTTCAGGTTTTCTACAGGTGATGTCACATTTTGATGATGTCATGAAAAATAGTACTCGACTAACATAAATATACTATATAATCCATTTGTATCAAAATAAAAATGTATTGGTACATGTGAGATAGTTAAAATAATTTTTGAAATCACTAAGTTTTTTTACAGGAATAATTTGGAAAAACAATTTGGTACTTTGTCTAAAATTCCCTATAAATACTCAAATCCTGTTTAGCTAGTGTAGCAGGTGAAGTTTGTGTAACCATGGTGTTATTATGGAAACAGCTTTGGATCAGGTTTTTTTTTCCAAAAACGGACTTAGCATGTCTTATTAACTTCAATGGAAAAAAAAGTCCATTAAAGAGCATGGTAAAACCCCAAAATAGGATAATTTAAAGTTTAAAATCATTGTAACAGCTTTCTCATCCCTTACAAACATCATTCTGTCAAATAAACTGAAAAAAACTCACTACACCCTGATTTACAGCTATTTATGTTCCTAAATCAAAAAGGGAAACATTTTAATTCTGGTAAAGTTGCATTCTGTTCTCTGCTGACCAAACCCACCAAACCCAATATGTGATAAGCTTTTATTATGTTTTTCAGTCCCTAGGCGTCTTTATTCAGAATGGGAGAAATGGCTTGAAAATTAGCAACTGCAGAGCTCACATTTCAATTTTGTATTTATAAATGAACCTTTTCCTGGTGACCTCCCCTGACAAAAATTGTTTTTATTTTAAAGAAAGTTAAATGGTTACATAGACACTGGGTTCAAAAAGGCGCTTCTCAGTTGCTCAGATTAATAAGGCAGCCTCTCCTCTGACTCACCATAAAAATCACCAGTTTTTGAAATAATAAAATTGCCCAAAACTTTTATTTTTAATATAAAAACAACTGCAGGCACTCGGTAAGGCACACGCGGATGTCAGTGATGACAGCAACAGGCTCTCGACCTCAAGGGTGCAGCGGAGCTTCCTCAGGGCTCTCTGTGCCACACGCAGTTCCCCCTACATCCCTGCAGTCGCAGCATCCCCAGTGCATCCGCTGCCAATATGGGGCAGGCCGTGCACTTTCGGATGCTTTAACATAAACTAGGCCCAGAAAAAAGAGTTCCAGTCGCATAACTCCTTCAGCTCTTCAGATGGAAAAAAACAAAAACCTGTCATTTCTAAACTGCCAGTCTTCAGGTTTTCTACCAGTGATGTCACATTTATTCATTTATTTATTTAAAATTGTTGGTGTCGGTGGGACTCAGGACGGGAGCCCGGAGCTGTGTTGTGCCACTCCAGTCCCTTCTGCCCTCATACTTTAAATTTATTTTTTTGAAATATATTTTAATCTGTGCTGGTGGGAGCTCCCCATGTTCCTGGGGCACTCAGGGACATGCCAACAGTCACAGGGGATTTCCCAGAGCGGCCACAACACTCAAACTCCATCCGCTATGTGTCCCCGACCATCTCCTGGCCTTCCCACCTCACCAGCACCTGCAGCAGCTGCTGCTTTCATTTTAAAATATGTGGCACAAGCCACTAGAGCCTCTCTCCTTCACTTGATCTAAAAAATAAATAAATATGTGACCATACTCCTAGGCCGGCAGGTCCCAGCCCTCTCCATCACCTCAGAGCCATCTCTCTTCTGCTCACAAGTGACTCACCACAGTTTCAGGGACCACAACATAACCAAAGTGGAAATTATTTATTTTTATTTTTTTATCTCAGTCACATTCAGCAACAAGCAGTGGCTATTCCCTTTTGATTAATAGCAGTTCCTCCAGGAACTTATCCAAACCTTTTTTAAACCCAGCTACACTAGCTGCCTTAACCACTTAAGACAAGCCATATGGGGTAAAACCAGGGGTCCATGAAGCTCAGCATTCTGTTTCCAATAGTGGCCAATCCAAATTACAAATACCAGGCAAATAAATATACAGATCCCAAACTACTATTCCTTATTTATCAAAGCAGTTTATGGACGTCTCCTTTAGGAACTTATTCAAACCTTAATATGCAGTTACGCAAACTACCATAACCTCATTCTCTAGCAATGAACTCCAGAGCTTAATTATGAGTTGAGTGAAAAATAATTCTCCAATTTGTTTTAAATGGGCTACTAGCTAACTTCATGGAGTGTCCCTAGTCCTTTTATTGTCTGAGAGAATACATTTACATTTTCCTGTTTAAGTCTTTTCATGTTTTTGTAGACCTTTAGGATACCCCCCCTCAGTCGTCTCTTCAATCTGTGCTAACTTCTTTAGCCTGTCATAGGGGATCCATTTGATCTCCTTTATTATTTTGGTTGCCCTTCTCTGTACTTTCTCCAGTACAACTATATATTTTTTCAGATGCAGGGACTAGAATTGCAGAAATTATTCAAGGTGTGGTCTCACCATGGAACAATAGAGGCATTATGAAATCCACCTTTTTATTTACCATTTTCTTCCTAATAATCCCTAACATTCTGTTTGCTTTCTTTGACCACCACATCACACTGAGCTGACAATTTCAATGTATTATCCACTGTAACACCTAGAACTCTTTCCTGGGTGGTAACTCCTAACATGGAACCTAACATCATGTCACTATAGCAAGGGTTATTTTTCCCAAAATGTATCATCTTGCACGTGCATTATTAAATTTCATCTGCCATTTGGACACTGTTTTCTACCCTGACAAGGTTCTCCTACTGTTTATCAGTCTATTTGAGATTTAACTGCTATTAATGAAGTTGACTTAGGGAATAGCTACTGCTATTACTGGAATTGGAAGCATGGGATATACTTAATGTTTTGCGTACTTGCCATGTACATGTAACCTAGATTGAAAACTGTTGGAAGCAGGATGCTGGGCTTGATGAACCATTGTTTGGACCGAGTATGGCAACTTCTTATGTTCTTATGACAAGGACTAAGACAAGACAAACGAGACCACAACAAGGGCAAGGCAGGGCAGACAGGAGCTGATGGACGAGGCAGGAGTCAGGAACTGGGAAGGAACACAAAAACACAGGAAAACCATGAAGAGAGAGGGGTGTAGGAACAGTAGCAACATGCACTCAAGAACCAAGCACATCAGGGAACCTGTCGCTGAGGTGTAGGATGTTCCTCTGGAGGATCCTTAAGGAGAAAGGCTACATTATTTGAGAAAGGGGTGCTACAGCTAGGATCTAGCTGCAGGCCCTTTAAGAGGGGCAGCAACAGGCAAGTGAGCACCTGGGGAGTGGTGGCATGGCAACATCCTGCTGTGCTTGGCAGCATTACATGCAGTGGTTTTTCAGCCACCTGTGGTTGCCAGCGGCATCGAAGGAGAGTAAGGCAGCTTGATGGGCCATGTGCCACCAAGTATAGTAATACCTTGTATGTTTTGATGGATCTATTCTGTCTGCCATCTCCACATTATACTCCTTGAGGGTTCTGATGCCCCCATAATGTTTGCTATTTAACACATAGTGTGCTTTGGGGAGTTTTGTACATCCATGATGCAGACCCCTCTGGATCTAATCTTCCCGCTTCGACTACACACGTCTGCCAGACCTATAAGATCAGCACACAAAGGCACTCTCCATGCACCTCCCTCCAAGACCACTCTCAGAAAACGGGCCCTCTCCACAGCAGGGCCCACACAATGGAAATCTCTACCACCTGACCTGCGCCTAGAAACCTGCCAAAAGACATTCAAAAAAAGCTTAAGACCTGGCTCTTCA
The DNA here is from genome assembly GCF_901001135.1 of Rhinatrema bivittatum. NCBI lineage: Eukaryota > Metazoa > Chordata > Amphibia > Gymnophiona > Rhinatrematidae > Rhinatrema > Rhinatrema bivittatum. The sequence continues at coordinate 53,331,649 of NC_042630.1, read as the reverse complement.
GTCAAGCGTTTCCCTGAAGTACTGAAGCACACCATAAGACTCTTTACACCTCACCGCATTATTTAACACAGTTATCGTTGTTGTTACTTTAATGTTAATGTTATTAACGCTATTATTCATTCTCCACCTCTATCCTTGTTTGTGACTCTCTCTAGAGTTGTTTCTCCAGGTTAAATTCCCCTGTTTATTGTAATTCAACACATAATGGGGCGGATTTTCAGCGCCCTGCTCGCCTAAATCCGCCCAAAACCGGGCGGATTTAGGCGAGCAGGGCCCTGCGCGCCGGTAAGCCTATTTTACATAGGCCTACCGGCGCGCGCATACCCCGGGACTCGCGTACGTCCCGGGGTTTTCGGAGGGGGGCGTGTCGGGGGCGTGTCGGGGGCGGGCCCGGTCGACGCGGCGTTTCGGGGGCGTGTCAGCCGCGTTTTGGGGGCGGGTACGGGGCGTGGCTACGGCCCGGGGGCGTGGCCGCGCCCTCCGTACCCGCCCCCAGGTCGCGGCCCGGCGCACAGCAGGCCCGCTGGCGCGCGGGGATTTACGTCTCCCTCCGGGAGGCGTAAATCCCCCGACAACGGTAAGGGGGGGGTGTAGACAGGGCCGGGTGGGTGGGTTAGGTAGGGGAAGGGAGGGTAAGGTGAGGGGAGGGCAAAGGAAAGTTCCCTCCGAGGCCGCTCCGATTTCGGAGCGGCCTTGGAGGGAACGGGGGGAGGCAGCGCGGCTCGGCGCGCGCAGGCTATACAAAATCGATAGCCTTGCGCGCGCCGATCCAGGATTTTAGTGGATACGCGCGGCTCCGCGCGTATCTACTAAAATCCAGCGTACTTTTGCTTGAGTCTGATGCGCAAGCAAAAGTAGGCTGTTCGCGCGCCTCTTAAAATCTACCCCATGATGTCTTGGCATGTTTTATGTCTTTGTGCTGTCTGTCATACTGTACATGCTCTACCTTCCAAATTTTGATGCCGCTATGTTGATTTTGATTCCATACATTCTATGCCTTTGGGGTTTTGATGCTTCTTGGTTGTCAATCCATATACTCTACCTCTTATGGGATTTGATGTCTTGTGTTATTTTCCATATTCCACTATGCCTTGGGGGATTTTATGCCTCTTAATTGTTTGATATACCACACTCACTACCTCCTAGGGATTTTTTTTTTTTTTTATCTTTTTACTCTTTGTTATGCCTGCATTTAAATCCTTGGAGATTTTTATGCCTCTGTGTTTCTCATACTCATCATGGGCTATTGATGTCACTGTTGCTCTGCTTTGTTGCTGTTTATATGCCTTTTGCTGTACATTCTATATTTTTTCATGCCTTTTGCTTTTGTTTTTAGATACCTTGGGATGATAATGCTGTTGTGAATGAAGTGCTTAGTGGACCCTTAGGCCGACCTGTGAGAGACTGGGGAGAGGGGAACCATAGTCTCTCGAGAGAAACAGGTCGGGAGGCGGATACCAGGCAGGAGCTGGAGGCGAGCTTCACCCTGGAAGCCGGTACTCCCCCGGGAGGAGTCCGTAGGAGCCCAGCCGCTGGGACTTAGGTGATTCACCCTGGAAGCCGGTAGTCCCCCGGGAGGAGCCCGGCCGCTGGGACTTAGGAGTTCACGGAAGCTGAGGCTGGAGCAAGCAAGCGGAGTCAGAAGACAGGCGGGAACTGCAGCAAGCAGGCTAGGACTGCAGCAAGCAGGGACTGGAGCCGAGCTGGCGACTGGAACCGGACAGGAGCGGAAGCAGGACTGGCTACTGGAACCAGACAGGAGCTGAAGCGGAACTGGCTACTGGAACCAGACAGGAGCTGAAGCAGAACTGGCTACTGGAACCTGGAAGCAAGCTGGAACTGAAGCAGAACAGGTTAGAGCAAGTAGACCAGACAATCGCAGACTTGAGCACGGAAGAACACAAGTCTCAGGCAGGAACAGATTCGCTAACGCAATAGCGCACTCTGTGGCACAGAGCAACTGAGACACAAGGAACCCCATTGCAAATCAAAGTCCTGGGCTCCGCGGCAGCCTTACATAGGCCGGGGCATCTAACGTCACGGGTAGGGTGGAGCCTTCGGTGGCGGGAAACGACCTTCATAAGTGCGGCATGTGCGCGCGCGGGCCTAGGGAGAAGGCGTCCAGGCAGGGCTTCACGGCAGCGTCCCCACCGTGGGGACGCCGCAAAACAGGCCGCAGACCCTCGGAGACGGGCCGGAACCAAGAAGGTAAGGGCCTAGTCGCGACTACCACGACTGGGACCGCAACAAATGCAACTTTGCTACTCTTTATGTACATTGAGGTACACATACCACTATTGTTATTACTCTATGCTTTCTTTAGGAGAATTGTAAACTATTGAGCTTTTCATGATAATCCTTTGGAGAGGCAAAACATCTGGTAGAATTAGTAGATTTCTGATGTGTCCCCATCAAGAAAATTGGTGCTTGTTACATCCTACTGCCTCCTGGTGTGTCATAATCAAGACAACTGGAGCCTGTGCACTCTGCTGCTTCCTGACTTGTCCCCATTAACAAATCTGGTGCATTTCATACCCTGCTACTTCCTAATACATCCCCAAAAAAGAACAGTTGGATCTGATTCATCCTGCTTTCTCTTTTCACATCATCTACAACAAAACTGAGGATGCACTCCTCCTGCTGCCACCTGAAATCTCCCCATCAACAAAACTGGGCTTGTCACTTCCTGCTGCCTCATGACTTATACCCCTCAAGACAACTAGGACCTGATACACCATGCTGCCTCCTGACTTGTACCTCTCAAGTCAACTGAGGTCCATCACATCCTTTTGCCTCCTGGCTAGTCTTAACCAAGATAACTGGGGCCTGCCACCCTTTATTGCCTCAATATTGGTCCCTATAAAAACAAATGCAGCCTTTGATACTCTGCTTACTCCTTACACATCCCCCAAAAACAGTTGGACCTGATTCAGCCTGCTTCCTCTTTTCACTTCATCTACAATAACACTGAAACTTCACACCTCCTGCTGCTTTTTGAGTTGTCCCCATAAAAAACACTGGGGCCTGTCACATTTTGCTGCTTCCTGACATGTCCCCATTACAAATACTGGGGCCTATGACACCATGCTTTCTCCTGACTTGTCACCATCAGAGGATGTGGTTAGTCAGTGTTATACTCTGTTGCCTTTTTACTTGTTCACATTAACAAAACTGGGCTCTGTCGCATCCTGCTGCCTCCTGACTTGTCCCAGTAAAGACTACTGGGGCCTATCAAACCCTGCTTCCTCCTTATATATCATCCATAACAAGACTGAGGCCTGTCACATCATGATGCCTCATGATTTTCCCATCAAGACAACTGGGTCCTGTCACAGACTGCTTCCTCATGACTTATTCCAATCAACATCACTGAGGCCTGTCACATCTTGCAGCCTAATAAATCATTCCCATCAAGAAAACTGGGGCGTATCACATTCTTCTGCCTTCTCTCTTGCCCCCATTAATACAACTGGGGCCTGTCACACCTTGCTGCCTCCTGATTTGTTCCCATCATTAAACTTGGGCCTGTTACATCTGTCTCCCTCATGAATTTATCACATCAAGACAACCGGGGCCTATCAAATCCTGCTTCCATGTCCCCAAAAAAATTAGTTTTCACTTCTCCTGTTTCCTCCTTACATATCCCTAAACAGTTGGACCTGACTCAGCCTGCTTCCTCTTTTTATGTTAACTACAACAACATTGGGGCGGAACTCCTCCTACTGCCATGTAACTCCCCCCTTCAACAAAACTGTGGCCTGTCACTTCCTGTTGTCTCATGATTTGTCCCCATTAAGACACAGGGGCCCATCATACCCTGCTTCCTCCATACACATTCTCCAAGAAAAATAGTTGTACCTGACTTAGCCTGCTTCCTCTTTTTACATCAACTACAATACCGAGGCTTCACTCATCCTGTCTCCTGAGTTGTCCCCATCAACACGTTGGCCTGTTACATTCTGATGCCTCCTGACTTGTGTACAACTGGGGCCTATTAAACTTTGCTGTATCCTGGCTTGTCCACTTCAACAAAACTGGGGCCTGTCACATCATGCTGCCTCCTGATTTGTCCCCATCAAGACAACTGAAGCCTGTCACATTGAGAATTCCTGACATGTTGCCATAAACAAAACTGAGGGTTGATACATCATGCAGCCTCATGCCTTGCCCCATTAAAATAATTGTGGCCTGTCATATTCTGCTGCCTCTTAACTTGTAATCTTCTGAAGACTGGAGCCCATAACATCCTGCTGGCTCATGGACAGTCCCATCAAAACAAGTGTGGCCTTTTTGCACTCTGCTGCCTCCTGATTTGACCTATCAAAAAACTAGGGCCTGTTGTATCCTGCTGCCTCCTGATATCCCCAACAAGAAAACTGGGGACTGTTATAATTTGCTGCCTCCTAATGTAACCCATCTAAACTGGGGCCTGTCACACTCTGCTACCTCCAGACTTGCCACCATCAAGAAAACAGGGGCCTGTCACACACTGCTGCCTCCTGAATTGTCCCCATCAAGGCAACTGAGGCTTGTCACATTCTGTTGCCTTTTGACTTGTCCTCATCAAGAAACCTGGAGCCTTTTCAGTCTGCTATCTCCTGACTTGTCTCTATCAACAACACTGAGGCCCATCATATCTTGCTGCCTTATGAATTCTCCCCATCGAGATAGCTGGGGCTTGTCACAGTCTGCTTCCTCCTCACTTGTTCCTATTAACAAAACTGATGGCTGTTCACTCTGCTGCCTCCTTACCTGTCCCATCAAGAGAACTGAGTTTTGTCACATTCTGCTGCCTCATGACAATTGGGGCCTGTCTTACTCTGAAGTCTGACTTGCCCTCATCAACAGAACTGCAGCCTGTGACATCCTAATTCCTCCTTACATGTCCACAACATCAACACTGAGGCTTCACTCTTCCTGCTTCTTCCTTACATGTTCCCCAACAAAAACTAATGGACCTGACTCAGTCTGCTTCCTCTTTTCACATCAACTACAGCAACATTGTGGCTTCACTTCTCCTGCTACTTCCTGACTTGTTCCCATCAAAACAACAGAGTCCTGTCACACTCTGCTGCCTCCTGACTTTTGCCCTTCAATAAAACTTGGACCTCTCACATCCTATCTCCTCCTTACCTGCCCCTCAACAACAACACCAGGTCTTAACTCCTCCTTACACTTAACCAGCAATAAAAGTGGGACGTGACGCAGCCTGCGTCCTCCTTTCATGTTCCCAATATCAATGAGGCCCAGTGCGACAAGGTGTGCATTCTGTGCATTTGCATGGGGTGGCACTTTTGGGGAGGGGGCAGCAGACTGGTGGCAGCAGGAGAAGGCACGGAGTTGCAGGCGGAGCCTAGCCCTCAAGCATTAAAAGAAGGAGAAAGCCCCCCTGTGCTTAGCCAGCAGTGGCCAAAGAAGGAGAGGCTCATCTTATGTTTATGTGCATGTGTGTGTACACCCATGCACATAAACATGTCTTTGGGCCATGGTGGGAGCTCATCCCACCATGGCCCAAAGACAGTAGGAAGCCCACGCGTCAGTGGTGCATCTAATTCCAACAAGGCCTGAAGATAACAAGATGGAGCTCATCCCATCATGACCTGAATACAACTTTACAGGAGACTCATGGAGCTGTGGTAGGGATCAACCCACCATGGCTCAACAAAAACAAGAGACCTGAGAGGACCATGGTAGAGCTCATCCCACCAAAGGCCAATGACAATAGGAGACCATGTGAGTTTGGATGCATGTGTGAGTGAGAACCTGTGCATGTGTCTGTGTCTGTGTGAGATCATAAATGTCTGTATTTCCATATCTATGTAAAAACCTGTGTTTGTATGTGACTGTGAGAGCCTATGTGCCTGTGAATATGTCTATGAGAGAACTTGTGTGTTAGCATATGTTTGTGTACCTGTGAGAGCAGTCACATATAAGCTCTCAGGCATATATATACATAGACACATATGGGTGGATTTTAAATGCCCTGCAACAGGGCCCTCGCGCACTGGCGCACCTATTTAGCATAGGCTGCCGGCACGCGCAGAGCCCCGGGATGCGCGTAAGTCCCGGGGCTTTTTAAAGGGGGCGTGTTGGGGGTGTCGCCAAATGACGCGGCGTTTCGGGGGCGTGATGCGGCATTTGGGGGGCGGGCCCGGGGACGTGGTTTTGGCCCGGGAGAGTTCTGGGGGCGTGGCCGTGCCCTCCGGAACAGCCCCTGGGTCGGGGCTTGGCGCACCAGCAGCTTGCTGGCGCGCGCGGATATACGTCTGCCTCTGGTAGGCGTAAATCCATGCATAAAGGTAGGGGGGGGGTTTAGATAGGGCCGGGGGGGGTGGGTTAGGTAGGGGAAGGGAGGGGAAGGTGAGGGGAGGGCGAAAGAAAGTTCCCTACGAGGCCGCTCGATTTCGGAGCGGTCTCGGAGGGAACAGAGGCAGGCTGCGCGGCTCGGTGAGCGCAGGCTGCCCAAAATCGGCAGCCTTGCGTGCGCCGATCCCGGATTTTATAAGATACGCGCGGCTACGCACGTATCTTATAAAATCCAGTGTACTTTTGTTTGCGCCTGGTGCGCGAACAAAAATACGCGATCGCGCTATTTTTTAATATCTACCCATAATGTATCTGTGAGGGTGAAGGAGCTGTGTACGTTAGAGAGCAGGAGTATGTGAGAGAATGGATGTGTTATTGTAAATGTGTGCGAGAGAACATAATATTTGTGTGGCCCTACCTCTCCCAATCCACAACAGTCTCAGATGACTGGAAATCAGATCCCAGATATGGAGAGCAAGAGATTTTTTAAATCTTTATTGGTTTTGATAATTCTGCTCTTTCAAAATATTTTTTTTTGGGGGGGTGCAATAAACATTTTTTAATTAATGAATTTTCTATTCAGATATTTTGAATTATTTTATTGTTGTTTGAGAAATTTTCTATATTCTATTAATGGTTTGAAATATTTTTTATAAATATGATTTTATAATTGATGTTTTATATTTCTTGATTTTATTTTTTAATGCTTTATGAAGAATGACAATGTTTCTGTTTTCCCATTGTTGCTCAACTTGCTATGGGCTCCAGTTCAGTTCTTCTCAGCAAGTTTCTAATTATACTTTCTAATCTCATTATTCTGCATTTGGTCAGGGTCTTTGTGTTCTCCATATGTGACAGATATTTTGCTGGCATGTAATTTCTGTGTAGGGATCAATAGCAGTCTTGTTTCCTAATAAGTGTTTTGTGTTCTAGAGCCTGGTTAATAGGAGCAGTGTTGCCTTTTCATAGATAAAGTTGTTAGGTATGTTTTGGTATGGGAGGTTTTCAGTAAATAATTATAGTCCTTATAAGTGATGAAAAGTCTAACAAGAGGAGCTGATTAGTACGTTGCAGTGCTAGCTGCACTGCACACATCTACTGCTTTTCATAATTTATAAGGGCTATAATTCTTTACTGATGTCAATTTTATTATGAATGCCTCTGACTGTGTCTGTAACAATACCCCCCAACCCACCTCCCAAAACTCTACCCCTATTCAAAGTACCCCTCTAGAATGGTGTATATATATATATATATAGAGAGAGAGAGAGAGAGAGAGAGAGAGAGAGAGAGTATCAGACTGCCTCTATATAGAGTCAGTCTCTCTCCCTTCCTCTTCTGAGGAAAACATATCACTTACAACATGCATAATATATTTACTTGTACTCCTGTGGTGCAAACCAGAAAACTCTGAAAAAACATACTTGGAACTCATATGGAATAAGGATTATTGTAATGCTTGCTGGGAGTGGGCTTAGTCGTCAGAAAACCATGAATAAGTGGAATTACCATTACAATATAGTAAACCTCTCCCACTAGAGCAACCCTAACACTTTATCTATGAAAAGGAAAAACTGCACATATTATACCAGGCCTGCCACATTTCAAGCCCCACTACACATTTTCTCTACTTTTTATCCAAAGCACAAAGTCAGTCAGTTAATGATTCCACCAAGTTCCTCTGCCTTCTGAGCTCTAAGCACCAAAGCCAGGTCATGATTCCAAAGTTTTCCTCTGCCTCCTTTTCCCCAGATGCCAATACTGAGACATGACTCCTCAGAATTGCAGAGTTCATCTAACATTGTTGCCACATAACATAAGAGATTAGTAACATGCCATACTGGGTCAGACCAAGGGTCCATCAAGCCCAGCATCCTGTTTCCAACAGTGGCCAATCCAGGCTACAAGAACCTGGCAAGTACCCAAAAGCTAAGTCTTACCCATGCTACTGATGCTAGTAATAACAGTGGCTATTTTCTAAGTCAACTTGTTTAATATCAGGTAATGGACTTCTCCAAAAACATATCCAAACCTTGTTTGAACCCAGCAACACTATTTTATTTATTTATTTATTTAGTGATTTTTATATACCGCGGTACGTAAAAAAATACATCACCTCGGTTTACATTAAACAATAAATTAGCAACAGGCTTTACAGACAAAAGAAATTAAAGTGTACATAAAATAAATCATTTAAGAACTATTAAGAACAAATACATAATATAAATCAATAGCGAATTAGTTAAGAACAAAAGGAAATTAAACAGTTGAAAGTCCTATTCCATTCGTTGATGCCAAGTCAAAAGTCATAAACATAAGGTGGTCGGGAGTATAGAGAAAAGGGAGAATTTCACAGAGAGCAAAATTAATTGGGGAGAGAAATAGGGGTAGGGAGATAGGGAAGAAGAATACAAGTAAACAGCATTTCAGATTAATCGGTGTTCATTGCGTGTAAGCTTGTTTGTACAACCAGGTTTTGAGGTTTTGTTTGAATTTCTTATGGCAGGGTTCGAGACGCAGGTCCATGGGCATTTTGTTCCAGATGTTGATTCCGCCTAAGGAGAAAGCGCGGTCTCTTGTGGCAACGTGTCTGATGTGTTTAAGAGGAGAATAGGCCAGTTTAGCTTGGTGGATATTTCTTATTGGTCTCTTCGATGTACGGAAAATAAAATGTTCGGAGAACCATTGCATCTCTTGGTTATGGATCGACTTATGAATGAGGGAGAGTACTTTAAATGTAATCATGTAAGCTACCGGAAGCCAGTGCAGGAACATGAGCGCTGGTGTGATATGTTCATGTCGGCGAGTATTGGTGAGTAAGCGTGCTGCAGCGTTTTGTAGCATCTGTAATGGTTGTATTGTGTTTTTAGGGATACCTAGTAGTAAGGCGTTACAGTAGTCTAGTTTTGGAAGTATTGTGGCTTGTAACACTGTCCGGAAGTCATGTGAATGTAGAAGCGGTTTAATTCTTTTTAGTGTATGTAGCTTGAAGAAACCATTCTTGATTGTGGCCGAGATTAATTTCTTTAAGGAAAAATGATTGTCAATCATAACGCCAAGGCTGCGGACTTGCTGCAAATGGGGAGGGTCTGATGTTGAAAGTAGTGTGGTGTTAGAGGAGATGTGATTGTGTGGAGTGATGATGAGGAGCTCTGTCTTGGTAGTGTTTATTGCTAGGAAGTTTTCTGTGAGAAGATTTTTTATTTCAGCCAGTGCCGTATCCCAAGTTTTCAGAGCATTAGTGAGTGAATCATTGATAGGGATGAGGATATGTACATCGTCAGCATATATGAAATGACGAAGGTCCAGTTTAACCAGGAGTCGACAGAGAGGAGAAAGGTATATGTTGAACAGTGTTGAAGAAAGAGATGATCCTTGTCGGACACCTTGAGATAGATTTCTGAGTTTCGAAACTTGGCATCCCATCTTGACACTGTCTTTCAGGAAAGATTGGATCCAGCATAAGGCAGTGCCGGCGATGCCAATTTGTGAGAGGAGGGAAAGAAGGGTATTATGGTTGACAGTGTCAAAAGCAGAAGAAATATCAAGTAGCGCCAGTAAGTAAGAATGACCAGTATCTAGGGTTTTTAGTATTGAATCTGAGAGGGACACTAGCAGAGTTTCAGTGCTATGGTTCTTACGGAAACCATATTGTGAAGGGAATAGTAATCAATTTTCGTCTAGAAAGTCTGTGAGTTGCTTGTTGATGACTTTCTCTATGATTTTTGACAAGAAAGGGAGGTTCGAGACTGGACGATAGTTGGCGGGTTCCGAGGGATCCAGGTCTGATTTTTTGAGTGAAGGCTTTATTATTGCATGCTTGAGTTGCGTAGGAAGAACACCAGCCGTTATGGATTTGTTGATGATGTTAGAAATGGGAGGGGCAATCCTTGTAGGAATGGAAAGGAGTGTTTTTGTTGGCATGATATCAATGGGGAGCATGGCAGGTTTGATTTTTTTAAGAACTGATTCAATTTCTAATGCAGTTGTAGTTTCGAAATTTGAGAGTGTGGGTGAGGGGATCATGGTGCTTGTGGACAATAGGGATACCGGTGGAGCGGGAGAGGTGAAGCGAGCCATGATATTAGCAACCTTGTCGTGAAAATAGGTAGCTAGTTTCTCACATTTATTTCTATCTTCATTTTCTGGGTTGATGTTTATTGGGGGGGAAATTATGTTAGAAACGTATTGGAAGAGGGCACGCGGGTTAAACTGGTATTGATGAATTTTTGCTAAGTAGAAGTTTTTCTTGGCTTCATCTGTTGTTTTATGATACTCGTGGAGTAGAGATTTGAATTTTTGTAGATGTGTTTGATCTTGGTTTCTACGCCATCTCTTTTCCAGTTTACGGAGTTTGCGTTTCATATTTCTAAGGTCCATGGTGTACCATGGTTTTTTATTTTTCTTTTCAGAGCTGATCTCTTTCGTTAGTATAGGACAGAGTCGATTTGCAATGCAGCTGGTGACTTGGTGCCAAGAGAGGCAGGCAGAATTGGCATCAGAGAGATCTAGTTTATGGAGATCTTCTGTAAGCGCTTCAATGATGTCTTCCGTTTGGCATTTTTTTCTAAATTTGATGGTTCTTTTCTTAGGCGGTGTCGCATGGGGGTTACAGTTGAAAGTACAGCGAGTGTCTACTCGGTAGTGGTCTGACCAAGGTATGGGGGTGCATTGGGGGTGGTCAGTGTGTAAGAGAGAGTTTGTGAATATGATATCCAGGGTATGGCCTGCCTTGTGAGTTGGGCCTGAGACCATTTGTTTAAATCCGATTGCATTTAGCATAGTGAGTGTGGCTTCACATGCTGGTGTGAGAGGGGAGCGGTCAAAATGGAGGTTTAGATCTCCTAGGATGATGGCAGGTATGCTGATGTCAATGTGTTTTGTAATATATTCTGCAAGGGGAGAAGGGTTTTTTTCCATTATGCCAGGGGGGGCATAAATCAAACAAATTTGAAGGTCTTTTGATATAAAGAGACCAATTTCAATCTTGTGAGGAGGTAAGGTGGGTTGCAGGGTGAGACTGAATTTCTTTTTTGCAGCCAGGAGAAGTCCCCCTCCTTTCTTTTTAGGTCTCGGAATGGAGAACATATCGTATAAGTCTGTTGGTAGTTGATTTATTATGGAGACATCTGTGCCTTTGAGCCAGGTCTCTGTAATTGCACATATGTCGGGGGACTCATCAGTGAGTATATCACCTAATAGTATGGCCTTTTTTAGTAGGGATTGTGTGTTCAGAAGCAGGATGGAAAACGTCATTAATCCTATGATTTGAGTGATGGGGGAAGTCATTATTGGAATGAGAGACTTGTAGTATGAAGTGTTAGTCTTTGTTCTCATTATATTGGTGGTGAAGTTCGAGTATTTTAGAACTGGAATGTAGGAGGTGATCATGATGAATGTGATTGGTCTAGTAAAGATCGATTACTGAGGTGGATGTTTGAAAGAATACGAAGTCAAGTACGGAAGATCCTAATTTTGAGGCTGGTAGAGTGTTGAGTGCTGGGCGATTGAAGTCTGAAGCTGGTTGTATGCTTCGTGCTGGGCGAATGTAGTTTGATGCTGGTTGAATGCTGCGAGCTGGGTGATTGTAGTTTGATGCTGATTGACTGCTGTGTGCTGGGCGATTGTAGTTTGATGCTGGTTGAATGCTGCATGCTGGGTGATTGTAGTTTGATGCTGGTTGAATGCTGCGTGCTGGGCAATTGTAGTTTGATGCTGGTTGAATGCTGCGTGCTGGGCAATTGTAGTTTGATGCTGGTTGAATGCTGCGTGCTGGGTGATTGTAGTTTGATGCTGATTGAATGCTGAATGCTGAGAGACGATCTGTAAGAAAGTGATTCTTCGATGAGGTGCGCACGAAGGGGCGCACAAAGGGGGTGGCCCCTTTATTGCGCTCCTTAGGTGCGCTCCTTAGGTGCGCGACGCCTGGAGCCGTGTGCGCCCTTTAAAGGGCTTTGTAGAGCCGGTCGTGACGTCGGGGCTTCCGGGGGAGGGCTTGCCAGGACACGCGGTTCACTTTTATTTAAGATGTTTATTTAACGAGCCTTGCCTGTATCTGGAGCGGTGACTTCACCGGTGCCTTGCCTCGGGTCCACCTCCCCTGGCCCCGATGGGCCTGCGCCGATCGCACAGGGAGGGCTGACTCGGGCTGTGGGGGCGGCGTGCAGTGTGGTCACAGCAGGCTGCAGTGGCAGAGAGTGAGCCTGGAGCCGTGTGCGCCCTTTAAAGGGCTTTATAGAGCCGGTCGTGACGTCGGGGCTTCCGGGGGAGGGCTTGCCGGGACACGCGGTTCACTTTTATTTAAGATGTTTATTTAACGAGCCTTGCCTGTATCTGGAGCAGTGACCTCGCGGGTGCCTTAAGAACATAAGAACATAAGAAAATGCCATACTGGGTCAGACCAAGGGTCCATCAAGCCCAGCATCCTGTCTCCAACAGTGGCCAATCCAGGTCACAAGAACCTGGCAGTACCCAAAAACTAAGTCCATTCCATGTAACCATTGCTAATGGCAGTGGCTATTCTCTAAGTGAACTTAATAGCAGGTAATGGACTTTTCCTCCAAGAACTTATTCAATCCTTTTTTAAACACAGCTATACTAACTGCACGAACCACATTCTCTGGCAACAAATTCCAGAGTTTAATTGTGCGTTGAGTAAAAAAGAACTTTCTCCGATTAGTTTTAAATGTGCCTCATGCTAACTTCATGGAGTGTCCCCTAGTCTTTCTACTATCTGAAAGAGTAAATAACCGATTCACATCTACCCGTTCTAGACCTCTCATGATTTTAAACACCTCTATCATATCCCCCCTCAGTCGTCTCTTCTCCAAGCTGAAAAGTCCTAACCTCTTTAGTCTTTCCTCATAGGGGAGTTGTTCCATTCCCCTTATCATTTTGGTAGCCCTTCTCTGTACCTTCTCCATACAATTATATCTTTTTTGAGATGTGGCGACCAGAATTGTACACAGTATTCAAGGTGCGGTCTCACCATGGAGCGATACAGAGGCATTATGACATTTTCCGTTTTATTCATCATTCCTTTTCTAATAATTCCCAACATTCTGTTTGCTTTTTTGACTGCCGCAGCACACTGAACCGACGATTTCAATGTGTTATCCACTATGACACCTAGATCTCTTTCTTGGGTTGTGGCACCAAATGTGGAACCCAACATTGTGTAATTATAGCATGGGTTATTTTTCCCTGTATGCATCACCTTGCACTTATCCACATTAAATTTCATCTGCCATTTGGATGCCCAATTTTCCAGTCTCACAAGGTCTTCCTGCAATTTATCACAATCTGCTTGTGATTTAACTACTCTGAACAATTTTGTGTCATCTGCAAATTTGATTATTTCACTCGTCGTATTTCTTTCCAGATCATTTATAAATATATTGAACAGTAAGGGTCCCAATACAGATCCCTGAGGCACTCCACTGTCCACTCCCTTCCATTGAGAAAATTGCCCATTTAATCCTACTCTCTGTTTCCTGTCTTTTAGCCAGTTTGCAATCCATGAAAGGACATCGCCACCTATCCCATGACTTTTTACTTTTCCTAGAAGCCTCTCATGAGGAACTTTGTCAAACGCCTTCTGAAAATCCAAGTATACTATATCTACCGGTTCACCTTTATCCACATGTTTATTAACTCCTTCAAAAAAGTGAAGCAGATTTGTGAGGCAAGACTTGCCCTGGGTAAAGCCATGTTGACTTTGTTCCATTAAACCATGTCTTTCTATATGTTCTGTGATTTTGATGTTTAGAACACTTTCCACTATTTTTCCTGGCACTGAAGTCAGGCTAACCGGTCTGTAGTTTCCCGGATCGCCCCTGGAGCCCTTTTTAAATATTGGGGTTACATTTGCTATCCTCCAGTCTTCAGGTACAATGGATGATTTTAATGATAAGTTACAAATTTTTACTAATAGGTCTGAAATTTCATTTTTTAGTTCCTTCAGAACTCTGGGATGTATACCATCCGGTCCAGGTGATTTACTACTCTTCAGTTTGTCAATCAGGCCTACCACATCTTCTAGGTTCACCGTGATTTGATTCAGTCCATCTGAATCATTACCCATGAAAACCTTCTCCATTACGGGTACCTCCCCAACATCCTCTTCAGTAAACACCGAAGCAAAGAAATCATTTAATCTTTCCGCGATGGCCTTATCTTCTCTAAGTGCCCCTTTAACCCCTCGATCATCTAACGGTCCAACTGACTCCCTCACAGGCTTTCTGCTTCGGATATATTTAAAAAAGTTTTTACTGTGAGTTTTTGCCTCTACAGCCAATTTCTTTTCAAATTCTCTCTTAGCCTGTCTTATCAATGTCTTACATTTAACTTGCCAATGTTTATGCTTTATCCTATTTTCTTCTGTTGGATCCTTCTTCCAATTTTTGAATGAAGATCTTTTGGCTAAAATAGCTTCTTTCACCTCCCCTTTTAACCATGCCGGTAATTGTTTTGCCTTCTTTCCACCTTTCTTAATGTGTGGAATACATCTGGACTGTGCTTCTAGAATGGTATTTTTTAACAATGACCATGCCTCTTGGACATTTTTTACTTTTGTAGCTGCTCCTTTCAGTTTTTTTCTAACAATTTTTCTCATTTTATCAAAGTTTCCCTTTTGAAAGTTTAGCACGATAGCCTTGGATTTGCACACTGTTCCTTTTCCAGTCATTAAATCAAATTTGATCATATTATGATCACTATTGCCAAGCGGCCCCACCACCGTTACCTCTCTCACCAAGTCCTGTGCTCCACTGAGAATTAGATCTAAAATTGCTCCCTCTCTCGTCGGTTCCTGAACCAATTGCCTTGCCTCGGGTCCACCTCCCCTGGCCCCGATGGGCCTGGCCAATCGCGCAGGGAGGGCCAACTCGGGCTGTGGGGGCGGCGTGCAGCGTGGTCACGGCAGGCTGCAGTGGCAACAAATTTGGGAGCTTAATTGTGTTGAGTGAAAAATAATTTTCTCCAATTAGTCTTAAATGTGCTACTTGCTAACTTCATGGAGTGCCCCCTAGTCCTTCTATTATCTGAAAGTGTAAATAACCAGTTTGAAATCCACAAAAGTACATCAACACCTATCCCATGACTTTTTACTTTTCTTTGAAGCCTCTCATGAGGGACTTTGTCAAATGCCTTCTGAAAATCCAAATACACAACATCAACCAGTTCACCTTTATCTACATGTCTGTTAACCCCTTCAAAAAAAACAAAACAATGAAGCAGATTTGTGAAACAAGACTTGCCTTGGGTAAAGCCATGCTGACTGAGTTCCATTAAACCATATCTTTCTATATGTTGTGTGATTTTGATCTTTAGAATAGTTTCCACTATTTTTCCTGGCACTGAAGTTAGGCTAACCGGTCTGTAGTTTCCAGGATCACCCCTGGAGCCCTTTTTAAATATGGGGTTACGTTAGCCACCCTCCAGTTTTCAGGTACAATGGATGATTTAAATGATAAGATACAGATTTTAACTAATAGATCTGAAATTTCATTTTTTAGTTCCTTCAGAATGCTGGGGTGTATACCATCCAGTCCAGGTTATTTACTAGGGATGTGAATCGTGTGCCATATCGTCTTAACGATTGAAATCATGTGGCAGGAGAAGAAAATCGTGTTTGGCACGATTATTTCATTGAAAAATCTTTAAAAATCGTTTTTTCCGATTAGTGCGCACTAATGGGAGTTAGTGCGCACTAACAGAAATTGATACAATTTGACACTTTTCAGGTCAGTTAAGGTCAGTTTAGGAATGAATATGTATTCCTATTGGCTGCCCTCTTATTTATTCATGTTACCAAAGTTTCCACTGACAGTTTATGGGGGATGGGAAATGGAAACAGTTGGTAGCTTGACAAAAAAAGTAATGTGATCAGTCAATGTGACTAGAACTTGTGCCCTAACCCTGATACCAGGGGTGTTGTGATCTTCATGTACACACAGTGCCCTATCCCTATTAATACCAGGAGTGTTGTGATCTTCCTGCACACAGTGCCCTAACCCTGACACCAGGGGTGTTGTGATCTTCCTGCATGCAGTGCCCTATCCCGCCTGCATTACTAGTGAGAGGCTGGCTTCACAGACAGGGGGAACTTCCTGACCCTCACTCCTCCCTTCCCCCATGTCCCAGCCAGTGAATGGTGTGTGGGTGAGGGGGGGGGAGGATGGTGAGGCTGAAACAAATCCTTCCCTACATTACTGGTGAGAGGCTGGCTTCACAGACAGGGGGGAGCTGCCTGACTGTAGTAGATTGAATAAAGATCTGATGTTTCTGCTCTTCTCACACCAAACAAAAGCAACACACAAGCAGAGAAGCCCTTCTTATAAAGTTGAGCTAGTGAGTTAAGTAGGAGGAAAAGTAAACAATACTGGTGGCCAGTGTGGCTACTTAAAAAATACACTTACCAACAATCAATTACCACATATATTTGAACTGTGTATAATAGTTCCAGCCAGGACCACCTTTCTAAAATGCACAGTGATTGGCAAATTCAACATGCACTAGCATTTCACATGCCTGCTAACAAAAATAATAAACAAACAAGTTCTAGTCACATGAGTGATGATCATCACATTACTTTTTTTGTCAAGCTTCCAACTGTTTCCATTTCACATCCCCCCAACCATTACCTCAGTGGGAACCTTGATAACATCAATAGATAAGAGCACAGCCAGCCAATAGGAATACATATTCATTCCTAAGTGACCTTTACTGACCTGGGAAGTGTCAACACTTTGTTTCATTTTCTGTTGGTGTTCGTGAGTTTCCAGTTCCATTTCCCATCCCCCCAACCATCACCTCAGTGCGAACCTTGGTAACATCAATAGATAAGAGGGCAGCCAGCCAATAGGAACACATATTCATTCCTAACTGACCTTTACTGACCTGGAAAGTGTCAATTTGTATCATTTTCTGTTAGTGCGCACTAACTCCCGTTAGTGCGCACTAACACGATTTAACGATTTTTAACGATAAATCGTTAGAATTTCTATTGTATTGTGTTCTATAACGATTTAAGACGATATTAAAATTATCGGACGATAATTTTAATCGTTGAAAAACGATTCACATCCCTATTATTTACTACTCTTCAGTTTGTCAATTATGCCTGACTCATCATCCAAGGTCACCATGATTTGGTTCAGTTTATCTGAATCATTACCCATGAAAGACTTCTCCAGAACAGGTATCTCCCCAACATAGTCTTCAGTAAACACCAAAGCAATTATTTAATCTTTCCATGATGGCCTTATCTTCTCTAAGTGCCCCTTTAACCTCTCGATCATCTTACAGTCCAACTGACTCCTTTGCAGGTTTTCTTCTTTGGATATATTTTAAAAAGTTTTTACTGAGAGGTTTTTCTTCTGTGGCAGCATCTTTTCAAATTCTCTGCCTGTCTTATCAATGTCTTACATTTGACTTGCCGGTGCTTATGCTTTATTCTATTTCTTTCTGTTAAATTCTTCCAATTTTTGAAAAAAGATCTTTTGGCTAAAATAGCCTCTTTTACCTCACCTTTTAACTATGCCCATAACTGTTTTGCCTGTTCCACCATTTTTAATGTGTGGAATACATCTGGATTGTGCTTCTAGGATGGTATTTAACAATGCCCACACATTTTTGCATACGTTTACTTTGTAGCTGCTTCTTTCAGGTTTTTGTTTAGCTATTGTTCTCATTTTATCAAAGTTTCCCTTTTCAAAGTTTATTTCTAGAGCCATGGATTAACTTACTGTCCTCCTTCCAGTCATTATGTTGTGTCCCGTGGCCGATGTGTCCCACGACTGTGGGCCCCCTACCTGACTCACAACATTTTCTCGCCACGGGAGCCCCGGGGGAGGGCTCTGAGTCGGGCCACCGCACCCATGCGGCCTACGGAACTGCTAGCTGCAGGGGAAGCCGTCCTGCTTCCCCCTTCACAGCGTCTGATGGTGTCTCCCCTCCACGGAGGAGATTCAAGATGGCCACCGCCATCCTTAGGGGAGAGGCCACGCCCCCTCGAGTGATTTAAAGGGACCTTTCCCTTTAAATGGCTTCACCTGTCTTCCATCAGGCAGAGCAGAGGAAGTATATAAGGCAGCTTCCTCTGCTCATCCGGCGACTTGGCAATGTCCCCTAGTGCTGTCTAGCCTGCTTGTCTTGCTGAGTCTTCAAGCTTTGGATCTTGTTCCTGCTCCATCTCGGTGTTCCTGGTTCCTGACTTCGGACTGGCTTACGGTGATTCTCTGGTTCCTGACTTCGGATTGGCAAGCGGTGATTCTCTGGTACACGACTTCGGACTGGTGAGCATCGACCCTCTGGCACTTGACCTAGGACTCCTTCACCACCGTCTCCAAGGGCCCAGCTAAGTGGCCTGGCTCCCTACGGGCTCCTCCTGGGGGGACCGCGGACTTCCAGGGTGAAGCACCAGTCAGCCCTTGCACCGACTCCTGACCTCTCAAAGGTCCGCCTAAGTCCCAGTGGTCTGCGTCCCTACGGGCTCCTCCTGGGGGGACCACAGACTTCCAAGGGTGAAGACACGCTCCTCTTCGCGTCCCTTCTTCAGCCTCCGCTGCCATCTCAGTCTCCGTGCCAAGGGTCAGCTTGTCCCGTCTCCTGCTCTGCCTTCGTCTCCTGACGAGAGAACCTACGGATCCTCCGAAAGGTGCACCATCCTCCCGTCGGCCAAGGGTCCACAAGCCTGAGCGTAACACATTAATTCAAATTTGATCATATTATGATCACTATTGTGAAACGGCAGTAGTGCCCACTTGCTCCACTGCTTTGTGCATATGCAAGAACTGGCAGACGCCTTTGTGGATGTTACAGATCCACTTATTGTTGTGTTGTCTGTGCCTACCATTCCAGTTTTTAAGATATACAGTCCCACTGACATTTCAAGATGGTCTTGGTACCTGAGAGTCCTGCTTACTAGTCCAGCTGTGTTCACATTTCTTGCCAAAAACCCTTCCCCTACTGTACCTGCTCTCTTTTCATTGTGCCCTCTCCATACATTGCTTTGCCTTTTAACTGAAAAACTCCTTAGGATTTTAATACTTTGCTTATTTATTTATTTGTTTATTTTTGTATTTGAGTATTTTATATACTGTTATTCCAAAATAAGATCACAACAGTTTACAAAAGCAACATTCATATTAAAAGTCACATAACATCAGAACATGTGACATTCACATTATAAGGCCATAAAACAGACATACGACATTCACATTATAAGTTAACATAATATAACTAGTGTTTTGATGTTAACTAGTGATTCATGATGAATTCGTTCATTTTAGATAATTTTCTTGAGGTAATCAGTTAGAAGTCTTAATATGCTTTAAGTTTCTTAATAACTGTCAGTCTATGTCTATGTAATTTATTACAGTTATAAATTTTATAATAAATCATATTCTTTTTTGAAGAGCCATGTTTTCAGATCACGTTTGAAACTCTCATTAGAGAGGCGTAACTCCTCAGGTAGAGAGCTGCATAACTTGGGGTCTTCTATAGAGCACATTCAATCTCTTGTTTGCAATAGATGAGTGTTCCGTGGTGAAGGTACAGTTAATAGTCTTTTGTTATATGATGTTGTGTTCATTATGGTGTGTATTGTTGGAGAGTTACACCTAATAATCAATGCTTATGTTGACGATGAGTGTTAGCAATTTATAGTGTATTTTGTTTGTACAGGTAGCCAGTATAGATCTGCTGATGAAGGGGTGATGTCATCAAATTTCCTTTTCCCTAACAGTAGTCTTGCAGAGGCATGTTGTCGCAGCTGTAATGGTTTTAATTGACTGAGGGTCACCTAGCAATAGAGAGTTGCAGTCATTTAAGTTTGAAAATATTAGTGTTTGTAGAACAGTTCAGAAGTCCTGGAATGTTAGGAGAGGCTTTAAACAATATAAGATTCATAGCCTGGAGATACCAGTTTTAATTAATTTGTTTACGTGCTTTTTCATTATGTTCTCATCAATTTGTATTATTAAGTCTTGTACTTGTTCAGTGTGTCATGAGAAGTTACTCATGTCTAGCAATGGTATTTATTTACAGATCAATCTCTCCTTAGCCAGTCGTTTTCAGATTTATTTTTATTTAGTGTTAATTTTAGCTGAGATAAATTTTGCTGTATTGCTTTCATGTATGGTGAGAGTTTTGCAGCTATATTTTCAATTGATTTGTTGTATGCCAAAAGCATATAGGAAAAAGTTGATTTCTAGATCTGATAGTAATTTTCATAGAAGGAGCATATAGATGTTGAAGAGTGTCGCCAAAAGTGCAGAGCCTTGAGGGACACCGGTATCAATTGGGAATGTGTGAGATAGGACTTTCCTAGTAAAACTGGGCAACAACCTATCAGTTATGAAGGAGGAGAACAATTTGAGTACACTTCCATCTATTACAATTTTTTTATCAGATGCCATAGCAGAGTGTGATAGACCATGTTGAATGTTGCTATTAAATCTAGTAGTACCAAGACATAGGAATCATCATTGTTAAACCCTTTTAGCTCAGGGTCAATCAGAGATAAGAGTAAAGCTTCTGCTGAGCAATTCAACACCACCCTAAAGAGCTCCATGTGTGTGGAAGGAAAGCAGGTGGAACAGTTCGGAACATACTCTTGAATTGGGTCTACCTCCAGCTCTGCCGCTTCCAAGTTCCCAGGCTCTACCATAGAGCTCGTTGGCAGGTGATACTCCCAAGCCTACCTTTTATTACATTAGGCAGCCAAATGGCTCTATAGGCCATTTTGCACCCCAGTGAGATACAGCATGTGGGATGAGGGAGGCGATTGGAGGGGGAGGGAAATGCAATAATTGTTTTGTTCTAGGATCTCTTCAGTGACAGTGGATGGTATGGATCATAGAGCTTGTTTATGCTTTGAGCCAAGCATCAGGAAAAGAAAGGTGCCACTGACTCACGCTTGGGCTTCACTGCTCATGATATAATGGTGCAATGATTGGGCAAAAGAGGAATGCATTGGAACTTGCTAATACCTCATCTGTAGTGACAGTTGGTCAGATCTCCTCCTGTGGTTCTCATCATCCATCTGGGAGGCAATGATCTGGGAGATATTCCGGCTGCATGTATCTCAACCTTAATGCCCAACACAAGGGTCATGTGTTCCGAGATCATTCCACACCACCAGTTTCGGGATTTGAAACTGTGGAGGCACTGGATGCTAAAGGTCAATAAGAAAATTGGTAATTTCACTGATCAGCATGGGGGTCTGCACATCAGGCATGACTGACTTTGCATTAATGTGAGGAACTATTCAAGAAAAATGGGTTCACCTTTTGGTCATGGCACAGATATTGAGCATGTGGCTGCAGTGGTGTTTGGGCCAGCCATTGCTCCTACCATGTGACAGGGGCTGACCAATGGCACCGGTAGCCTTTGTGAAATAGTAGGTCAAAGACTATCAGCACCATTTTGAATACCAGCAGCCAAAGGTATGAGTGCAGGAAATGGCTCCAGGAACCCCCACTGGACCACCAGGGAGTTTTGGTAAGTCTTGGGGGGGAGGGGGGGGAGTTCAGGAGTTGTAGTTAATTTAATTTAGGCCAGGAAATGAATAAGAATTCATGTATAAACGTATCGGGCCCCCCCTTGCCAAATACAACGTATCTGCCCCCCGACGAATAAGAATCCCAAATGCAATGTATGGTGTCCCTCTGCACATCCCTAGCAGGGGTACCCAATCTAGGAGGGTTTTTTTTTCCCCCACAATATGTTGCAGTGTATCAGATGCAGTTTCACCTCCTTGCTATCCATGAAGGGGCTGTCTGCTGCCAGGGCCCAATTTGCCCTGTTGTGTCAGCAGACCAAATGCCCACATTCAGGTGGGTTGACCAGAATTTCCCATGGATGACACATAATGGAAGGACAGGGCTTTATTTGGCTGCAATGGGCCCCATGTCCTGAGGTGATACACTGCCTGCCAAAAGGGTCTCATGGTAGTTTTGCTTATTATGGCATGGGTAAAGGTCTTTCTTATATATCTGTGAACACAATAAAGCTGCAACAAAATTGGCTCCAGTAAGTAAGCTGTCATTGCACCTCCCCCCTCCCCTTGTGACTAGCTGTTGTGATGCTGCTCATGGGCCCGCAAGCAGCCTCTCACCTCCCACACCAGCCTGGGCCATTCCTTTTGGGCCAGTGCCTGACTACCGCTGCCTTCATGGCATGGATGTTGCTGATGGCTCCAGTCCTGCGGCTTGAGGATCACTGCAACCACCCTCACCGCTCTCCCTGGGCATAGCCTTGCCGCTCCCAAGTGGCCCCAAGTTGTTGCTGCTGCTGACATCTTCTTCTCACAGCAAGAGAGCTGCTAATGCTGCTTTTCACCTCGCGGCCTGGAAGTGCCGCTGATGCTACCACTCTTGCACCACCCGGCTCCTGCATAGGCATACATGCCTCTCTTCAATATTTAACAGTGAGCGGTGGGAAAAGCCCCATTGCCCCAACTGATATAATCTCTTATCGCATCTTCAGCCCTATAAAAGGGGCCTTTACAACAGACCGGCATAGTCGTCTATGGTCTCTTCATCGTGCAAGGTCTCCCTTGGTCTTCGCTTGTCTTGATAGTCCTGTGTTCTTCATTATGATGTTTCTGATCTCCTGTTCCATTTTCCTGGATATTTCATTCCTTGTCAGAGATCCTTCATTTCCTGTTCCATGTTCCTGGTTTTTCATTGCTCCTGGTCCAAGTTTTCTGAATCTCCGTACATGTTTCTGATATTAAAATCCTCATCTTGATCTCAGTCCTCAGCTCCTTGTCCTGCTTCCAGGTTTTTCCCTTCATCCATCTTTTCCTGGCATGCCACCATGACCATCCCATGAGGGAGCTATGTAGGATGCTTTGTGGCACAAGATCTTCCTTCAACCCTGCTGTTCAAGTCTCCAGAACACCCTTGTTTTTAATTCAATGAGGTCCTTCTCTGAATCTCGTGATATAACTTAAGGAAGGACAGAGAGAACAGAAGAGGGGGTAGAGTGGCTCTTTATGTCAAAAACAATATCCAAGCATCTGAGCTGCAAGGAAGAAGCTTTATGGGCTGTCCTAAAAAAGGATGGGGAACCCATTTTTATTGGCATGGTTTACAGACCTCACATCAAATGGAAGTACTAGATGGAGATCTGGTTGAAGACATCCAAAAGATAGGGAATAAGGGAGAAGTGGTGATTGTTGGAGATTTTAATCTGCTGGATGTAGACTGGAGAATCCCTTCTGCATAATCTAACAGTAGTAGAGAGATAGTGGATACCCTGCAAGGGGCTCTGTTCAAACGAATGGTAATGGAACCTACGAGTGAGATAACTATATTCGATTTAGTGCTCACTAATGGAGATAATGTCTAACGTCCAGGTGGGTGCCCACCTCAGCATCAGTGATCAAACGGTATGGTTTGATCACAAATAGGATACAGAGAAGTTGCACAAAGACCCGGGTTTTGTGTTTCAAAAACACGGACTTTGTGGAAATGGGAAAGTACCTGGAGGAAGAACTAGAAGGCTGGTAGAAAATGAGAGATGTGGAACAATGGGCCAAACTAAAAGGAGCAATTACTGAAGCGACTAATATATATGCTGGAAAAGTAAAGAAAAGCAAGAAAAGAATGAAACCTCTCTGGTTTACAAAGGAGATGGCTGATAAAATAAAAGAACAGTGTTTAAGAAATATAAAGGACCCCAAAGGGAGGATCACAAGGAAGAATATCTGGTGAAACTGAGGGAGATGAAGAAAGTAATCAAGAAAGTGAAAAGTCAAGTGGAAGAAAGGATTGCCAAAGAAGTAAAGCAAGGTAACAAAATATTTTCCAGATACATCAGCGAAAGGAGAAAAGTTCAAAGTGGTATACTGAAATTGAAAGGTGAAAAGGATCAATGGGTGGAGCCAGATGAAAAATGGCAGAAATATTAAATGAATATTTCAATTTGGTGTTCTTAAGACCCTGGAGAAGGACCTTCACTAGTTAACAAGAAACTAGAGGGGAGTGGAATGGATGAAACTCCATTTACGGAAGTGAATGTATGGGAAGAGGTAGGAAAACTGAAAGTGGACAAAGCCATGGGGCCTGATGAGGTTCATCCCAGGATAATGAGGGAGCTCAGAGATGTGTTGGTGGGTCCGCTGTACGACCTGTTCAATAGATCTCTGGAAACAGGAGTGGTGCCGAGTGATTGGAGAAGAGCGACTGTGGTCCTGCTTCACAAGAGTGGGAACACAGGAGGCTGGAAACTACAGGCTGGTTAGCCTCACCTTGGTGATGGGAAAAGTATTGGAGTTGCTGCTGAAGGAAAGAATAGTGAACTATCTACAAGCAGCAGAATTGATAGACCACAGGCAGCATGTTTTCACCAATGGAAGGTCTTGTCAGACAAGTCTGATCGACTTTGATTGGGTGACTAAGGAATTGGATTGAGTAAGAGTGCTAGATGTTATCAACTTGGATTTTAGCAAAGCTTTTGATATGGTCCCACACAGGAGGCTTGTGAATAAAAACAAGAAGCTTGGGTGTGAGTGCCAAAGTGGTGGCCTGGATAGCAAACTGGTTGAAGGACCGAAGACAGTGTGATGGTAAATGGAACTTACTCTAGAGCCATGATGAGTGGAGTGCTGCAAGGGTTAGTGTTGGGATCAGTCCTGTTCAATATCTTTGTGAGCGACATTGCAAATGGAATAGAAGGTATGTTTGTGTTTTTGCAGATGATACTACGATCCGCAACAGAGTGGACATGCCAGAAGGAGTGGAGAGAATGAGATGGGATTTAAGGAAGCTGGAAGACTGGTCGAAGTTATGGCAGCTGAGATTCAATGCCAAGAAGTGCAGAGTCATGCATATGGGGTGTGGAAATCTGAAAGAAATGTATTTGATGGGTGAAGGGCTGATGTGCATGGAGCAGGAGAGAGATCTAGGATGATAGTGTCTAATGATCTGAAGTCAGCGAAACAATGTGACAAGGTGATAGCTAAAGCCAGAAGAATGCTGGGCTTCATAGAGAGGAATATTGAGTAAGAAAATGGAAGTGATTATCCCCTTGTACAGGTCCTTGGTGAGGCCTCACCTGGAGTATTGTGCTCAGTTCTGGAGACAGTATCTCCGAAGGGACAGAGACAGGATGGAAGTGGTCCAGAAAAGGTTGACCAAAAAGGTAGATGGTCTTCATCGAATGACTTATGAAGAGAGACTGAAGAATCTAAATATGTATATTCTGGAGGAAAGGAGGAGCAGGGATGATATCTGAATGACTGTAATGATCCAAAGTCAAACTTTTTCCATTGGAAAAAAAATCAGCAGAACCAGGGGTCATGATTTAAAACTCCAGGGAGTAAGAATCAGAACCAATGTCAGGAAGTATTTCTTCACAGAGAGAGTGGTGGATGCCTGGAATGCCCTTCTGGAGGAAGAGATGAAGACAAAAACTGTGAAGGATTTCAAAGGGACACAGGATAAACAGTATAGATCCATAAAGCCTGAAGGATGGGAATGAAGAAAAGAGGTATGAGGGTGGCTTGTTGGAATGACAGCTACTACCTAGTGATTAATACCCTTATTCAATAAATGTTTGCACGGTTAATGAGACTCCTACATTGCTCTATGCTTCAAAGGCAAGAGGAAATGTGGAAAAGTTGGTTGCTGCCTGAATGCAAATCCTCAAGGTAGCACAGTCTGGGTAAACAAATAAGCACAGGAGTAGGTTGCTGTTGTGGGGTTACTACCCCAAACCAATTATGCCTGTTACTTCACTTGGAAAGCATATCCAGTGCATCCCACTGCTTCAATGGCAGGGTGAATGAAGAAAAGAGGATTTACATCCAGTCAACATATTGATCTGAGCAGTATGAGCATACAAACAAACATCAGGATAAATTGCTCGATACAACGGTTACTACTCTGAAACATGAAGCCTTATACTTCACTTTGATACAGCTCCAACACTGCTCTCTGCATCAATGGTGGGGGTGGAAGGAAATTAGAATAAAAAAGCTACCAATAAGGGTCCTGAACTCAGCAATCAGAGCAACAGATAAGTATGAGAAAATAAGTGTGAAAGCTTGCTGGACAGACTGGATAGGCCTATTGGTCTTCTTCTGCTGTCATTTCTATGTTTCTATAATCCCTGAATCTTGAATCTATGAATCTTGTTCTGAATCCCTTGAGTGTATCCTGTTCTTTGGAGTTCCTTGTCTCAGCATCTGACCATGTCCAGGAGTCTGCTCTGCTTCATGTGGTCAATGACCAGTCCATGGGTGGACTGTGTAGGGCATGCAACAGTATAGTTCTCTCCTGAGTCTTCATGTTCCTGCCTGGAGTCTGCTTCACATTCTGCGTGGTCCATGACCAGACCACAGGCTGTGGAAGGTGCACTGTGATGCACAACTCGACTTGTAATTAAATCTGAACCTGAGTAATTCCGAATCGGAATGTGAGTCTGAGTCTGTGTCTTCATCTAAGTAGCCTGAGTCTTCATATAAGTATCCTGAGTTCCAAGAGTTTTCATCCAGTTCCATGTCTTGCCATTTCCTGTCCTCGGCCTTCGTCTGCCCTGATGCACAGGCCGTTCCTAAGCGGCAGGTCTGGAAGGGCTATTGAATGGCTGGAGGGCTACCCTAGATATCAGCATTGCTGGCTCTCACTTTGTGCATGCAAGTTCAGTGGAGGTCTGACCCTGCCTTGATCCAAGGTCCTAGATCATTCCAAGTCCATCTCTTGCCTGGACATGCTCACCTCCCATTGTATGTGCCTTGGGGTTCCCTTCTGGGTCGCACTATGGTCCAAGGACTCGCAGTTTTCTTGAGCAAGTGACTGCATCCCCATTCTCATAAGACAAGCTAGTTCTAGCTACCCAGGTTATATAATGCAGAGAGTAAAACTGTCAGGTAAATCTGATTAGCTTTTAGATTTCATATGTTTTAATACATAGACTATGGTACTATGATTTTTATTTCCCTCAGGTGCTACTCTTTCACTGAACTGCAATCTCTCTCACACACACATGCACACACAAACTCATCCACATGCATGCAGATACACACACATATACATGCATGCTGCACTGGAGGTGGACCCTTGGCCTGGCGCAGAATTGGTACGGCCCTCAGGGAGGTCCCAGAGGGTGCCTTCCGACAGGAGGTGGACCACAAGAGGAGACAGAGGCAAGCTGGAGCTTCACCAATAACAGTCTGGGGGTTCCGTAGGTTGAGACTTTGGATACCTGGACCGCCTAGGCTTATGTGGGCCTCTGGGGGTCTCCCGGAGAGGTGTGCCCACCAAGATCAAGGGTATGCGGCTAGTGGAGAACAGATGAGCTAGACTGGAACAGAGTGTACCGGAGACCACTGGAAAGGAACAGGAACTAAAGGTCTTCTGGCAGGATAGGCAGTGCCTAGAGGTCTAACTTGTAGAAGGCCACGGGCAGAGTCAGAGCAGGCTGGCCTGGTGGTCACAGGAGCAGCGAAGAGAGTGTCTGAGTGAAGTGCAAGGGTCAAAGCCAGGGTATCCGTCTGAGGGTGGTCAGCCAAAGCAAGTGTCAGTTCCAGGTATCAGTCCAAGCCTGGTCAAAGGCAAGCAGAGGTCAGTTCCGTGAATCAGTCCGAGAAGGTACAACCTGGGTAGCGGAACAGGAATCAGGAACAGACGTCGGCATATAGGCAGGACCACAGGAACAAGGACAGGAACACTGGAACAAGCAGAGGATCAAGGAAGCAGGAACATAGAATGGCAGCTAGCTTCACAAAAGATGTGACGACCCGTTTGCCAAGGTAATGAACTAGAGACTGAACCCTGCCTTTTAAGCAGGGCTTAAGTGACATCATTATTGCACCCTGCGGAGGAGTTTCCCGCCTATGGCCCTTTAAAGGGCTGGGTGATCCGCGCGCGCCTAGGGGTGGACCTGATGCCAGTGAGGATGCTGAGTCCTGACGTGAGGAGCGGTGTGAGATTGAAGGCTCCAAAGGAACTGGAGATGCCGTAAGACGCCACGGACACTGGGGGCTGGCTGCGGCTGCCAGGGAGGACGGACCAGGCCTCGCGGAGGGGAGCCCGAGGTGACCAGGCCCGGCCTTAGCACCAGCGCGGCTGGGACGTGCAACAGTACCCCCCCTTCCAGGTCCAGGCTTTTCTGGGTGCTGATGATGGAAGGTACGAAGGAGGTTTTTGTCAAGGATGTGGTGGGAGGGCTCCCACAAATTTTCCTCTGGACTGAAGCCCTCCCACGCCAGGAGGTACTCCCGGTGCCCTCTATGGCAATGAACGTCTATAACCTCCCAACTTGGAGGGTAGCCTCTGATTCTGCAGCAAGCTGAGTGAGTTGCAGCAGTCTCTGCGAGGGCCAAGATAAACTAATGGCTTGAACAGGGATACATGGAATGTATGTGAATCCCTAGGCTCGCAGGCAGCTTCAGCAGGTAGGTTACTGCTTCCACCCGGCATAGGACAGGAAATATCCCTATGTACATAGGAGCCAGTGATTGAGATGGCAGCCGAAGGCGGATATGCCGCATGCTGAGCCAGACTTTGTCCAGGAAGAAATACCGGGGCAGCCCTACAGTGGGCGTCTGTCACCCATTTGGCACGATTGGCCGCTAGGCAGAGGTGCTCTTTGAACTGATCCCATAGCCGGAGGATGGACTGGGCCATGGACAATGCTGCAGGACATGGCACGCTGAGAGGAACTGGAAAAGGCAGGCGGGGTTGTCGATCAAAAACCACTGCAAGAGGTCCCAGTGGCGGATGCAACGTGGGTATTATTTATTTATTTAGTTTTTATATACCAATATTCCTGTATAGAATACAAATCACATCGGTTTACAATGAACAAAACCTCGAATGTGAGCGTTACATTGAACACAACATAATATAAACTTTGAACAACTAACATTGAATAATTGGGAGACATTGATTAAACAAAGGATAAACATGTAAATAAATGAGATACAAGGATTTAGAGCTAATCTGATGAGCTATGTAACATTACTCAAAAAAGTTTTAACTAAGTATTTATTAACCTAATATAATAAAATATGTGACAGTTCTGCCCTCGGGAGAAGGTTCACCCAGTTATCCTGCTGATCATTAATGTAGGATCAGAGGAAAGCCTTCAGGGAGCAATTAGATCTCGGCCTGGCTGTTGGTAGAGGTCAGATTTAGGGTGATGTTGAATTTACTGCAGAAGGATCTCCAATATTTTGCAACGAACTGAGGGCCGTGGTCCAAAATGATCTCCTGCGGCAATCCGTGGAGACCTAAGACGTGATTCAGGAATAGCTGTGCGGGTTCAAGAGCCATGGTAGGCCAGGTAAAGGCACAAAATGGGCCATTTTGGAGAAGTGATCTATTATGACCCAAATTACGGTGTGCCCTTTGGAAGGGGCCAGGTCCATGATGAAGTCTGTAGAAAGACTAGTCCAGGGTTCTATGGGTGCAGGCAGAGTTAGAAGAAGCCCCCATGGATGCCCAGTGGGAGACTTTTGTTGAGCGCAGATAGGACAAGAGTCTATGTAGTTTTGAGAGTCTTTTATCATGCTGGCCCACTAGTAGTGTCTGCGGAGCATCTCTAGGGTTCAGGCCAGGATGGCCAGTGAGTCGTGGGCACAAGTAGTACTTGCTCTCGGAGACGAAGAGGCACCACCATTTTACAAGCTGGCACAGTGGTAGTCACTGCGATGGAGATGCAGGCAATGATATGAGTTGGAGTCTCAGGAGTATCCTCCAGCTCTACAAAATGTGAGAGAGCATCAGCACGGAGATTCTTCTCAGCTGAGCGGTAGCGTAGTTCATAAGAACATAAGAACATGCCATACTGGGTCATACCAAGGGACAATCAAGCCCAGCATCCTGTTTCCAAAAGTGGCCAAGCCAGGCCATAAGAACCTGGCAAGTACCCAAAAACTAAGGGGCGGATTTTAAGAGATTTTAAGAGCCCTGCTCGCGTAAATCCGGGCGGATTTACGCGAGCAGGGCCCTGCGCGCCGGTGCGCCTATGTTCAATAGGCCTACCGGCGCGCGCAGAGCCCCGGGACTCGCGTAAGTCCCGGGGTTTTCCGAGGGGGGCATGTCGGGGGCGGGGCTGAGCGGCGCGCCCTTTTCGGGGCGGGACGCGGCGTTTCGGGGGCGTGGTTTCGGCCCAGGGCGGTCCAGGGGCGTGGCCGCGCCCTCCGGAACTGCCCCCGGGTTGCGTCTAGGCACGCCAGCGGCCCGCTGGCGCGCGGGGATTTACTTCAACCTCTGGGAGGCGTAAATCCCCCAACAAATGTAGGGGGGGGGTTTAAACAGGGCCGGGGGGGTGGGTTAGGTAGAGGAAGGGAGGGGAAGGTGAGGGGAGGGAACGGAGGTAGGCTGCACGGCTCGGCGCGCGCCGGCTACACGGAATCGGTAGCCTTGCGCGCGCCGATCCAGGATTTTAGCGGATATGCGCGGCTACGCGCGTATCTACTAAAATCCCGCGTACTTTTGTTGGCGCCTGGAGCGCCAACAAAAGTACGCCAACGCGCCATTTTTGAAAATCTACCCCTAAGTATATTCCATGTTACTGTTGCTAGTAATAGTGGTGGTTATTATCTAAACTTAATTAATAGCAGGTAATGGACTTCTCCTCCAAGAACTTATCCAATCCTTTTTTAAACACAGCTATACTAACTGCACTAACCACATCTTCTGGTAACAAATTCCACAGTTTAATTGTGCGTTGAGTGAAAAATAACTTTCTCCGATTAGTTTTAAATGTGCCAGCGGACAAAGGAGGCAGCATCGTTATGATGGATCGTGACTATTACATCACAAAATTAACAAATGATTTAGCAGATTCCAAATATTACACAAAACTGCAAGAAGATCCTACTCTTGAACTATTTCAAGCTATCGAGATACTTTTGGAGGAGACCACCACTCCTTTCCTCACTCGTAAGGAGCGTAATTTTTTGCTCCAACAATATCCTCGTACTCCCATGATGTATGGAGTCCCAAAAGTCCATAAATCTTTGGTAGATCCTCCCTTGAGACCCATCGTCTCGAGCAATGGGTCCCTTTTGGAACCGTTAGCCATTTTTTTGGATAAATTCCTTAAACCGCATGTACAGAACATGAGGGCATATGTTCAAGACTCTACGGCTGTCTTAAATAAATTGGCAGATTACTCAACCATCACGGACTCCACCACCTTAGTAACGATGGATGTTGTCTCTCTATACACAAACGTCTCTCACTCCACAGCTCTTTTGACAATTGAAGAGACTCTCAGACCTAACATGGAAAGGTCTAGAATTCCTTTCTGGTTTATATTCGAAATAGCTAAGCTTGTCATCCAAAAAAACTATTTTTCTTTTAATACCCAGTTTTACCTTCAAATTCACGGCATAGCTATGGGGTCCTCCGCAGCCCCCTCTATTGCTAACTTAGTCATGGACAGACTTGAAAGACTCCATATCTATAGCTCACACTGGTTCAATGCTATATCTCTCTGGATCCGTTACATAGATGACCTTCTCATTTTTTGGACACAGGACATCTCGTCCCTTCAAGAATTTATTACTTGGATAAATACCGTGGATACTGATCTCAAATTTACCACACAATTCAGTACCACTCAGTTATCATTTTTAGATATTTCTCTCACTATTCAACACCAACAGTTATATACATCCATTCATCGCAAAGCAACTGAAAGAAATAATTTACTTAGATTTCACAGTTTTCATCCAAGGGCATTTAAACAAGGCCTGCCAGTCAGTCAATTTTTTAGACTCAGACGCTTATGCTCGTCGGATAAAGATTTCAAATTCCAGGCGAGCATATTGGCGGATAGATTTTTTTTCCAGAGGATATCCCTATCAGGCAGTATATAAAGCTTTTAAAAGAGCATGGCATTCTTCATGAACAACCTTGTTACAGTACAAAACACGAGATCCGATATCAACAGATATCTGTGTACTCACTCACTCGGACAAATCACACTTGATCATGCAAAGCATCAAACGACACTGGCATGTCCTGCAATTACATCATATTTTTTCTGAACACCCTCTATTTTCGTATCAACGAGGCAAGAACATAAAAGATATGGTTGTTCACACCGCGGTCACTTTGCAGAATCCAGTAAGGCAGCTTGGCAACCATTCAAGTTGTGGCAAGTGTGAAATGTGTGCTACAACCTTGGAAGGCTCCTCATGGCAACATCCCCGCACAGGCTTCATTTACTATAAAAGATCGGAGACTACCTGTAACTCCACCTTCGTGATATACCTTATCCAGTGTCCGTGCCCACTTACCTATGTAGGACGCACCAGCAGAAAAATAAAAACACGCCTCTTTGAACATCGCAGCCGCTTAAAAACAGCAAATTTGGAGGCACCTATGGTGGATCACTGTATTAAAACGGGTCATACCTTTGATCAACTCCGTTGGACTGTTCTTGAACATATCATATTAAGCCCGCGCGGTGGTGACTTTAAACAATTGCTTAACATCCGGGAACAGTGGTGGATTTTCACTTTACAATCCCAAACACCGTCAGGTCTCAATGACTCAGTGGAATGGTCATCCCTTATTTAATTTTCCACTAATTACAGCACTTATCTCAGCTAATTGCTTTGACGTCACTACTAATTGATCTCTACCTGCAACGCTGTGTATATAACTAGGTCTTGAACATGGCGGATCCTGCTGCCTGACTTTAGCCGCAGCCAAGTAGCAGAACGCACCGGCAGTTTTGGGAACAGTAGGTTATCGTTTGCTATCAGTGCAGGAATCAGTTTGTTTGCATTCAGGACGCATTAACTTTGCTTTATTATATTCACAGTACTGGCACACTGCAGCCCCTGAAGAAGGTTCTCCAGAAACACGAGCCGTGTCGGGCCAACACGCCAGTGATACATCCCTACTGCACTACCTGCTACGATAAGTGGTTTTTCCTATCTCCTGCCTATACAATAACGTTTAACGGACACAAAGTGTCAGTACTCCTAATAGACAGTGAGACCAATGATTACAAAGTTACAGACGGTGTAATATTCAGTTTATCACCGCAAGATTAAACTACTGGCACTGAGGGGCATATATTAAATAGCCTGCCATAGTACATATGAGGTCTCACCGTCTGTTAACATAACAGGCTTCGGTTTACCCTGATGGTAGAATATGATGATCGGTTGAATATTAATTTGAAAAATTCATCATAAAATCAACAGTTCTTAATTTATACGTGTAAAGTATTACTGTTAAGTTACATGGATCCCGCCAAATTGAAAGACACATTTAGCTATACAGCAGATTATGTGACAACCCTAGTACAAAGTCACTCGTTACTCTGTGAAGAAACTGGGGTGTCCAAACTTAGTACTGAAACAGAATACGTGGAACTCCACAAACAACTCTTAAGATCACAACTGCACTCAGCTACTCTGGTGCAATATCTTCACCAACAGATTATTCCCCGGGGCTTACGGGTGAATAAATCTCCACTTGTCTTTAGAGAAGATGATGATTTTGTTGCGCGGTGGATTTCGATATTGAATAAGTGCTCCATAGATTTAATGGTGCTCATAGTGGAACGTACAAAAACAGCTATTGACGAAACCACAGTAAAAATTACAACACTCAAAGAACAGATCACTCAGGAATTTTCAGCAGACCGTCTCCAGGAAATTATAGATAACAATAATAATAAACTAGAGGAATTCAAAAATTCTGTTAGACAATTAAAACTTAAAACCCTTAAACGGGATGAAGATGATTACGCCACCAACAATGTATATCGCTGGTTGAATAAAGAAGACACTCCACCGGGCAGAAAGGTTAATTTTGAAGATTCGGAGGGAAGCGGATCCGCCGACTCTGACGAAGGTGAGGCTCCAAGATATTTTAAGAAAGGCCCACAAGCGCAACCTTTTTTAGGACGAGGCCGACGTGGGAGGTGGCAACGCTCGACCCAGCGCAAACCATATCGGACAGATCCGGTCAGTCAAACGTATGCACAGCGAGATTACCGCAACGAGACCTCCATATATCCCCAAGAGGGACCTCAAACACGGTCAAAAACCAGATACGATCCGCAATTGTAAATATATCACAATATAACCTGACTGATGCTCAAGAACGAGTGTTAAACTTGGGGCTCTCTTTTGTCCCACACCAAAAGCACGACCCATTTCAAAGCCGGATCATGCTAAGCAAATTCATTCGGAAACTTCAAATCAAATTATACTGTTCGATCAATGAGGTTCCGAGTGACAACATGTCTGTAGTCAGAGGTAAGTCCAAATGGATACCCCCTGGCCCTATGGACCATAATATTAGCACTTTTCGAGACCTGGTGCTAAAGGACATTGAAACCCTCAAACATACCAGAACTCATCCCTACATCAATTTTTCTCAACAGGACCGCCAAGCACTACGGTCTATAGCGTCGGACCCGGCTATAACTATTAAGCCTGCGGACAAAGGAGGCAGCATCGTTATGATGGATCGTGACTATTACATCACAAAATTAACAAATGATTTAGCAGATTCCAAATATTACACAAAACTGCAAGAAGATCCTACTCTTGAACTATTTCAAGCTATCGAGATACTTTTGGAGGAGACCACCACTCCTTTCCTCACTCGTAAGGAGCGTAATTTTTTGCTCCAACAATATCCTCGTACTCCCATGATGTATGGAGTCCCAAAAGTCCATAAATCTTTGGTAGATCCTCCCTTGAGACCCATCGTCTCGAGCAATGGGTCCCTTTTGGAACTGTTAGCCATTTTTTTGGATAAATTCCTTAAACCGCATGTACAGAACATGAGGGCATATGTTCAAGACTCTACGGCTGTCTTAAATAAATTGGCAGATTACTCAACCATCACGGACTCCACCACCTTAGTAACGATGGATGTTGTCTCTCTATACACAAACGTCTCTCACTCCACAGCTCTTTTAACAATTGAAGAGACTCTCAGACCTAACATGGAAAGGTCTAGAATTCCTTTCTGGTTTATATTCGAAATAGCTAAGCTTGTCATCCAAAAAAACTATTTTTCTTTTAATACCCAGTTTTACCTTCAAATTCACGGCATAGCTATGGGGTCCTCCGCAGCCCCCTCTATTGCTAACTTAGTCATGGACAGACTTGAAAGACTCCATATCTATAGCTCACACTGGTTCAATGCTATATCTCTCTGGATCCGTTACATAGATGACCTTCTCATTTTTTGGACACAGGACATCTCGTCCCTTCAAGAATTTATTACTTGGATAAATACCGTGGATACTGATCTCAAATTTACCACACAATTCAGTACCACTCAGTTATCATTTTTAGATATTTCTCTCACTATTCAACACCAACAGTTATATACATCCATTCATCGCAAAGCAACTGAAAGAAATAATTTACTTAGATTTCACAGTTTTCATCCAAGGGCATTTAAACAAGGCCTGCCAGTCAGTCAATTTTTTAGACTCAGACGCTTATGCTCGTCGGATAAAGATTTCAAATTCCAGGCGAGCATATTGGCGGATAGATTTTTTTCCAGAGGATATCCCTATCAGGCAGTATATAAAGCTTTTAAAAGAGCATGGCATTCTTCACGAACAACCTTGTTACAGTACAAAACACGAGATCCGATATCAACAGATATCTGTGTACTCACTCACTCGGACAAATCACACTTGATCATGCAAAGCATCAAACGACACTGGCATGTCCTGCAATTACATCATATTTTTTCTGAACACCCTCTATTTTCGTATCAACGAGGCAAGAACATAAAAGATATGGTTGTTCACACCGCGGTCACTTTGCAGAATCCAGTAAGGCAGCTTGGCAACCATTCAAGTTGTGGCAAGTGTGAAATGTGTGCTACAACCTTGGAAGGCTCCTCATGGCAACATCCCCGCACAGGCTTCATTTACTATAAAAGATCGGAGACTACCTGTAACTCCACCTTCGTGATATACCTTATCCAGTGTCCGTGCCCACTTACCTATGTAGGACGCACCAGCAGAAAAATAAAAACACGCCTCTTTGAACATCGCAGCCGCTTAAAAACAGCAAATTTGGAGGCACCTATGGTGGATCACTGTATTAAAACGGGTCATACCTTTGATCAACTCCGTTGGACTGTTCTTGAACATAT
This sequence comes from Rhinatrema bivittatum, assembly GCF_901001135.1. Taxonomy (NCBI): domain Eukaryota; kingdom Metazoa; phylum Chordata; class Amphibia; order Gymnophiona; family Rhinatrematidae; genus Rhinatrema; species Rhinatrema bivittatum. The sequence goes on along the minus strand of NC_042630.1, from coordinate 53,295,227 downwards.
CATATTAAGCCCGCGCGGTGGTGACTTTAAACAATTGCTTAACATCCGGGAACAGTGGTGGATTTTCACTTTACAATCCCAAACACCGTCAGGTCTCAATGACTCAGTGGAATGGTCATCCCTTATTTAATTTTCCACTAATTACAGCACTTATCTCAGCTAATTGCTTTGACGTCACTACTAATTGATCTCTACCTGCAACGCTGTGTATATAACTAGGTCTTGAACATGGCGGATCCTGCTGCCTGACTTTAGCCGCAGCCGAGTAGCAGAACGCACCGGCAGTTTTGGGAACAGTAGGTTATCGTTTGCTATCAGTGCAGGAATCAGTTTGTTTGCATTCAGGACGCATTAACTTTGCTTTATTATATTCACAGTACTGGCACACTGCAGCCCCTGAAGAAGGTTCTCCAGAAACACGAGCCGTGTCGGGCCAACACGCCAGTGATACATCCCTACTGCACTACCTGCTACGATAAGTGGTTTTTCCTATCTCCTGCCTATACAATAACGTTTAACGGACACAAAGTGTCAGTACTCCTAATAGACAGTGAGACCAATGATTACAAAGTTACAGACGGTGTAATATTCAGTTTATCACCGCAAGATTAAACTACTGGCACTGAGGGGCATATATTAAATAGCCTGCCATAGTACATATGAGGTCTCACCGTCTGTTAACATAACAGGCTTCGGTTTACCCTGATGGTAGAATATGATGATCGGTTGAATATTAATTTGAAAAATTCATCATAAAATCAACAGTTCTTAATTTATACGTGTAAAGTATTACTGTTAAGTTACATGGATCCCGCCAAATTGAAAGACACATTTAGCTATACAGCAGATTATGTGACAACCCTAGTACAAAGTCACTCGTTACTCTGTGAAGAAACTGGGGTGTCCAAACTTAGTACTGAAACAGAATACGTGGAACTCCACAAACAACTCTTAAGATCACAACTGCACTCAGCTACTCTGGTGCAATATCTTCACCAACAGATTATTCCCCGGGGCTTACGGGTGAATAAATCTCCACTTGTCTTTAGAGAAGATGATGATTTTGTTGCGCGGTGGATTTCGATATTGAATAAGTGCTCCATAGATTTAATGGTGCTCATAGTGGAACGTACAAAAACAGCTATTGACGAAACCACAGTAAAAATTACAACACTCAAAGAACAGATCACTCAGGAATTTTCAGCAGACCGTCTCCAGGAAATTATAGATAACAATAATAATAAACTAGAGGAATTCAAAAATTCTGTTAGACAATTAAAACTTAAAACCCTTAAACGGGATGAAGATGATTACGCCACCAACAATGTATATCGCTGGTTGAATAAAGAAGACACTCCACCGGGCAGAAAGGTTAATTTTGAAGATTCGGAGGGAAGCGGATCCGCCGACTCTGACGAAGGTGAGGCTCCAAGATATTTTAAGAAAGGCCCACAAGCGCAACCTTTTTTAGGACGAGGCCGACGTGGGAGGTGGCAACGCTCGACCCAGCGCAAACCATATCGGACAGATCCGGTCAGTCAAACGTATGCACAGCGAGATTACCGCAACGAGACCTCCATATATCCCCAAGAGGGACCTCAAACACGGTCAAAAACCAGATACGATCCGCAATTGTAAATATATCACAATATAACCTGACTGATGCTCAAGAACGAGTGTTAAACTTGGGGCTCTCTTTTGTCCCACACCAAAAGCACGACCCATTTCAAAGCCGGATCATGCTAAGCAAATTCATTCGGAAACTTCAAATCAAATTATACTGTTCGATCAATGAGGTTCCGAGTGACAACATGTCTGTAGTCAGAGGTAAGTCCAAATGGATACCCCCTGGCCCTATGGACCATAATATTAGCACTTTTCGAGACCTGGTGCTAAAGGACATTGAAACCCTCGAACATACCAGAACTCATCCCTACATCAATTTTTCTCAACAGGACCGCCAAGCACTACGGTCTATAGCGTCGGACCCGGCTATAACTATTAAGCCTGCGGACAAAGGAGGCAGCATCGTTATGATGGATCGTGACTATTACATCACAAAATTAACAAATGATTTAGCAGATTCCAAATATTACACAAAACTGCAAGAAGATCCTACTCTTGAACTATTTCAAGCTATCGAGATACTTTTGGAGGAGACCACCACTCCTTTCCTCACTCGTAAGGAGCGTAATTTTTTGCTCCAACAATATCCTCGTACTCCCATGATGTATGGAGTCCCAAAAGTCCATAAATCTTTGGTAGATCCTCCCTTGAGACCCATCGTCTCGAGCAATGGGTCCCTTTTGGAACCGTTAGCCATTTTTTTGGATAAATTCCTTAAACCGCATGTACAGAACATGAGGGCATATGTTCAAGACTCTACGGCTGTCTTAAATAAATTGGCAGATTACTCAACCATCACGGACTCCACCACCTTAGTAACGATGGATGTTGTCTCTCTATACACAAACGTCTCTCACTCCACAGCTCTTTTGACAATTGAAGAGACTCTCAGACCTAACATGGAAAGGTCTAGAATTCCTTTCTGGTTTATATTCGAAATAGCTAAGCTTGTCATCCAAAAAAACTATTTTTCTTTTAATACCCAGTTTTACCTTCAAATTCACGGCATAGCTATGGGGTCCTCCGCAGCCCCCTCTATTGCTAACTTAGTCATGGACAGACTTGAAAGACTCCATATCTATAGCTCACACTGGTTCAATGCTATATCTCTCTGGATCCGTTACATAGATGACCTTCTCATTTTTTGGACACAGGACATCTCGTCCCTTCAAGAATTTATTACTTGGATAAATACCGTGGATACTGATCTCAAATTTACCACACAATTCAGTACCACTCAGTTATCATTTTTAGATATTTCTCTCACTATTCAACACCAACAGTTATATACATCCATTCATCGCAAAGCAACTGAAAGAAATAATTTACTTAGATTTCACAGTTTTCATCCAAGGGCATTTAAACAAGGCCTGCCAGTCAGTCAATTTTTTAGACTCAGACGCTTATGCTCGTCGGATAAAGATTTCAAATTCCAGGCGAGCATATTGGCGGATAGATTTTTTTCCAGAGGATATCCCTATCAGGCAGTATATAAAGCTTTTAAAAGAGCATGGCATTCTTCACGAACAACCTTGTTACAGTACAAAACACGAGATCCGATATCAACAGATATCTGTGTACTCACTCACTCGGACAAATCACACTTGATCATGCAAAGCATCAAACGACACTGGCATGTCCTGCAATTACATCATATTTTTTCTGAACACCCTCTATTTTCGTATCAACGAGGCAAGAACATAAAAGATATGGTTGTTCACACCGCGGTCACTTTGCAGAATCCAGTAAGGCAGCTTGGCAACCATTCAAGTTGTGGCAAGTGTGAAATGTGTGCTACAACCTTGGAAGGCTCCTCATGGCAACATCCCCGCACAGGCTTCATTTACTATAAAAGATCGGAGACTACCTGTAACTCCACCTTCGTGATATACCTTATCCAGTGTCCGTGCCCACTTACCTATGTAGGACGCACCAGCAGAAAAATAAAAACACGCCTCTTTGAACATCGCAGCCGCTTAAAAACAGCAAATTTGGAGGCACCTATGGTGGATCACTGTATTAAAACGGGTCATACCTTTGATCAACTCCGTTGGACTGTTCTTGAACATATCATATTAAGCCCGCGCGGTGGTGACTTTAAACAATTGCTTAACATCCGGGAACAGTGGTGGATTTTCACTTTACAATCCCAAACACCGTCAGGTCTCAATGACTCAGTGGAATGGTCATCCCTTATTTAATTTTCCACTAATTACAGCACTTATCTCAGCTAATTGCTTTGACGTCACTACTAATTGATCTCTACCTGCAACGCTGTGTATATAACTAGGTCTTGAACATGGCGGATCCTGCTGCCTGACTTTAGCCGCAGCCGAGTAGCAGAACGCACCGGCAGTTTTGGGAACAGTAGGTTATCGTTTGCTATCAGTGCAGGAATCAGTTTGTTTGCATTCAGGACGCATTAACTTTGCTTTATTATATTCACAGTACTGGCACACTGCAGCCCCTGAAGAAGGTTCTCCAGAAACACGAGCCGTGTCGGGCCAACACGCCAGTGATACATCCCTACTGCACTACCTGCTACGATAAGTGGTTTTTCCTATCTCCTGCCTATACAATAACGTTTAACGGACACAAAGTGTCAGTACTCCTAATAGACAGTGAGACCAATGATTACAAAGTTACAGACGGTGTAATATTCAGTTTATCACCGCAAGATTAAACTACTGGCACTGAGGGGCATATATTAAATAGCCTGCCATAGTACATATGAGGTCTCACCGTCTGTTAACATAACAGGCTTCGGTTTACCCTGATGGTAGAATATGATGATCGGTTGAATATTAATATGCTAACTTCATGGCATGCCCCCTAGTCTTTCTATTATCCAAAAGAGTAAATAACTGATTCACATCTACCCATTCTAGACCTCTCATGATTTTAAACACCTTTATTATATCCCCCCTCAACTGTCTCTTCTCCAAGCTGAAAAGTCCTAACCTCTTTAGTCTTTCCTCATAGGGGAGCTGTTTCATTTGCCCTTCTCATTTTAGTAGCCCTTCTCTGTACCTTCTCCTTCGCAATTATATCATTTTTGAGTTGTGGCGACCAGAATTGTACACAGTATTCAAGCTGCAGTCTCACCATGAAGCGATACAGAGGCATTATGGCATTTTCTGTTTTATTCACCATTCCCTTTCTAATAATTTCCAACATTCTGCTTTTTAGACTGCTACAGCACACTGAATCGACAATTTCAATGTGTTATCCACTATGACGCCTAGATCTCTTTCTTGGGTAGTAGCACCTAATATGGATCCTAACATTGTGTAACTATAGCATGGGTTATTTTTCCCTATATGCATCACCTTGCACTTATCCACATTAAATTTCATCTGCCATTTGGATGCCCAATTTTCCAGCCTCACAAGGTCTTCCTGCAATTTATCACAATCTGCTTGTGATTTAACTACTCTGAACAATTTTGTATCATCTGCAAATTTGATTATCTCACTTGTCGTATTTCTTTCCAGATCATTTATAAATATATTGAAAAGTAAGGGTCCCAATACAGATCACTGAGGCACTCCTCTGCCCACTCCCTTCCACTGAGAAAATTGTCCATTTAATCCTACTCTGTTTCCTGTCTTTTAGCCAGTTTGTAATCCACGAAAGGACATAGCCACCTATCCCATGACTATTTTTCCTAGAAGCCTCTCATGAGGAACTTTGTCAAACACCTTCTGAAAATCCAATTACTCTACATCTACCGGTTCAAAATTAAACTGTGCAAAGAAGAGGGCCCAGCAGGTCTGCCATGCATTTAATATATGGGCTTCTTTCAGGTGCTCCAAGTTTGTGGTCTGTGTATATGGTAAACTTGTGTTGCGCTCTCTCAAGCCTGGATCACCACTCCTGAAAGGAGCTTCACAGACAGGAATGGCAGATGTGTCGACCTCCATGATGAAGGGGCGGTTCAGGTCTTGATGGTGGAGACATGAGCCAGTACGGAAGGCTTCCTTAAGTGCCTGGATTGCAGACTGGGCTTTGGGGCTCCACTCCCGGTGATCACATCCCTTATGAGTCAAGGCGATGAGGGGAGCAGCTAGTATGGAGTAGTCTGCAATAAAGTGATGGTAATAGTTTGTGAATCCCAAGAACCTTTGCAGGGCCCACAGACCAACAGGCTGGGGCCAGTCATGAATACCTTGGAGCTTGTCTGGGTCCATTGTGAATCCTTGACTGGATATGATGTAACCCAGGAATGGGAGGCTAGTTTGCTCAAAAAGGCATTTCTTAAGTTTGGTATAGAGATGGTGGTCCCTAAGTCGCTAGAGAATGGTCTGCACATGAGAGCGATGAGATTCCAGGTCTTTGGAAAATATCAATATGTCATCCAAATACACTACAACAAAGGAGTATAGGAGGTCTCAGAAGATCTCATTCATCATCCTCTGGAAGATGACAGGGGCATTGTATATCCCGAAGGGCATTACTACATATTCGTAGTGTCCATCTTGTGTATTAAACATGGTTTTCCATATGTCTTCTGGTTGAATATGGACCAAATTATAGGTGCCATGTAGGTCCAACTTGGTAAAAATTTGGGCCCCCTGGAGCCGATCAAAAAACTCATTGATGAGTGGAAGTGGGCACCGGTCTTTATTGTCTACAGAGGCCTGAATGCCGTCACCCATACATGGCCTTAAAGTACCATCCTTCGGCGCCCGCAGGGGATGTAGAAGGTCTAGTGAAGCCTTGGCTAGGTTCTCTTTAATATAGGCGGACATAGCCTGGGTCTCTGGAAGTGAGAGAGGGTAGGTTCTGCCCTTAGGTGGTGTGGTACCGATCGGGCAGTTGAACTTCTGGAGAGGAGGTAAGATGTCCACTCTTTGTTTGGAGAATACATCTTGGTAGTCAGCGTAGGGCTAGGTAGTCCAGGAAGAGTCATGGATGTTAGCACCGGTATGGATAGGGACACCCACTGTAGACAATGGGTTTGGCACTGAGAGCCACACTGGGTGAGCTGGAGCGATTCCCAATCAAAATGTGGGGAGTGCAATTGTAACCATGGTAGACCGAGGACAATGGGGTGTACTGACCATTTCAAAATCAGGAGAGTGATCTCCTCTTGGTGGAGTGTGCCTACAGTCAGTCAGATGGCTAGGATGCAGTGAGTGATACAATCTGGTAAGGGTTCTCCATGTATGGAGGCAATTCACAATGGTACCTGAAGAGGTTGCTTAGGCATTTGAAGTAGTGTAATTCTTCAAGAATGAAATTCCCACTGGTCCCAGTATCCATGAGGGCAGTGGTGGAGAAGGCATGTGCCTCTCTGAAGAGAGAGACCTGGTAACAGAAGTTGAGGGCCCGTAACTGTAATACCCAAGCTCGGGACACCTGCCAGGCTTAGGAGTTTCCCGGATGCACTGGACAGGTCTAGATAAGGTGGCCAGAATCCCCACAGTAGAGGCAGAATCCGGACTTCTGCCTTCTGAAGAATTCTTTGGGACTAAGGTGACTGCGGTTTATTTGCATTGGTTCTTCCTTGGGAGGTGAAACCACTGGTGATGCCCTTGATTTGGGGCTAGTGGACCTCTGTGGTTCCAGAGCCAGTCGTCTGATGGCCCTTATTCCCCGGTGCCATTCCTGGAGGCTGTGGTCCATCCACCCAACCAAATAAATTAGATCCTCCAACAAGGAAGGAATCTCTCGGGCTGCCAATTCGTCTTTCAGAACGAGCAACAGTCCCTCGACATAGAGTGCCTGCAAGCAGTCCTCCTGCTATCCCACTTCTGTTGCCAGGGTTTGGAATTCCATGGTGTATTTGGAGAGGGAATGGAAACCCTGGCAGAGGTGGAGGAGATAAGTCCAGTGACTGCCTGTGAGCCTGGGTCATCAAAGGTGCGTCAGAACATGGAAATTAATTGAGGGAGCTGCTGTAATATGGAATCAGAATGCTCCCAGAGCAGGGAGGTCCATGCCAGTGCTTTCCCCTCCAAAAGTGATAAGATGAACATGATCTTCATCACTTCATCTGGGAATATGGCATGTTGTAAAGCAAACTGCATGTAACATTGATTGATAAAACCTCAGCAGAAATGAGGATCCCCATTGAAACAGGGAGGATCTGGGAGGTCCAGCAGTGCTCATGAGGGTGATGAAGCATTGGTAGCAAGAGTCCCTGGGATGGCCATGGCAGACACTTCGAGTTGTGTGCATAGTCTCTCCACGAGGTGGCCAATACCTCGAGGAATTGCTGTTGCTTTTGGACATGTGTCACCAGGCCCGGAATGGCCTGTAAGGCAGGGAACTCCACTGAGTCCATGGTCTTGGCAACCTGTTGCCCTTGGCCTGGCACAGGATTGGTATCACCCTTAGGGAGGTCCCAGAGGGTGCCTGCCGCCAGGAGGTGGAGCAAATGAAGAGACAGAGGCAAGCTGGAGCTTCAGCAATAACACTCTGGGGGTTCTGTAGGTTGAGCAATTGTATACCCTGACTGCCTGGGCTTAGGTGGGCCTCTGAGGGTCTCCCGGAGAGGTAACAGAGAGGTGTGCCCACTAAGAGCAAGGGTGTATGGCTAGTGGAGAACAGATGAGCTAGACTGGAACAGTGTGTACCGGAGACCACTGGAAAGGAACAGGCACTGAAGGTCCTCTGGGCAGGATAGGTAGCGCCTAGAGGTCTAGCTTGTAGAAGGCTGCGAGCAGTGTCAGCAGGCTGACCTGGTGGTCACAGGAGCAGTGAAGAGAGTATCTGAGAAAAGCACAAGGGTCAAAGCCAGGGTATCCAGCAAGGGTCAGTTCCAGGTTACAGTCAGAGTGTGGTCAGTGGCAAACAGAGGTCAGTTCCAGGCAGCGGTCTAAACGTGGTCAAAGGCAAGCAGAGGTCAATACCGGGTATCAGTCCAAATGTGGTCAGAGGCAAGCCAAGTTCAGTACCGTGAATCAGTCCGAGAAGGTACAACCTGGGTAGCTGAACATGGAACAGACGCAGGAACACTGGAACAAGGACAGGAATGCAGGAACGGCAAAGCTTCACAAAAATGTCATGACCTGATTGCCAAGCAAGAAACTGGAGACTGAGCCCTGCCTTTTATACAGGTCTCAAGTGACATCATCGCTGTGCGCCACGGAGGAGTTTCCTACCCTTGGCCCTTTAAAGGGCCAGTTGATCTGCGCGCGTGCGCCTTGGGTGGACCTGACGCCAATGAGGATGCTGAGCCCTGACGTAAAGAGCGGTGCGAGGTCGAAGGCCCTGGAGATGCCATGGGATGCCGTGGATGCCGGGGGCTGGCTGCAGCTGTGAGGGAGGACGGGCCATGTCTCAAGGAGGGGAGCAGGCCTGGCTGTGGCACCAGCGTGGCCGGAACACACAACAATGCAAACACACACACATAAGCACATACATCAAAACATCTGCAAGCTCTTTGGAATATCTTATAACATTCATTAAACATTAATTTTGTGTTATATCCTAGAACAGGGGTCGGGAACCCATGGCTCGCGAGCCAGATATGGCTCTTTTGAGGGCTGCATCTGGCTCGCAGACAGTCGCCACACTTTCCCGCTGACCCAGCTGCTCCCCAATCCTCCTCCGCCCGGGCTTAAAATGCTGTCAGCCCGGGCAGAACGCGACAGGACAGCTGGAGTCAGTGACACCAGCGTGCTCTCTTCTTCCCCCCCTCCCCCCCGCGGCCTGGAGGAGGAAGTGGAGAGTATCGGGTGCGTGTGCAGCAAGAAGAGGCCACGCTAGTGCGCTCGGCATCGGCCCAAAGGAAAGAAGACTGCAGCGCGGCTCGGAGGAAAATGAAGAGGTTCAACCGCGGCCGATGGGACTCCGCCTCCGCGAGGGCTGAAAATGAAGAGGTTAGCGTTGGGAGGAGGCTGCTGCTGCCGCGAGTTCCCGGGGTGGGGGTGGGGGAGAGAGAGAGTGAATGAGCTCACTTTCTCTCACCCCCACCCCGGGAACTCGCGGCAGCAGCAGCCTCCTCCCAACGCTAACCTCCTTCATATTCAGCCCTCGCGGAGGCGGAGTCCCATCGGCCGCGGTTGAACCTCTTCATTTTCCTCCGAGCCGCGCTGCAGTCTTCTTTTCTTCGGGCCGATGCCGAGCGCACTAGCGTGGCCTCTTCTTGCCGCGCACGCACCCGATACTCTCCACTTCCTCTTCCGGGCCGCGGGGGGGGGGGGGGGGGCTGTGTGTGTATGTGTGTGAGAGAGATTGCATGTATGTGAATGATTGAGAGCCTGCCTGTGAGAGAGAGAGAGAGAGAGCATGAATGTAAGTTTACCATTGGGAACCTGTATGTGTAAGTTTGTGATTGAAAACCTGTTTGTGTGAAAGAGTATGTGTGTATGATTGAGATCCTTTGTGTGTGAGAGAAATCATGTGTATGTATGATTAAGAGCCTGTGTGTATAAGTAAGAGAGAGATCATGTGTGTCTGTGTGTGATTGAGAGCTGGTTTAGGTAAGGGAGCATGTGAGTATGTGATTGAGAGCCTGTGTTTAAATGAGAGAAAGAGAGGACATATTTGTAAGCATGTGAATGTGAGTCTGTGTGTGAGAGAAAAAGACAGCATGTATTTATGTGATTGAAAGCCTGTGTGTGTGTGTAAGTGTGAAAAGATAGATAGCATGTGTGTAAATGTGTAATTAAGAGCCTATATAAGTGAGAGAGAAAAAACATGTGTATATGTGAGTACTGTGAGCATGTGTGTATAGGTGTGTCATTGAGAGCCAGTGTGAGAGAGAGCGCTGGTATCTGACTGAGAGAGGAGAAAGTTCCAAGCAAACCACCCCACCTCCTGCTAATTCAGAACAATCTCAGGACACCTGGATATCAAACATTCCCAGGTATGCAGAGCAAAAAAATGTTTGTATCCTTATTATTTTTCATTACTGGGTCTTTGTGTCTGCTATTTTGAAATATTTTGTTGGTATCTGGAAATGTTTTATATGAGTTTTTAATTATTGGATATTCCACTCATCAGCTGTTTCGAAATATGTTCTTTTTGTTAGTACAGTTTTACTGCTGATGATTTTATATTTCTTGATTTGTTTTATAAGGATGGGTGATGTTTCTTTTTTCCTTTGTTACACTGCATATAGAGACTCTGGCTTGTTGCAGTTTCCAATTCAGTTTTTTCTACATGCTTCTTGTTATGCATTTTGGTCTCTTTATTCTATGTTAGATGAGGGACAGCACGTGATTCAGGTGAGGTTTTCTGCTGGCGTGTAGTTTCTGTGTAGGACTCTATAGCAGCCTGACTTGGTCCGTTTTCCTAATAGGAGATGTATTGGTGTCTTAAGGCCTGGTGTAATATTTTCAGAGACTTATTGTACTTTAAAAGTGTGATCTTACATAAAATGCACACATTTACTTGTATTTAGTTTTAAACATTGTATGGCTCTCATGGAATTACATTTTAAAATATGTGGCGTTTATGGCTCTCTCAGCCAAAAAGGTTCCTGACCCCTGTCCTAGAAATATGCCCTTAGAAGTTACAAACATGTCTACCGTGTTTGCTTGTCTGAAAATTTGCAGAAGGGATGATGCAAGCAATTATTTCTCAAGCCAGCAATTAAATTGTACTGCTCTTCTGAGAATAAATGTTGCTGTCTCTTATAGAAAACATTCTAATAATATGATGAGGTCAGGAGGAGCAAAACAAAAATAACTGCATTATAAAAGGAAGGGGAAATGACATTCATTGTAAAATACTATTTATCTGGAAGAGATTCCACTTCTCCTGCCTCATAACTCTCTGTAAAATGTAGGTTTGCGGGGACTTTCTCTCATAGCCGAGCACTTGCAAGATTCATTGTTTCCTTGATGTGCAAGACCAGCAGAAAGAAGGGTCAGGGCAGTGTGTAATACGAGCGTACAGATGATTAACATTTGCCTGAAGTTTCTGGAAGTCATGCTGCTTTTATTTTCATCTCTGGAGCATGCATTAGAAAAGTCACAGCTCATGTATGGTAAAAAAGACAATACAGTTTTAAACTACACAAAGAATGGTGATCTGATTCTGGGTGGAATTTTTCATGTATCCTCTCATGTTTTTAAACATTTGCCCACATTCAGAAAATATCCTTCTGGAGATGTTTGTCCTTTGTAAGTACTACATATTATTTTAGATTGATGTACAATGCATGATCTTTTTTGGAAGCTATTCTGTTTTATCTCATGGAACAAAGTATTGCATGTACTACCCCCATTGTATGCAAATCTGTCTCATGCATATTCACCTTCAGGGTCAGACCATATTCAAAAAGCTCACTGTCAGGATAAAGGTAAATGTATAACTTTATTCAGATATTCAGTGGAAGTTTTCCAGATAAAAATGTTGCTGAATATATCCAGATAGTTATCTAAGTAAATTGAGACCTGCTGTTTGCCTGACCAGGGTTTCCCAGGTGACTTTGTCCTGCCAGTAGTGAATGTCTGATCTGCCCAGCTATTCTTAAACTGCCCTGGGAACACTGCTAGATCTGTCCCTTCTCATCCAGCTAAGGTTTATGAGATCAGTAATTTGTACAGACAAAATGTAGTCAGTCAGGAACCCTGCAATTAATAAGATTTATCCGGGCAATCTCCAAAGATAGCAGGACAAAGCTTTTGAATATTAATTCCATTGTGCATAACCAGAAATCATTCTTGACTGTGAATTCCGGAAGAGACATTTGGGAGGCCCTGCTGTAGAAAGGAGAATAAAAACCTCATAAGATTGTACATTTGATCACTTCTATAGGTCTACTTGACATATCCAGCACTGTAAAAAACAAAAAAGGTTTGTGCTCAGTAGAGCTTTCAATCTAATCAAGACAATCCTCAGAGCAAAAGAGACTTTGGAGTTTCATTTATTAAGACAAATGGTTAAAATCAATAAAGCTATGAGTGGGGTGATCAGAGCTTAAGATTAAAGCAGCATCAAAGCAATTATTTTCAGACTGAATTTGAATAAGGAGAGAGAGGTAGCAGGACATCAACACAGGACGTCTTCTCCAAGTATAAGGTGGAAATCTCACAGCTGAAGGATGGCAGTGGAGGAGAAGGACCCGGATAAAGTGATTTTCCCAATGATCAGAGTTGGTGTAGGATGGGATAATTGAGGAGAAGTTTGAGAAGCAGCAGAGTGAAGACTCTAGTGGGAGAGAAAGTGGAACTTGAACAGTATGGAGAGATGCACAGGGAAGCAATGGAGTGGACTAGGAAAGGAAGCTTTGCTATACATTTTTCTGACTGGTGAGACTCTAGCAGGAGAGAAAGTGGAACTTGAACAGTCTGCAGAAATGTACAGGGAACCAATGGAGTGGACTAGGAAAGGAAACTTTGCTATACATTTTCTGACTGATGAGACTCTAGCGGGAGAAAAGGGGAACTTGAGCAGTATGGAGAGATGTACAGGGAACCAATTGAGTGGACTAGGAAAGGAAGCTTTGCTATACATTTTTCTGACTGGTGAGACTCTAGTGGGAGAGAAAGTGGAACTTGAACAGTATGCAGAGATATACAGGGAAGGAATGGAGTGGACTAGGAAAGAAAACTTTGCTATACATTTTTCTGACAGGTGAGACTCTAGCGGGAGAGAAAGTGGAACTTGAACAGTATGGAGAGATGTACAGGGAACCAATGGAGTGGACTAGGAAAGGAAGCTTTGCTATACATTTTTCTGACTGGTGAGACTCTAGCGGGAGAAAAAGTGGAACTTAGAAACATAGAAATGACGGCAGAAGAAGACCAAATGGCCCATCCAGTCTGCCCAGCAAGCTACGCACTTTATCCATTTTTTTATTTCCCTTTTTCTCTCTCCCACCTGTTACTATTGGCTTCCAGTACCCTCCAGCCCTAATTCCCCTCTACCCCACCACAATTTCCCTCCACGCCATCACCAATGTAGAGAGCAGCGCCGTATCTGCAGCCAAGTGAACATCCAGCTCAATTAGGGGTAGCAACCGCTGTAACAAGCAGGCCACACCCATGCCCCATACTCTTACCCACCCACTTGAACAGTATGCAGAGATGTACAGGGAACCAATGGAGTGGACTAGGAAAGGAAGCTTTGCTATACATTTCTCTGAATGGCTCTTGCCTGAATGTCCAATAATAAAGTCCATATATTTTTCATGTCAACCATTTTATTGACTGTTGAGCCTAAATAGTTTTGTGACATTGCCTGCCCCCCCACGACACACACTCTGCTCACCCTCCGGTAATGTATAACACCCTCTGGTAATGTATAACTGTTGCAAAGGGAGGGAGAAGCTGGAAAACAGACCCATTAGGCCCCTCTATATATTAGAAATGCATAGTATTGAAGAGTTTGTGATTAACTGGGGCTAGAGAGTGCTTCTGTGCCTACTCTCCAACATCCTAGGGCACCCCCTTCTTTATATATTAAAGATGCATTGTATTGAAGAGTTTGTGATTAACTGGGGCTAGAGAGTGCTTCTGTGCCTACTCTCCAACATCCTAGGGCACCCCCTTGTTTATATATTATAAATGCTGTATTGAAGAGTTTGTGATTAACTGGGGCTAGAGAGTGCCTCTGTGCCTACTCTCCACCATCCTAGGGCACCCCCTTCTTTATATATTGGAGATGCATTGTATTGATTTGTGATTAACTGGGGCTAGAGAGTGCCTCCTCTCCACCATCCTAGGGTACCTCCTTCTTTATATATTAGAGATGCATAGTATTGAAGAGTTTGTGATTAACTGGGGCTAGAGAGTGCTTCTGTGCCCTCTCTCCACCATCCTAGGGCACCCCCTTCTTTATATATTAGAGATGCATAGTATTGAAGAGTTTGTGATTAACTGGGGCTAGAGTGTGCCTCTGTGCCTACTCTCCACCATTCTAGGGTACCCCCTTCTTTATAAATTAGAGATGCATTGTATTGGTTTGTGATTAACTGGGGCTAGAGAGTGCTTCTGTGCCCTCTCTCCACCATCCTAGGGTACCCCCTTCTTTATATATTAGAGATGCATTGTATTGGTTTGTGATTAACTGGGGCTAGAGAGTGCCTCTGTGCCCTCTCTCCACCATCCTAGGGCACCCCTTTCTTTATATATTAGAGATGCATTGTATTGGTTTGTGATTAACTGGGGCTAGAGAGTGCTTCTGTGCCTACTCTCCAACATCCTAGGGCACCCCCTTGTTTATATATTATAAATGCTGTATTGAAGAGTTTGTGATTAACTGGGGCTAGAGAGTGCCTCTGTGCCTACTCTCCACCATCCTAGGGCACCCCCTTCTTTATATATTGGAGATGCATTGTATTGATTTGTGATTAACTGGGGCTAGAGAGTGCCTCCTCTCCACCATCCTAGGGTACCTCCTTCTTTATATATTAGAGATGCATAGTATTGAAGAGTTTGTGATTAACTGGGGCTAGAGAGTGGTTCTGTGCCTACTCTCCAACATCCTAGGGCACCCCCTTCTTTATATATTAGAGATGCATAGTATTGAAGAGTTTGTGATTAACTGGGGCTAGAGTGTGCCTCTGTGCCTACTCTCCACCATTCTAGGGTACCCCCTTCTTTATAAATTAGAGATGCATTGTATTGGTTTGTGATTAACTGGGGCTAGAGAGTGCTTCTGTGCCCTCTCTCCACCATCCTAGGGTACCCCCTTCTTTATATATTAGAGATGCTTTGTATTGGTTTGTGATTAACTGGGGCTAGAGAGTACCTCTGGGCCTACTCTCCACCATCCTAGGGTACCCCCTTTCTTTATATATTAGAGATGCATTGTATTGATTTGTGATTAACTGGGGCTAGAGAGTGCCTCTGTGCCCTCTCTCCACCATCCTAGGGCACCCCTTTCTTTATATATTAGAGATGCATTGTATTGGTTTGTGATTAACTGGGGCTAGAGAGCGCCTCTGTGCCTACTCTCCACCATCCTAGGGTACCCCCTTGTAATGCATGGGTCACAGACATAGGATTGCCAAGGCCCCACCAGAGGCAAAACAACAAACTCTAGATATAAGAATAACTTAAAGAAATAAGTTTATGATTTGTCTTTATTTTTCCTAACTACCTACAGTACCTGAATGTAATCTGCTCTCAGATGGTTGAAAAACAGAACAAACAAATGTGATAAATACAAAAACAATACATGAAATAGTCACATAAAGATAATTTAGGAAATAGACTGAGTAACAGAACAATGAAGAATTTAGTAGAGGAAAACAAAACAGGAACATTTGCACTCCTAATAAAACAAAATAAAAATTTACTATAAAGTCTGTGCTCAATGGTTTGTTATTTAGTATTGCAATCCAATTGTGAACTAGTCAAGCGGCAAACATTGATGCTGGGATTATCCTGGAATTCAAAATAATCCTTGCTGTGCAGAGTAAATGAAATAAGATTCCAGGGCTGTTTTTGAAACTGGTTTCTCAAGTCTTATTTCCTTGCTTGTCTGAGTCCACGTAATCTTTCTGAAATCCCCTTTATTTCAGGGTTAAGCAGCGTCTCTCTCTCTCTCTCTCTCTGCCACAGGCTACCAATCCAGGGGAGGAGGGGATTCAAATAGAAATGTAAGCATTGGCTCTGAGGCTCCAATAAGACTGGAGCAATGCCCCCTTCTCCCATTACCTCCATTTCACAGCAGTAACTTCCCTTCCTTTATCTCTGTGCTCTCTCACCTTCAGGCTCAGACCATCAAATGGAGAGAGGCTTCCTTCTTCTCTGTGGCTTTGAAACTTCCAGGGTACGTTCTGGATCCTTTCTCTTCCTCCTCCTCCATTTGACCCTATTCAACCTGCTTCTGTTCTGTAGCTGTTTTTCCTAAAACTGCCAAAGAATCCTTGTTCCAAAAATCCTGACTTAATATCAGGAATTCAGTCATGCAAGGAGCTGGTTCTGATTATTCATTTTGGAGGCAAAAAGGAAAGGAGTCTTCCTATACAGGCTTTGATCTTTGTTTAGAGAAAAAATGTGCTGACAGATTGACACTGCTGGATGACTGCTTCCAAGGTCCCATAAGGAAACCTAAGAACATAAGATCTGCCCTGCTGGGTCATAGCAAAGGTCGAGTAAGCCCAGGATCCTGTTTCCAACAGTGCCAATTAGAGGTGTGCATTCATTCGGCTTGTTTCGGGGAGCCCTAAAAACAATTGGGATTTTCCCGCTTTTTCAGATTAGTGCGCACTAACAGGAGTTAGTGTGTACTAACAAAATCTAATGGTTCGTTAGTGCGCGCTAATGGGGAGTTAGCACACACTAATCAAAAAAAAAGAAAAACCCCGAACTGCAAAAAAATGACATTTCCCACGGTGGCCGAAAAACGACATGAACACAAAACACTATTCACATCTCTAGTGCCAATCCATAGAAATGCTGGCAGAAAAAGACCAATCGGCCCATCTAGTCTGCCCAGCAAGTTCCCACACTTATGTTTCAACCACCAAGTTCAAATTTCCTGCCATCCCCTGTCATTGATGCAGAGAGTAATGTTGGAGTTGCAGCAAAGGTGAGCTTAAGGCTTCATGGTTAAGAGTAGTAACCACCGCATCAAGCAAGTTACCTCGATGCTTGTTTACCCAGACTGCACAGATCAATGCCTTGTTGGATGTTGTCTGTATGTAAATCCTGGTTTCCACATTTCCCCCTGCTGTTGAAGCAGGGAGCAACTCTGTATATGCATTCAAAGTGATGTATCAGGCTTAATTGGTTTAGGGTAGTAACCGCCGTAATAAGCAAGCTACCCCCACGCTTATTTATTTACCCAGATTGTGAAGCTCAGTCCTTGTTGGTTGTCTGAATGCAAATCCTATTTTCCACAATTCCCTTGCCGTTGAAGCAGAGAGCAATGTTGGAGTAGCATTAACCCTGTGAAGGTTTATTGAGTAAGGGTAGTAATCATCAGGTAGTAGCCTCCACTCAAGTAATCCACCCCATGGCTCTTCTCTTCATTCCCATGCCCTAGCCTTTATGGATCCAGTGTTTATCCCATATCCCTTTTGAAATCCAGGTCACAAGTACCTGGCAGGATGCCAAGGGAAGAGAGTTCCCATTCTTATCACAGAGATTGTTACGGTCCTGGGCCATGCCCCGGTCCCTTCACCTACCTCGGGGCCGGCCCATGCCACTGGAAGCCTCCTTCGGCCGTCTAGGCCCAATTTGCCTCCTGCCGCAGCGTTCCCTCTGCGAGGGAGACACCGCCGATCCTCCACTGGCCCCACCCCCTAGGCGTGCGCGTGCACAGGGGGCTCCAGATTTAAAGGGACCAGCGCGGGAATTGAAGGACAGCCCTAGAGATGACGTCAGACTCTGCAAGGTTATTTAAATCCTGCAGCTGCCTCAATGCCTTGCCTTGCAATGAGGTTCATTCTCTTGAGTCACTAGTTGCTGCTCTTCAGACTTCTCCTGCTTGTGTTTCCTGGCTTACGACCTTGACTCGTCCACTGACTCCAGCTTCAGC
Source organism: Rhinatrema bivittatum (assembly GCF_901001135.1). Taxonomy (NCBI): domain Eukaryota; kingdom Metazoa; phylum Chordata; class Amphibia; order Gymnophiona; family Rhinatrematidae; genus Rhinatrema; species Rhinatrema bivittatum. The sequence goes on along the minus strand of NC_042630.1, from coordinate 53,277,209 downwards.
CTCTGCCCCTGCCTGGACTCCATCTCCAGACCTCTCGTCTTCCTCAGGTATCCTGTTCTTCACCCACCTGGAGGTCTCGCCTAAGTCCCAGCGGCTCGGGTCCTCTTGGGCTCCTCCCAGGAGGACCGCGGGCTTCCAAGGGTGAAGTCTCTTTGGACCTCCTGTTCTCAGCCGCTTCATTGGACTACCCTTCAGGCCTTCTCTTCTGGTCCTCAGTCGCAGAGGATCTCCCCTAAGTCCAAGAGGCCCGGATAATTACGGGCTCCTCCTGGGGGGACATCGGACTTCCAATGGTGAAGCCTTCCCACGACAACGTCTTCAGCACCGCCTCCCAGCTGCGATGTCCACTGTGGGCTCCCCACAGTGCATCACCACCTGTTTCAGCTGGCCCAAGGGTCCACGAATCTAACAGAGGTAAGCACTGGAGTTCCCCAAGACCACCTTAATTTTTTATGAACTTTTCCTCCAAGAGTTTGTTCAAACCTTTTTTTTTAATGCAACTGCAATAATAGATTCTATCACATCCTCTAGCAATAAATTCCAGAGCTTAATTATGGGTGGGGTAAACAATATTTTATCATTTTAAATGTATCACCTAGTAATTTGTTTATATCCTTGTCTTTGTACTCTTTGAAAGAGTAAACAATGGATTGCATTTACTCATTCCATTTCACTCATTTTATAGACCTCTATTATATCTTTTCTCAGCCCTCTCTTCTCCAAGGTGAAGAGTCCTAATCTGTTTAGTCTCTTTTCATAGGGGAATTGTTCTAGCCCCTTTATCATTGTACCTTTTCTAATTCTTCAATATCTTTTTTGAGATGTGATGACCAGAACTGCACTCAATAATCAAGATGATGTTACACTATATAGTGATAGAGAGGTATTATAATATTCTCTGTTTTATTCTCCTTTCCTTTCCCAATAATCCCTAGCATTCTATTTAATTTCTTGGCTGCTGTTCTTGGTCATTTTCAATTATAGCACCTAGACTCTTTTCCTGAGTGGTTACTTGTAATGTGGAATCTTGCATTTTGTAGCTATAATTTGGGTTTCTCTTCCCTAAGTGCATCACTTTGCACTTGCCCACATTAAATGTTATTTGCCTTTTGCATGCCCAGTCTCCCAGTTTTACAATTTCCTCTTGCAGTTTCTCACATTCCTCTTGTGATTTAACAACTTTGAAATATTTTGGGTCATCAGCAAATTTGATCACCTCACTTGTTGTTCCCATTTCCAGGTTGTTTATAAATATAATAAGAAGTGGTCTAGAAACAGATAAATGGGGCATTCCACTATTCAGATTTCTCGACTGAAAATCTACCATTGAGCCCTACTCTGTTTTCTATATTTTAAACAGTTGTCATCCACAATAGGACACTGCCCCCATTGCAATGACATTTTAATTTCCTAAGTAGTATCTCATGAGGGCCTTTGTCAAATGCTTTCTAGAAATCTAGATACACTAAATCAACTGTCTCACCTTTATCCCCATGTTTATTTACACCCTCTATATAATGTAGCAGATTTGTGAAGAAAGTCTTCCTTTGGTTAAATACATGTTGGTTTTGTCCAATTAAACTATGCCTTTCTATATGTTCAGTCATTTTGTTCTTTATGATAGAAACTATCATTTTACCTGGCGTGGGCATCAGACTCACTGATCTGTAGTTTCCTGGATCATCCCTTGATTGCTTTTTTAAAAATAGGCATTAAATTGTCCACCCTCAGTCCTCAGGTGCCATAGATGTTAGTGATAGTTTACAAATTTCCAAAGTAGGTCAAAAATTTAATTTCTCAGTACTTTCAGCACTGTGGGATATATATTAGGGATGTGCAGAGCAAAAGTTTATGTCCATATGTCCATATGTCCAAAGGGGGTCCCATTTGCGGTCAATATGGACATAAAAAAAATTAAATGAGTTGGGTATATGTCCATATGTGCAAAAAAAAAATTTAAACCCCCTCACCCTCCTTAATCCCCCCCCCCCAGACTTACCACAACTCCCTGGTGATCGAGCGAGGAGTGAGGACGTCATTTCTGCAATCCTTGGCGAGAAGCATGTGACGTCGGCGGCACGTCGAGTGACGCCGGCGTCACGTGATTCCCGGCGAGTTCGCGCCAGAAGGCTCGTTTGGCCCAAAAGGAACTTTTAGCCAGCTTGGGGGGGTCAGGAGGTCCCCCCAAGCTGGCCAAAAGTTCTTTTTGGGCCGAACGAGCCTTCCGGCGCGAACTCGCCGGGAATCACGTGGCGCCGCGTCACTCGACGTGGCGCGACGTCACATGCTTCTCGCCAAGGATTGCAGAAATGGTGTCCTCACTCCTCGCTCGATCACCAGGGAGTTGTGGTAAGTCTGGGGGGGGGATTAAGGAGGGTGAGGGGGTTTAAATTTTTATTTTGGCTCAACAATCGCGATTTCCCACATATCCAACATAGCTATGTTGGATATGTGGGAAATCCGATCGTATATGTCGAATCCTTTTTTTAAGTTAAAAAAATATATGAGTAGCGTTTTACATATGCGGTCAATACGAATGCACATCCCTAATATATATCAACCATTCCAGTTGATTTGCTACTCTTTAGTTTGTCTGTTTACCCTAGTACATCTTCCAGGTTAACTGAGATTTGTTTCAGTTACTCTGCATCATCAGCTTTGAATATCATTGCTGGCATGGTATATCTCTCTCATCTTCGTCAGTGAATACTGAAGCAAAGAATTAACTTACAGGTCGATCCAGTATCGTCCGGTCGAAGATTGCCCGTCTGTAACGTGCTCGTAGCGCACAATTCGGGCGCGCAAAGCAATTCAGCGATACAGTCTCCAGTTTCACGCGTCCGTATCGCTTCTGAAAACAGACGCATAACCCTTTCCGCACCCGGCATGTAAATGAACGAATTAGCTGTATAATGCTGTATAATGAAGCAATTAGCTCTTCCTCTCCGATACCGTAAAGCGCGCTCAGATTATCTCCTTTGTAACCCACTGTTTAGCCGCGGCCTTAGCATGCTCGTTTAGCGCCTACCTCTACGTGGTGTTAGTGTGGTGTTCGAACAGTTAGGTACCGGACTGCACCATGGACGAGCTTTTTTTTTTGCTCTGACGCTAATAATGATTCAGGAGACGAATGTATGCTCGACTGAGAAACCCAGGAAACGCTCGGCAGATTGGAGAGGTGAACAGGGGGCTGCCGCAGCATGGAGAACCAGACCCAGCTGTAAGACCGGAGGTAGGTGATCTGTTATTTTCTGTAAGAACGGTGCCCATGCCTTCTGGTGCCTCTATTGACGCCGGTCGATGGGCACCGGAGGATGTGCACCGGTTATGGGCGCCGGTTATGGGCGCCGGTTATGGGCGCCGGTGGTTGGGCAGCGGAGGATGTGCGCCGGTCGATATAGCCGCCGTAGACATGTTTGCATCTGACAATGGTCGCCGGTCCATATAGCCGCCGAAAACAGTCACCCGTAAAGTGCCGTTCACGGCGCCGGTTATGGGCGCCGGTTATAGGCGCCGGTGGTTGGGCAGCGGAGGATGTGCGCCGGTCGATATAGCCGCCGTAGACATGTTTGCATCTGAACTGAATCACAAGTGGACACGTGCGTGCGTTTGTCAATCCGCCGCCGTCAGCGAATGAATGCGCGCCTGTCACACATTGAGTGCCGAAACCGCACGGGCATTTATTCACTGCCGGCGTGGGCGTGCATTCATCCAGGCCCTGCCGCCAGTGAATGCACGTGTAAATGAATGAATGAATGAATGAATGCGCGCCTGTGCGACCCTGGGGTCGCACAGGCGCGCATTCATTCACTGCCCCCCACCGACTGCCTTGAGCACCTTAACGTGTTAGTTTACCACCCCCCCCTAGTAGGAGTTAGTGTAGTGTAGTCTAGTGTAGTGTAGTGTTAAAATCCGGTCTCCTGCAGCCTGTCCGGTCCCATCCTCCCGAAGCAAAAAAAAAAAATACAAAAAAGTAGCAAGGCTCGGGCCCTTCTCCCTTCCTCTCCAAATCGAGAGGAAGGGGGAAGGGCTCGGGCCCTTCTCCCTTCCTCTCGATTTCGCACGGCCATTCATCCAGGCAGAGGGAACCGGTGGCGAAAACGGCCCACGGTTCCCTCCGCCTGAATTAATGCGCGCCTGTGAGACCCGGCCGGGGCGCGCATTAATTCAGGCGGAGAGAGCTGGCGGCGAAAGCGGCCTCCGGAAACCCCCCCGCGGCAGTGAATGCGCGCCTTTCGGTGGGGGTTACCGGAGGCCGCTTTCGCCGCCGGCTCGTTTGAACATGCGCCCACCCGCCCCTCGACTCCCGCTGCCGCCCGCCGGCCGCCCGCCGGCTGCCCGCCGGCCGCCTGTACACACGCCGCTGCCTGGATGACCGCATGAAAGTGACAGGTATTTAAAAATTAGGTATTTTTTTTCACTTCACTTCATGGTACCTGTCATTTCAAATGTCATTTGAAATGACATTTGAAATGACAGGTACCGGCGCACCGCGCCTATACAGTAACCAGGGTTACGCGGCCATAACCCTTCCCTACCACTTTAAAGCCGCGGCATGCATTTGCATGCGATTAGAGGAGAGTATCGGGGAGTTAGTGAAGAGAACCGTGCGCACGGGGAGGAAGGGTGCGCCTGACACTGCCTGACGCTACCGCACTGTTTCTACCGCGGCCTTACTGGATCGAGCTGTTAGTCTCTGCTATGGCTTTGCCATCCTTAAGTGCTCTTTTTACTACATTTAAAGGTCAACTCACTCCCTTGAAGGTTTTTTTTTTTAGCTTTAATGTAAATGAAAAGTTTTATAGGAGTTTTTGCTTCAATTGCAAGCTTAGTTTCAAATTCTCTTTGCCTTCCTTATCAATCTTTGCATCTGACTTATCAGTGCTTATGTTTCCAGTTTTCTTAATTCAGATTCCTCTTCTATATCTTGAAAGATGTTCTTTTAGATATTAAAGACTCTCCAAACTCATTTTTTAACTAAGCCAGTAGTCTGTCCTTCCTTCCACTTTTTCTAATGCAGGGAAAATACATCTGGTCTGGTATTTTTAAACATTCATGCCTGAGGTAAACTCTTAGGGGTAGATTTTGAAAGGGTTACGCGCATAAGTTATGCACGTAACCCTTTCAAAACCCCCCTGCGTGCGCCGAGCCTATTTTGCATAGGCTCGACGGCGCATGCCAGTCCCGGGGCTTTGCTAAGGGGCGTGTCAGGGGCGGTGGCGCAACGTTCGGGGTGTTCCGGGGGCGTGTCAGGGGCAAGGCGCCGGTCCGGGGGTGTGGCCGAGGCCTCTGAAAATTGCTCCCGGGCTGGGGAAGCGCGCGGCGACAGATTGGAGCAGGCGTAACTTTCACAATAAAGTTAGGGGGGGGCTGAAGGAAAGTTCCCTCCGAGGCCACTCCGATTTCAGAGCGGCCTTGGAGGGAATGGGCAGTGCGTGCAAGGTGCACAAATGTGCACCCCCTTTGCTCGTGCCAACCCAGGATTTTATAAGATACACACAGATCTTATAAAATCTGGCGTACATTTATAAAATCTACCCCTTAACCATTGCAGTTTCTCCTCTGTTTTTTCCTAATTAATTTCCTCATTTTAACATAGTCACCTTTTTTGAAAGTTAAATGCTGTCACAATAGATTTCTTTAGTGTGCTCCCTGAATTATTGAGTCAAATTTAATAATGTTGTGATCACTAATGCAAGAGACTCCAACACTGTTACCTCTCACACCAAATTCCACTAAGGACTAGGTCTAAGCTATTTTCCTGTGTGTATCAGTTGCTCCATGAAACAGTCATTTATTTCAACTAGCATATGTTCTTCTCTAGAATGCCCTGATGTAACATTCACCTCAACAATACTGAGGTCATTAAAATCACCCCATTTTTACTGTGATGCTTCCCTAATTTCTTGTAGCATTTCCCTGCAGCTGATACAATACAGTGCACTCTGCCGAGCGCACTGTATAACCCCCTGTCGGATGTGGGTTAAATGGGCACTAATCCACCCCCTAATTTAATAAAGGGGGTTAGCACCTATTTATCACTTGTCAGACTGTCACTCACCCTCTGGTCTGTGGACTTCCAACTCCGTCTTGAAGGGTCCCATCTCTGAAAGAGCTGTCCTAGACACCTGAAACTCAGTTGGAAGTTATTTATAGCTTTTTTCTATACAAGTCCCCAGGCAGGGTTTGAACCATCTCTGCCCATATTGGAAGGCAGGTGCCCTCCCCATTGAGCCAGGAGCTTAGCTGACAAACAGGTCTATCCAGTACCGAGCGGTAGGAAGAGCTGCGTTAGTGCCTGGCGCACCCGCGGTTGCCGCACGCACAGTGCAGCTCACCTACCGCTCGATCCTGAACAATAATTTTATGCAAATGAAAACCGCGTCTAAGAAGGGCCCGTGAAGCCTTAGGCCAGCGCAACCCATTTTACTGGATAGAGCGCCTATACAGTATCCTGGGTGCGCGGGCCTAACGCTTCACGCCACGCTGGAAGTCGGGACTGCCAGTCCCCCTCCCCTCCTCCCGAAGCAGGGCGCGAAAAGCAGCCTTGCTCCAGGAGGAGGGGAGAAGAGACACTGACAGCGGCGAAGCAACTTACTTTTGCATCCCCGATCGGACTTACTTTTTTTGCAGCCATCCGGCCATCTAAGAAGGTATCGTGGCTCCCCTGCCTCCCGGGGAAGATGGATGCCAGCACGGGGGAAAGCGGCCCCTGTGGATTCAATTGGCTGCTCAAGACGTGACGTCACATGTCGTGACGCCAAACATCGTGACGTCACGTCTTGAGCAGCCAATTGAATCCACAGGGGCCGCTTTCCCCCGTGCTGGCATCCGGGAGGCAGGGTAGCCACGATACCTTCTTCAGGATGGCCGGACGGCTGCAAAAAAAGTAAGTCCGATCGGGGATGCAAAAGTAAGTTGCTTCGCCGCTGTCAGTGTCTCTTATCCCCTCCTCCCGGAGCAGGGCGCGAAAAGCAGCCTTGCTCCGGGAGGAGGGGAGAAGAGACTGACAGTGAAGCGGCGAAGCGACTTACTTTTTGCTTTTGGTTTTTCGCTTTTTTTTTTTTTTTTGCTTCGCTGCTGTCAGTCTCTTTTACCCTCCTCCCGGAGCAAGGCTGCTTTTCGCGCCCTGCTTCGGGAGGAGGGGAGAGGACTGGGGCTGCCCCGGAGACCGGCACCCATGATCGCGGCCGGGGCAGGTGAGCGGGGGCTGGGGGAAAGCTTGCCACCTACCCTTACCCCTGCCTCTACCGCAGGGGTCAGGGTAGGCGGTAAGTTAGCAGGTTAAACGCGCGACAAAACAGCAGGGAAAGATAGCGATAGTCGGGGCGCGGGTTACGGGATGCTAGGGAATAGCTAATTCGCTCGTTTGCATGCAATATGCATGCCGCGTGCGGAAGGGGTTGGCCGGGGATTTTAGGACGCGGTAGGAGTAGGTTAAAGTGGATTTCGGGATCGCAGGAAGGGATAACGCGGCTGGAAACATAGAAACATAGAAATGACGGCAGAAGAAGACCAAACGGCCCATCTAGTCTGCCCAGCAAGCTTCACACATTTTTTCTCTCATACTTATCTGTTTCTCTTAGCTCTTGGTTCTATTTCCCTTCCACCCCCACCAAAAAGTGAGTAAAACGCGGCTTAGGAGCAGGGTAAAGGCGGCTGCAGTTTACAGGATAGACCTGTAAGGTTGGCTTCAAAAGTTCACCTTAAATCTTTAGTCTTGTTTTCAGTCCTCTGCATCATCCAGGAGAAAACAAGAGCTAAATCTCCATACCTTTTCACAAAGTCAAAAAAGTCTGGCCCAATGGGCCTAACTGCCACCTCCCACCATGCCTCTGGAATATTCAACTTGTCCAAAAGATACAACCACCCGCTGGCAGTTCCTGGTGAATTAACCTTTAAACTAGTATATCAAACAAGTAGGAGCTTTTTGTAGGCACAAGCTCACCTTCTTTGTGATCACTGTGGCTGTCCTTCTTCCTCACTGTAGCAGGACCATCCAGAGTCCAATTCTTTCATCCCCCTGTAGCCACAGATTGCTTTCTGGCTGGTGTGTGTGGCTGTGTTTCCTCTGGCCCCTTTGGAGCCGGGGCTTGGTTCCCCCGACCTGTGCTGTGTAGCTGGTCCTCTGGCTCCTGGGCCTGGGACTCACCCCTTGAGGCAAAGAATTGGCCTCTCTGGCTGGGCCTCTGACACCTCCCTCTACCTTCGCAATATCCAGGGAGGGAACCAAGGGGGCCTGGCTCCGCGCCTCTACCCGGGGGAGGCACCTGACTACCCGCGGCATTGCGGTTTCCTGGGGCCTTCTCTTCATCATGGGCCTCAACCCAGGGAAGCCAGGGCCACCTGCTGCCACATCCGGGTGGCGCTCCAGGCCTGCGGGGCCCTTCAGGAGGCCTCCGACGGGGTGGACCAGCACCTACATTTCTCCATTCCCTTCCCTCCCTCTCCTGCAGCGCTTCCCTCTCCTTCTGTGTTTCTTTTGTATTTTCTCCTTTCTTGGGTTGGGTTGACCCCCTCCTCCCTTCCCTGTTTGCTTTCTCTCCATTCACTCCCCCTCCCTTTTTTCTTGTTTTTTCTCCCCCTCCTTTCCGGATGCTGCTCCCGGGAGTTTGAGGGACCTATTTCACCTGCCCCTCTGCGGCTTCAGCGGAGGTGGCGAGCCCTGCAGGCAGGCGGGCCTTCCAGGGAAGCAGAGGTGGCAGGGGTCGGAGAGGCTTTGCCCCGCCGCTTGGTGGGCCCCTCTCTCCCTTCTTTATTGTCTGCCTTTTGGTTTGGATTGGGTTGCCTTGCCTTGGTTGTTGTTGTCCTCCCCTTCGGGCTCGGTTTCTTTTTCCTTGTTGTTTTGTTGCTCCCCTCAGTTCTTGGGTTTGTCTTCCCCTTCTGGATTTGTTTCTTTTCCTTGTTGGTTTGTTCCCCCTTTGCTTCTTGGTTTTCCTTTTTTTATTTGGTTGGCTGGTTGGTTTGAGTTTGCCTTCCCCTCGCTGCAGGTAGCAAGCTCACTTAATTGCTCGATTAGCTTCAGCTGCCTGCAGCTACCTGCCCCGCCCTTCTCCCCTGCCAGTTCCCCTCTCGGATCACCACCTGGTGGTCCTGAGGGTCGTGTTCAGCCCCGCGCAACCCAGGTCGACCCACTGGCACTTCAACAACTCGCTCCTGCGGGACGAGGAGTTGGTGATGGCGGTGCGAGAGTTCTGGGTGGACTGGCGCCGCGGGGAGGCGGACTTTGCTTCTCTCGCTCAGTGGTGGGATGTGGGCAAGGTCCGTCTCCGGGTTCTCTGTCAAGACCGCACCAGGGGCGTGAATGCCGAGCAGCGCCTGATGCTCTGTCGTCTCTCGGGGGAGGTGACGGAGTTGGAAGAGTGCCTCGTCCACGCTCAGGGACCGGGTGACAATTATCTCATGGGTACTTTACAGGCGTTCGGCTTCGGCCCCGGGTTCGTGGGGCTTCTCCGCCTCTTGTACTCGAGGGCAGAGTGCCTCGTCAAAGTCAACTGGTCCCTGGCGGTGCCCCTGGCTTTTGGGCGGGGAGTGCATCAAGGGTGCCCCCTCTCGGGCCAGCTCTACGCCCTGGCCATCAAGCCGTTCCTGTGCCTCTTGCGCAGGCGACTCGCCTGTCTGGTGCTACAGGAGCCCGAGGTGTGGGTCACCCTGTCGACCTGGAGAGGGTGCGAGACTGCCAGCAGGTCTATTGTGCCGCATCCTCGGCCAGGATCAACTGGGCCAAGAGCTCCGGCCTTCTGGTAGGGCCGCAGAGGGTGGACGCTTTCCCTGACCTGTCGTGGGGCAGGGAGACCCTGAAGTATCTGGGAGTCCACCTTTCCATCGCGGAAGCCACCACCAGTGTCAACTGGAGCGAGCTCGATATGAAATTAGAGACTCGCCTCAGGGATGTGGCGGGGTCTGCTGCGACTGGTGTCTTACCGCGGTTGAGCCCTGGTGGTGAATCAGCTGGTGGCTAGCATGCTCTACCACAGCCTCACCGCCTTGAGCCCGACCCCGGAGTTCCTCGCCTGCACCCAGAGGAAGCTGCTGGACTTCTTCTGGGGGGCGGGCAGGCAGCACTGGGTCTCCGCGGGAGTCCTGGCTCTCCCGATGGGGGAGGGTGGTCACGGGTTCGTGTGCCTGAAGAGTCAGGTCCACACCTTCCGTCTCCAGGCCCTGCAGAAATATCTGTACGCGGACCCCGCTCCGCGATGGTGCCCGCTGGCGACGCACTTTTTCTGCAAAGCGGGCAACCTGCGGTACGACTGGCAGCTGTTGGTCCTAGACCCTAGCGGCTTCTCCCCCATGAGGCTCGGACAGCTGCCGGGATTCTACAGAGAAGTGCTGAGAGCTTGGATCTTGCTGGGGCTGACCAGGGGTTTGCCGAGCAGGCCGGGTGACCTCCTGGGAGAGCCTCTCCTCCATAACCACGCTCTCGGTTTGGTGAGGCTGGAGGACGATCTGATCCTGCGACGCTACCTGGTCGGTGCCCGGGTAACCCGGGTCGGGGACTTGCTAGATGTCCCGCCCCAGGTAATCGGGCACCTCCTGAAGAAGGAGCCCGATGTTCTCTGTCTTCTAGCACGGGTCACGAACGAGGGGGCCCCGCAGCAGCCCAGGGATCCTCGCCCGATCGCACCCCCGGCCCTCTGGCACTGATCATAGGGCCTAGGTTTGCCGACGAATTTGGGCCCCCTCGTCATGCTGACATTCCTCCTCGTGCCCACAGTCTCAGCAGGCTGTGGGAACTGCCCGTAGTGGACTTCCGGACCGTGTCCCGGAGAGTCCTGGCCCAGCTGGTGGTGCATACCGTGCACCGCCTCGCCCTCGCCCTGAGGCCCGACACTCCCTGGCGGGAGGTGTTGGGGCCGAGGTTTGGGGATGGGTACGGGCCTCGCTGGGGATCCTTCCATTCAGAGATGATCCCCAGCTACGAGGGTGACCGCTCCTGGAGGCTGGCGCACGGGGCCGTGGCCTCCGGCCGGTTCAAGGCGCGGGCGTTCCGGGAGGACCCCTCCTGTCCATTTGGCTGCGGGCAGGAGGAGGATGTCTTCCACCTGGTGCTTCAGTGTCCCAGGCTGACCCCCTTCCTGTCCTTTTTGAAGGGTTTATTTTTGGGTTTTTGGTTGCATTTCATCCCGCACCACCTCATTTACGGGCGCGCGCCCCGGAGGGGGCCTCTGTGCCAGAGGGACACCTTGGTCAACTTTCACCCGTCCGCCGCCAGATCCTCAGTCTGGGGGTCATGGCAGGGGATGTTGGATGAGGGGCAGTCCCTCGGGTGCGAGGCCCTCTTCCGTTCCACGGTGCGCGCCCGGCTGCAGGCAGAGCACTTCTGCGCGCTGTCCACCGGGCAGGTGGAGGAGTTTACCCGCCGGTGGGCAGTGGACGGGGTGCTCTGCTCCCCTCCCCTCCCTCCCCTTTATGAGTTAATCCTTAAGATTTGAGTTCTTTGTGTCGAAGTTTCTTTTATTTCTGAGCACTTTTTGTGTGTCCCTTTCCCTCCCTTCTCCCTCCCTCCCCTCACCCCCTGCTAAGGATCAAAGCGAAGGGGGTGAGGGGGCCCTTCCCCCCCCCCTTTCCCTGCCCCATCCCCTGCCCTGTTGGTGGATTTTGCGGGCCCCCTACCCCAAGGTTGTTGGCCCCCCCCCTCTTCCCGCCCCCCATTTTTTTTCTTTCCCCCTCGTTGCAGGGGGTTTGCTGCGCCGCCGGGTCTCAGAGGCCCCACTCTTCAGATTCTGAAGATGGGGATAATCGCATCCCAGAGCAATGGGAAATGGAAGTTTGGGAAATATTCTCATTTCTATGAATTGTAAATTACAGGGTAGAAGAATTAGATTTATGTTGACTATTTTAGTACTAGAAACTGTACCCGTTCCACACCCGGGCGGCGAGCCTTTTTATTGGCACATGTGCTCTGGTATGGAAGCATTAGCTGAAAAGGAAAAACTAAATTGTTTTCACCCAAGGCAAGGGACACATTTGCTAAAGCCTGGGCTGGAAAAAGTTTATTTAGCAAACTGTCTCTCGCACTCCCCCACACACCCTCTCCTCTGTCACACACACATTCTGTCTCACCGGCAGCCCACCTCCATGCTCTCTCTCACCCTCCCGACACACATTCTCTGTCACTGGCATGGTGCGGGTTCACTCACCCTCTCTTACCTCCCATGCTCTCTCTCACACCCTTCCCACCCCCTCTCACACACACATTCTGTTTCACCGGCATCCCCCCCATGCTCTCTCTCACACCCTCCTGCTCTCTCACTCTCCCCGACACGCATTCTCTCTCACTGGCATGCCGTGGGACCTGCGCTGATCGCGGCGAAGATGAAGGCCCGGCGCGCCGTTCGCTGAAAAGGAAAAACAAAAATGTTTTCACCCAGGGCAAGGGACATGGAGGCAGATTTGCTAAAGCCAGGGCTGGCAAAGTTTATTTAGCAAGCTGTCTCTCGCACTCCCTCACACCCCCTCTCCTGTCTCACACACACATTCTCTCTCACCAGCATCACCCTCCCCTCATATAGGCTCCCTCTCTCTGAAACCCACACTCATTCATCCCCCCCACCTACGTTCTCTTTCCCCCCATGCTCTCTCTCACACCCTGCCCACCCCCTCTTACCAACCATGGTCTCTGTCATCCCCCTCTCTCACACACACATTCTCTCTCGCCGGCATCCTCCCCCATGCTCTCTCTCATTCTCACCCTCCCCGACACACATTTTTTCTCACCTGCATGCCGCGGGATCCACGCCGTTCGTGGCATGCCAGGGTCTCCTCTGCTATTTTCTGCCTGTCCTGCGATGGCCACTGTCCTTATGGTTTTGAATAGTTTTCCAGCGAGGGAGGAAATCTGCGGGAAGGAGGAATTCTGCGCAAAATCTGCATTCCGCAGTAGCTCAGAATTCCCCCAGGAGTGCCTTTTGTAGCTGGTGTTGTGACATGGCCGCTGTACGGCGTGTTTGAGGCTCCAAGGCAGCCAGGGAGCTGACTGCGCCATCTATTGGCGGGCTGGGGAACATGCGCGAGTACTGACGGACACTCTACCAAGCCCGATATATTATGGATGATATATTTTATTAACACTTTTGTATTATATTTAGCAAAATGTGTTAGATGTTTGTTTAGACATTACCTAAATTTGGATTAAGGTATGTTATCTACATTGAGCAAGTAAGGTTTTGTGTACTATAATATTTATCAATATAAATAAATAAATAAAAATATATAGGCATGCCCCGCTGAAGTCTTCAGTAGGACCTTAGTGGGTGGGTTGTTTTGCTGGTCACTATATATGCAGGCAATTTTTACTTTATTCCTGAGACTGATATAAATTTCCTGGATTAGCTCCTTACTAATGAGAATCTTTATGCACTCTGAGGGCTAGATTTTAAAAGCCCTGCGCGCCGGCGTACCTATTTTGCATAGGCCGCCGGCATGCGCAAAGCCCCGGGGCGCGCGTAAGTCCTAGGGCTTCGTAAAATGGGCGGGAGGGGCGTGTCCTGGGGTGTATCGGCCGACTGGGGGCATGTCCGGGGGCATGTCCTGGGTTAGGGGGCAGTCGGGGTCATGGCGATGGTTGGAGGGCGGGCCGGGAGGGCGGTCCCGAGTCCCCGGCACTGCAGCCTGTGCCAAGGGATGCCAAGGTGGCACGCACAAGTTACGCCTGCTTCAAGCAGGCGTAACTTGCACAACAAAGGTGGGGGGGATTTAGGTAGGGCTGGGGGGTGGGTTAGATAGGGGAAGGGAGGGGAAGGTGGGGGGACACGGAAGGAAAGTTCCCTCCGAGGCCGTTCCGATTTTGGAGCGGCCTCAGAGGGAACGGTGGCAGGCTGCGCAGCTCGGCGCGCGCAGGCTGCCGATTTTGAACAGTGGTGCGCGCGCCAACCCCGGATTTTATAACATGCGCACGGTAGTGCGCGCATGTTATAAAATCGGGTGTACATTTGTGCGCGCCGGGTAGCGTGCATAAATGTACCCCGCGCACGTAGGAATTAAAATCGGCCCCTGAGTCTAATAGAATTTGGGTAGGGACCTTATCTAACTCAATTGAAATTACAAAGTCCCTATTTCCCAAACAAGAAAAAAATGAATTTACAGTTGTGGAGCTTCACTTGATTGAATTCCCACTTTTGGAGCTTGTCTTGATTGCACTCAAGCCATGGGCAATCCTCAAAAGCATGTTTTTTTGCTGCTCAATAGTAACATGCCTGTGGGATCCATTCCTCTTAAAATTCTTTTATTTTATAATATATTTTTTGCAACCTCTGGGTAAGTTTATTTATTCTCTGGAATTGCTGCTTTTTTCTATGCAGATGATGTGCAAATGTGTGAAGTAAGAAATGGGGAAAGATTTCACTCAGTCATTGGGGATAGTACAGGAGAAATAAAGAATGATTATGACTTGAATAGAGTGTAATAAAGTATAAATACAATACAATTTTGGAGTTGTTTTTGATAAAGCAGCCATATTTAAACCCCATATTGTGCAGTTGGTTAAACAAATATTTTTTAAACTGCACTCGCTTCAGAAGATTAAGGACTTTTTTAAGTTTGTCAGTTTTTAGGATAATGATACAGGTGATGATGACCCCAATTTTTGATTAATGCAGTGGTGTATTGGTAGAATTACCAGATAAAAGTTTAGAGATATGTTTCTTTTTTTTTCTGTTCATGGTTCGGTTTGGGACCCAAAAGGGTTATTTCATTTTTCCCACAGTAGGGGATGTGTTTTTTCTTGGTTCCTGAATTTCATATTAGTACACACTAACAGGAGTTAGTGCTCAGCAACTCCCATTTGTGTGCATTAAATCCTGTTATTGTCATTAAAAAGTTAGGGGCAGATTTTAAAAGAAGCTCGTGTGGCCTACATTTATGCGTTCTACCCGGCACGCGCAAATGTATGCCCGATTTTATAACCTGTGCATGCAGACATGCGCAGGTTATAAAATCCGGGGTCAGCGCACGCAAGGGAGTGCACAATTGTGCACCTTGCGTGCAGAGAACCGTGCTGCCTTCCACCGTCCCCTCCCAGGCCGCTCTGAAATTGGAGCGGCCTCGGAGGGAACTTCCCTACCCCCCCACACCACCTTCACTTCCCTTCCCCTAACTCTCCTGCCCCCCCAGCCCTAAGCTAAATCCCCCTAAAAAATTAATTTACAAGTTACGCCTGCCTTTGGCACGTGCCAACACGTGAACTCTGACACAGTGACAAATGGCCACTGTGTCAGAGGCCTCCTGCCCCGCCCAAGGACCACCCCACCCATTCCCCACCCCTTTTTGCAAGCCCTGGCACTTACAAGCTTTGCCGGACCTTTTGAAAATAGGCTCGGTGCACATAGGGCTTTTAAAATCTGCCCCTTAGTGCGCAGTAGCTATGGTTAGTGTGCACTAACGCAAAATACAAGTTTTTCCAAAATTTCAGAAAAATTCCTTTCGTTTTTGAGTCCCTCGGAGGGAACTTTCCTTCTGCTCCCCCCCCCCACCATCCCCTCCCTTCCCCTAACTAACCTGCCCCCATCCCTACCTAAATCCCTCCCCCTACCTTTATTGTCTTAGTTACGCCTGCCTCTGGCAGACATAACTTGTGCGCGCCGGCCAGTTGCCGGCGCGCAATCCCCCAGCATGGCCACCATGCCAGAGGCCTCGGTCTCACCCCCGTACTGGCACCCAGCCATGCCCCCGCCCCCTTCCCGCCCCTTTTTCAAAGCCCCGGGACATACGCGCATCCCTGGGTTTGTCACTGAGCCTATGCAAAATAGGTTTGGCGCGCGCAGGAGCAGGTTTTCAGGGTTACGCGCGTAACCCTTTGAAAAGCTGTCCCTTAATCTAGCAAGCAATGTACTGTGGTTTACTGAGTCAAAGGCAGAAGCAATGTTCAGATAAAAAGCAATGACTGGTTTTCTTGTATCAAAAATTGAAAAAATAAAGTAATTTATAAAGACCAAGAAAGTTTCTGTATTATGGTTCAATTGAAAACCACTGTGATTGACATACAGAATTTTCTCTCTCTTCCTAAAGTTAGCAAATTTATAATTTGCATATTGCTGGAAGACTGATCAGTGGATAGATGTCCAATTTTTTTTTTGATTGCCTGTACTAGAAATCTCTAATATAGCAGGAACTAGAACTCCCAAAATGGAGAATTAACTAATTCTTTAAGATGGTAACTTTTAAACAGGTGCATGAGTGCACATGTGCGCACATTTGCCAGCTCGCACCAAGGGACATATAACATATGTGCATATATGCACGCATGATATAAAATAGGATGAACGCATGCACAATTTTATGTGTGTGTGCATCTATTAGTGCTAATGATGCTTCTATCAAGTAAGTGGGGGATTTTAATAGGCACGTGTACCAACACAATTACCAGTTGTTATGCTTAACCGGGGAGCCTTGAGAGGCTTCGGCAATCTGTTGTGCTTAACCGAGGTCAAGCGTTACTGGGAGCTCTCCAGCAGAAGCAAGGAGAATGTGTGCCCTTTATGGTGGAACCGTCCAAGTCTTAGAGGTTTGGAGTAGGCGTGATGACTTGGAAGCAGACATGACAACTTGAGACTAGGTCAGACGAGACGAGGACTTGGAACTTTAGGAGCAAGGAAGAGTCTAGGCAGTGCTCAGCGAAGAACCACTGGAAGGCGGCTCCAGCCACCATGGAATGGATACCAGACTGAATGGATTTACTCCCTGAATGTGGCCAGCTAGAGACAAAGTCCGGGGTAAGCAACTGAATCCAGGAAAGGACTCAAGACACAGTTCAGGAAGGTGGCAACCCCACGACCCTCCGAGGCCTGGACAGGATACAAGAGTCTGGACAAGACTTGGAACTCTGGAAACAAAGGTTCTCCGGAGGCGTAGGCTGCAGGAGGAAAGAAGCAACAAGGCAAGCAATGTCCCTCAGGCACCCTACACAGCCCACCACAGGGCAAACCCACGGGGCTGGTCACGGACCACACTGTTCCTCAATGCGCCCTACACAGCTGGACGGCTGGTCAGAGACCACGAGGGGAGCGAAACAGGCAAGCCTCAGCGCCTCTTGAAAACATCAGGAAACACAAATATTTGGAGAAGACATCAAGGAACTTGGACATCACGAAGTGGAACTGAAGACATCACGGAACTGGAACTGGAACGTCCATGGACAAAATTCAGAAATGCTAGGCAGGAGCTGGAGACAGGAAATCCTTGAGAGAACAAGCCCCTTGCCAAAGCAAAGCCTGAATGCAGAGGAAGTCCTTTTGTAGCCCAGGAACAAGGCAACTCCCTGGGAGGAGTCCCGATGGGCCACACCTGGCTGGCCCTATAACTGAGAAGGCTGCGGGCCAGCCCCTAGAGAGAAGGGCGCAGCCCAAGCCAGGAAGACCATGCAGATCAGAGCAGGCCTCAGACATTGAAGGTCTACCAGACCCTGGAGCAAATCCTGGACAATTCATAGGCGAGACCCCAGCTTAGGAGCGGCCTCCAGGAAAGAGGTGAAAGGCCTCCTATAGCACACCTTCAGGAGGATTCATAACACCAGTTAAACCATTTAATTCCCAATTCACCAGGTAAGGGATAAGACTTCCTACCCATCTATTTAAAAAGCCTCCATTTAGCCCCAAATTTTAAAACATTGATTACCTCTTAACTTTTTTTGTTTTCTACTTATTTGCCATCTATAGCAGAAGTAAACTTATTTGGTAGGGGACCCTGATGTGTACTTGTGCGCATAATAATGTATGCACTAGTTTCATTTTTAAATCTAAGAATGCCCATGCCCCTCACAGACTATGCCAATTCTACACATCTTTTTCAGAAAAATGTGTTTCTGCTTGTAGTGGGAGATACGTGCGTACTCAGGTGGCTAATAAAATCCTTTCAGTGCATGCTGGACCAACTTGTGCACATATTTCCTGGATTTTGACATGCTCCAGGGTTTTAAAATTCATCACATTCAGCACATTAATAAAATAATGATTTAAAATAATAAATATGCAGATGGACAGGGATCAAGCAGGAAATGATCCATCGGAATCCGTCTTATGCCTTTCGATTTGGTACCTTTGACTCGGCTATTTATGTCTCTATCTATTGTATATAGTTTTGATTTATACATATATAGTGATTTTGCTGTATCTATCTATTAACCTCATGGACTCTGCCTGGCATAGTCAGCTCTATACCCTTTCCCTGTTTTAGCCTCCTTTTTACTCAGTTACATGTAAGGGCCCTGCCCATAAGTTACTCTGTTTTGCAAAGTTATATGTAAGGGTTTCCGCCCAACTGTTACTGTTTCACTGTAAACCGATGCGATGTGTGAACGGTCATCGGTATAAAAGAGACTTTAAATAAATAAATAAAATAAATAAATAAAAATGAGAATTTTTCAGATCCAGAAAAAAAAATGCTCTGTTTCAATAATGGAAACATCTTGAAAAGAATTCTATAGGAATACTGGGATACTCTGTTGATCCAAATCATATTTATTATTATTAAAGTTTTGACATTGCTTTAAAAAAAGTCAGCAAATTCTTGTGAAGTTGGTTCCATTGCTATAGATTGACATGACTGAAAGGGGCGTGTTTAAAGTGGAAAGGACAATGATTGGTCTCAGGTTTGTTAAATAGGCTGATGTCATGTCCTATGCCATCCAATGGTAAGACAAAGGTTAGAAAATGTATGAACTCTGACTT
Organism: Rhinatrema bivittatum; assembly: GCF_901001135.1. Taxonomy (NCBI): domain Eukaryota; kingdom Metazoa; phylum Chordata; class Amphibia; order Gymnophiona; family Rhinatrematidae; genus Rhinatrema; species Rhinatrema bivittatum. Next base: position 53,258,547 of record NC_042630.1, on the reverse strand, counting down.
CAGTGAGTGTTTGATTGAATAGCTGATTAACTGTTCTTGGGATCTTTTATGACTGTTCTATCATTTTATGTAGTCCCCCGGCCCCTGATGCAGATGCAAAGTGTCGCACACAGCCAGTGCTGGGCAAGTTGGTGCTCTCTAATTTTGGAAAAATACGTCGGATGAAAGATCTTTGTGAAACAAGTTTCAATACATCTGTTGTATTTAGTTAGACTCCATCGGGTGGACTACTATATAAAGTTTCTACTTTAAAAACACTGTTTTCTCACAATGGGTGTTTAAAGAAATAAGTTTTTAATTGCATAATTAAGTTTTTGAATGGTCGTTTCCCAGGATAAGCAATACCGGACATAAGTTTCTCGGCTCATATAATTGTTTATCCCTTTTTGTTCTTGTCATGGCTAGCCACAGTATCACATGGCCAACCATACTCACCCTCTGGGCTGGTCCAGCCTTCCTCCGGGCTCCTTGCAGCTTTCGCTGCCTTTCCTTCCAGCGAGGTGGGGAGACGGTACTGCCACCATCGCGCCACCTGGCCCAGCAACCCCTAGGACCTCACCCACATGGCTCACTGAAGAATTTAAAGGAGCCGTGGCAGGAAAGCTTCCTGCGGCCCCGGATGTTCACATCACCTGAAGACCTATTTAAGGCAGCCCCTGCTGCTCAAACTGCCTCAGCAACAGCTTGCACTGTAAGCAAGTTGCTCTGCATGTTCCTCCTCCAGACCCTGCTTCTCCGTGTTCCTGTTCCAGTTCCTGCCCTTCCTCTTCCCTGCTCCTGCTCCTGTGCTCCTGTCCCAGATTCATTCTCCTGTTCCTTTGATGGTTCTTCTGGTTTTGACGCTGTTATGTTCTTTGGATTTCGTCTTCTGCCTGCCCATGACCTCCGCCCGTTTGATTCTGCTTTCACATGTCGTCCTCCTGGATTCGTCACTCAGAGACCCGAGCCAAAGTCCAGCTGGCCCTGGTACCCAAGGGCTCAACCTACGGTGAACGAGGGTTGATAGTGGTGAAGGTCCAGTTGGGTCTCTGCACTGCTCTGCTGCACCTGCCGATGATGGAGACCTGTGGAGGAGATCTCCTTCTGCTGGTAACATCAACCACATCTCGGCCCAAGGGTCCACATCACAACATTTCTCTTCTGATACTTTTGTTTGGGAGGGATTTTCATCTGAGGCTTTTTTTGTCTGTTTTGTGTTTGGTATCCATTGCTATAGAGCCTTGGGAAGAAAAATTAAAAACAATATTAACAAGGTTATAAAGCTTATGTGTTCAATTTAAGTAATTCTTTAGAAGAGATGTGAAATAAGATTTTTCAATTTCACAAAGAATACTCTATTTTCAGAATTCATCTTATGATATATACCCAATTTTTCAAAATGAAGAGTGTCATTTCCATTCCTTCAGCTCTACACATATTTCTTTTCTTAATTTTAAGATGATGAGTATACCATGGGACTCTGCTATGTTTAAAAAAAACAACATTGTGTGCTTTATTGAGGCTACCATTCCATTACAAAACAAGGTACAGTAGCTTTCATTCCAGCGTGTGGGCACACAACTCGTGCCCAGGGATATGGCTATTGTTGCGTCCGTCGGAGCTAGACGGCTTCACCCCATTTTCCTCACCTTATTCATGGCTCCTCCCACTTACCTAGGAATGATGGCTACTGCCGCATCTACAAGCCGACCTCTCCGGCATCCCTGGAACGGCTATAGTGCTGTCTCCTGCCATGCTCCTCCCAGGTAACTGCTAGGGTGTGCGCGCGTGCACCACCCACGTCTTTATTACAACCTTGGCACTAACCTCAGGGGCGTTCCCCCTTGCTGACGTCACGCCATCCGGGTATATAATCTATTCTAATTTGCTAGTTCGTTGAGTTAGCAAAGACTCAAATCCGTTCCTGTCTATACTATTCTGCCGCTTCCGTGCTTCCGCTAGAAGCTCTCTCTCTGCTCTATGGGGTAACTACTAACCTGGGTACCCACTCCTCGGGGGCCCTCTGCTTTATTTCAGGTGCCTTACAGGGAACAGGTACTTGCTGCTCGAGGGCCTGCTCTCCCTGCCTCGATGCCTGCTTCTTCCTGATGGAATTGCATATCTACAGCAAACACTTAGGGCCGGATTTTAAATGCTCTGCGAGCGTAAATCCGCCTGGATTTACGCGCGCAGGGCCCTTGCGCGCCTATTTTGCATAGGCCACTGGCGCGCGCAGAGCCCCGGAACGTGCGTAAGTCCCAGGGCTTCGTAAAAGCGGCGGGGGGGGGGGGGGGGAGGGGGCGTGTCCGGGGCATGTCCGGGGTCAGGAGGCGGTTCGGGGCGGGACCGGGGGCGTGGCGCCGGCCCGGGGGCATGGTTGAGGCCTCCGGACCAGCCCCCGGGTCGGGTGATGGCGCGCCAGCAGCCCGCTGGCGTGCGCAGATTTACGCCTGCTGGGCCGGATTTTATAAATATGCGCGAGGGCGTATTTTTCTTTGCCGCGCGTATCTTATAAAATCCGGGGTCGGCGCGCACAAGGTGGTGCACATTTGTGCAACCTGCGCGCACCGAGCCCGGCGTGCGTTGCCTGTTCCCTCCGAGGTCGCTCCGATTTCAGAGCGGCCTCGGAGGGAACTTTCCTTCGCCCTCCCCCCACCTTCCCCTCCCTTCCCCTACCTAACCCACCCCCCTGGCACTATCTAACCCCCTATCTTTGTTGCCAGATTTACGCCGGCTGAAAGCAGGCGTAAATCTGCGTGCACCAGCGGGCTGCTGGAGCGCCATCACCCGACCCGGGGGCTGGTCCGGAGGCCTCGACCATGCCCCTGGGCCGGCGCCATGCCCCTGGTCCCACCCCGAACCACCCCCTGACCCCGGACACGCCCCCTCCCCGCCCCTTTTACGAGCACTTATGCGCTTCCCGGGGCTCTGCGCGTGCCGGCGGCCTATGCAAAATAGGCGCGCCAGCGCACGAGGTCCCTGGGCGCATAAATCCGGCCGGATTTATGTGCGCAGGGCATTTCAAATCCGGCCCGCTTTCAGAAGGCGTAAATCTGGCAACAAAGGTGGGGGGGTGGGTTAGGTAGGGGAAGGGAAGGGAAGGTGGGGGGAGGGCGAAGGAAAGTTCCCTCCAAGGCCGCTCCGATTTCAGAGTGGCCTCGGAGGGAACAGGCAACGCGCGTCGGGCTCGGCACGCGCAGGTTGCAAAAATGTGCACCACCTTGCGAGTGCCGACCCCGGATTTTATAAGATACGCGCGGCTACGCGCGTATCTTATAAAATCCAGCGTACTTTTGTTCGCGCCTGGTGCACCTGGTGCGCCTGGTGAGTGAACAAAAGTATGCCCTCACGCAAATTTATAAAATCCGGCCCTTAGTGAGTACTCTAACTCTCAGTCTGTCTCATCCACAGTTCTTCCTTGCTGGGAAACCTGCTTTGGAACCTCCCTATACCAATGGGGTGAGAAGGGCTCCCTCTGCCGAGGTCCCTGAGACTGCAACTACCAGCCTGCCAACTCTGATGGCACTCTTCAAGCTGTATAATAAAAGAGCTAACTGTCGGGCCGATACAGTAAAATCGCGGGAGAGCAGGCGAGTGCCCATTCTCCTGGCATGTGCACAGGCCACTCTCCTTTGCGCGCAATACAGTATTTTTTATTTATTAAAATTAGGGCCGGCAGTAAAAAGAGGCACTAGGGACACTAGCGCATCCCTAGTGCCTCTTTTTTTATAGGAGAGGTGGCTGACAGCGGGTTTGACAGCCGATACTCAATTTTGCCAGCGTCGGTTCTCGAGCCCGCTAACAGCCATGGGTTCGGAAACCGGACGCCGGCAAAATTGAGCATCCAGTTTTCGACCCGCAAGCTGGGGGCCTATTTCAATTTTTTTTCTATTTTTTTTACTTTTTTTAACTTTCGGAACCTCCAACTTAATATCGCCATGATATTAAGTCGGAGGGTACACAGAAAAGCTGTTTTTACTGCTTTTCTGTGCACTTTCCCAGTGCCCGGAGAAATTAGCACCTACCTTTGGGTAGGCGCTAATTTCTGAAAGTAAAATGTGCAGCTTGGCTGCACATTTTACTTTCTGTATCGCATGGGAATACCTAATAGAGCCATCAACATGCATTTGCATGTTGCGGGCGCTATTAGGTTCGGGTGGGTTGGACGCGCGTTTTGGACACGCTATTAATCCTTACTGTGTGTTTGTTTATTTATTTATTTATTTATTTATTTATTTATTTAAGAGTTTTTATATACCATCATTAAGTTATTTACCATCATAATGGTTTACAGTAGGGCACCTGTATCAAAAAACTGTGGTTTCTAATTTACATAGGTGGTGCCATTCATATTCGGTAACAAATAATATTACAAATAACATGGTATATGATAAGGAGATTACATTTAAAGAAATTCACATGGAGAGATGCTTTTAGTGGTAATTCAATCGGATGGTTGACTACAGTTAAAATAGAGTGACCTAATTCCAGTCGGAAATAAGCGCTGTGTGCTCTATGCCGCATATCCTTCTTTAATTGCCTGTGTCATACTCTTTCTTGAAGGCTTGTTTGAAAAGCCATGTTTTTAGTTGTGTTTTGAAGAGTTTATGATTACTCTGGAGTCTTATGTCAAGGGGCATGGAGTTCCATAATGTGGGGCCGGATAGAGTTAGTGCACGTTCTCTAACTTGGGTAAGTCTTGCTGTTTTCACAGATGGGATGGTTTAAAAGTGCCCTGTTTGCTGATCTTAAATTTCTGTATGGCACATGTACTCTAAGTGCCATGTTCAGCCACTCTGCCTTTTCGTCGTGGATGAGTTTGTGTATTATGCACAGTGCTTTGAACTGTATTCTTTGTTCTATGGGTAGCCAATGTAGGGAGGCAAGTGATTCTGTTATGTGATCTCTCTTGCTTTTCCCAGTGAGAATTCGAGCTGCAGCATTTTGTAAAATTTGCAGTGGTCTTACTGAAGTGTAGGGTAGGCCAAGTGGTAATGCATTACAATAGTCTGTGCTTGCAAATATCAGCGATTGAAGTACAGTCCGGAAGTTTGGCAGAGCTAGTAATGGTTTTAGCTTTCTGAGTATCATGAGTTTAGCATACCCTTCCTTTACCTTTGTTGAGATGTGTTGTTTTAGATTTAGTTCAGTGTCAATTATTACTCCTAGATTGCGAACTTTCTCTGCTAAATCAATTTGTAGGTTGTTTTTGAGAGTTATTGGAGATTGCGTGATCTTCATGCTTTTCCTTTCTAAGTGTATGAATTCGGTTTTGTCAATGTTGATTATCAGCTCCATTTGGTTTAGTAGTTGTTTTATTATGTCCAGATACATCATGGCTAGTCCTATTGTTTCTCAATCATTTCATCTATTGGTAAGATTAATTGGATGTCGTCTGCATAGATGTTGTGTATTATTCCAAATCCGGCGAGGAGATGGCATAGTGGAAGTAGATATATGTTAAACAGTGTAGCAGATAGTGCTGATCCTTGTGGGACTCCTGTTTTTTAGGGTAATCTTATCGGATAGAGTGTTTTTAATTTGAACCTGAAAGGTTCTGTTCATTAGAAAAGATCTGAACCATGCGATTGTTTTGTCTTGTAGTCCTATTTCTTTGAGCCTTTTAATTAGTATTTTGTGGTTAACTATGTCAAATGCTGCTGATAAGTCTAGTAATATCAGAATATACTGTTTTCTGCTGTCAAAACCTCTTAGTATATTATCTGTTAGTACGAGTAGGAGTGTTTCAGTGCTATAGTGCTTACGGAAGCCGTGTTGTGAAGGGTAAAGGATATTGTTAAGTGCTCTGCTAGTTGTTTTTGTACTGTTTTTTCAATTAATTTAGCCAATAGAGGTAAATTTGATACTGGTCTGTAGTTTGCTAAAATTAGGGGGCCCATGTTTTTCTTCTTAAGTATTGGCTTGATGATTGCTCCTTTCAGTGTGTCTGGTAGTAACCCTTCTTCTAGAGAGTAGTTTATAATTTTTGCAAACGTTGGAGCGGTGATTTCTGTAAGCTTTTTGATTTCCACTATGGGTAGGGAATCTATTCGGTGAGGAGCGGGATTTAGTTGTTTAATCATGTTCTCGACCTGGTTGTTGGTTATTTCGTCGAATTCGGACCATGGAGTTACGTCTCTCTTACACATTTTAATTTCTTGTTTGGGTGTCTTTGGTATTTTGGTCCGCAAGTTTTCAATTTTATCATTAAAAAATCTAGCTATTTCATTACATCTATTTTCGGGTAAATTATCCAGTGAGTTTGTATTATCTTTTAGGGATGTGAATCATTTTTTGACGATTTAAAATATCGTCCGATATATTTTAAATCGTCAAAAATCGTTAGTGCCGCGATACAATAACAATTCCCCCGATTTATCGTCAAAAAATCGTAAATCGGGGGAAGGGGGAGGGCGGGAAAACCGGCACACTAAAACAACCCTAAAACCCACCCCGACCCTTTAAAATAAATCCCCCACCCTCCCGAACCCCCCCAAAATGCCTTAAATTACCTGGGGTCCAGAGGGAGGGTCCCGGTGTGATCTTTTACTCTCGGGCCTCCGGTGCGTTGTAGAAATGGCGCCGGCGCTACCTTTGCCTTGTCATATGAGAGGTCAAAGGTAGCACCAGCGCCATTTTGTTTTTTGTCCCCCGACGTCAGGAGCGTAGGAGATCGCTCCCGGACCCCCGCTGGACCCCAGGGACTTTTGGCCAGCTTGGGGGGGCCTCCTGACCCCCACAAGACTTGCCAAAAGTCCAGAGGGGGTCCGGGAATGACTTCCTGCACGCGAATCGTTTTTCCGTACAGAAAATGGCGCCGGCCATACACCGTATGGCCACACGCCATACGCCATACGGCCACACGATTCACATCTCTATTATCTTTGGTGAGATTATCAACTATTTTGAATAGGGTTCTGGGGTTATTCATGTGTTTTTCTATTTTTGTGCTAAAGTTGGTTTTTCTGGCTTCAAGAATTGTTTTTTTTGTAGAAAACTAGTTGTTTACGATACTGTGTCAGGTGCTCTACTGATTTATGTTTTTTCCAGATTTTTTCTCTTTTCCTAAGTTTCTGTTTCAGCTCCTTAATGTGTTCGGTGTACTATGGGTTTTTTTGATTAGGTTCTTTTGCCATTATGGTTTTTTTGGGGTTTATGTTATCCACTACCTTCTTAGTCATGTTGATCCAGGCTGCTGTTGCTGTAGAACGGTCAGGGTAATTAAATGAATTCAGTTCATCTTTTATTTTGTCTTTCAGTGTTTCAGTGTTAAAAGGGGGGCGATAAGTGATGATCATTGGCTCCTTTTTTGGTGTTTCAGTTGCGTTTGTGAGTGCTAGGGTGGTTTTAATAAGGAGGTGATCCGATCATGGGATTTGTGTATAGCTTGTGTTTTTTTCTTCAAGGTAGTTGGTGTTTATGAATGTGAGGTCGAGAGAGTGTCTGGCTCTGTGAGTCGGTTTGTCTGTAATTAATTGAAATCCAAGTGCATTCATTGCATCTAATAGTGTCTGGCAGGTACTAGATGGGGGTATTTTGTCCATGTGTAAATTAAAATCCCCAAGTACTATGGTGGGTTTTGTTGTATCTAGGTTAGCTGTGAAGAATTCAATTAACGGTGAGATGTTTAATTCTAGTAAACTGGGAGGACAATATAAGAGGCATATTTGAAGGTTATAAGTTTCAAAGATGGCGATTTCATGATTAGCCAGCGGTGAGATGGGTTTTAATTTACATTTGAATTGTTTTTCAATAATTAGTAATAGTCCACCACCTCTTCTATTTATTCTGGGGATTGAGAAGATATCATAATTTCTGTATGCTAATTGATTTTTTATGACTGTATCGGACTTTTTCAGCCAGGATTCCGTTATAGCTATGAAATTAGGTTTAGTGTCGAATAGTAAGTCTGTGATTACAGGGAACTTTTTAGAAATTGATTGAGCGTTAACTAATAAAAATGTTAGCATCAAGATTTTGCTCACATCAGCATGGGTGTTTGTTTTAATTTAAATGAGGTTATTTGGGTTAGAAATTTTTGATTCTTTTGGGTTGTTTGATTTGTATGTTGTGTGAGGGTGTGTGCGACTGTACTTACCATGATTGTAGCAGGTCGGAATTGGTTTTCTTACAGGACTGTCGGTGTCCATGTTTGGACATATGCAGCACGGTTGTGTAGTGTGGTCTGACACTTTCTGGGCCGAACGAAGGGGCGAACAAAGGGGCATGCCCCTTTGGTGCGCCCCTTCAGCACGCCCCGCAGGCACGCGGCGCCTCCGGTCGGCCGGCACTCTTTATATACCCCCGGCGTGCTTCTGTGACGTCAGACGCTTCGACCGTGGGGGCGGAGCGCTGTCCTAACTTTCAGCATGGATCGGCAGCGTCTAAAGGTCAAAACGGGGGAGAAAATAGAAAAATAAAAGATGAACCCAGAGAGAGAGCAGGGCAACAGAAGAGGAAGCCAGGGACAGGAAGGCAGCAGGGAGGAGAAGACAGCGGGGTAATCAGGGGGTAAGGGCAGGGTACAGGCAGGATCCAAGCAGGCAGAGAAGGGGCTTCTGGTGGTTCTCAAGGCAACAGTGGGAGCACACACTTCCGGTCGGCCGGCGCTCTTTATATACCCCCGGCGCGCTTCTGTGACGTCAGACGCGTTGACTGTGGGGGCGGAGCGCTGTCATAACTTTCAGCACGGCTCGGCAGCGTCTAAAGGTGAAAACTGGGGAGAAAAAAGAAAAAACAAAAGATGAACCCGGAGAGAGAGCAGGGCAACAGAAGAGGAAGCCAGGGACAGGAAGGCAGCAAGGAAGAGAAGCCAGCGGGGTAATCAGGGGGTGAGCGTAGGGTACAGGCAGGATCCAAGCAGGCAGCGAAGGGGCCTCTGGTGGTTTTCAAGGCATTCTGAGTCTAGCCTAGTACTGTGGCTCCTCACGGGGCTCCTCCCTGTGGGCGTGGTCATCTGCCACAGTACCCAAGAATCCACCCAAACACCGCTTAACCATAACAGCTATTTTATAATATATACACACATATTATAAAATAGTCTGGCTGTGCACACATGCTCAATTAATTTTAAGGAGGCAAGCCCATGTGTGCGCAAATTCTGCTTCAACTGTATAAATGGGGAAATTTTAAAAGGGACGCATGCCAACAAATTTGCCAGTTTTACCAGTTTGTTCCCATAAGAACATAAGAAATTGCCATGCTGGATCAGACCAAGGGTGCATCATGCCCAGCATCCTTTCCAACAGAGGACAAACCAGGCCACAAGAACATGGCAAGTACCCAAACACTAAGAAGATCCCATGCTACTGATGCCAGTAATGGCAGAGGCTATTCCATAAGTCAACTTAATTAATAGCAGTTAATGGACTTCTCCTCCTAGAACTTATCCAAACCTTTTTTAAACCCACCTACACTAACTGCACTAACCACATCCTCTGGAAAAAAATTCCAGAGCTTAATTGAGTGTTGATTGAAAAATAATTTTCTATGATTAGTCTTAAGTGTGCTAGTTTCTAACTTCATGGAGTGCCCCCTAGTCCTATTATGCAAAAGTGTAAATAAACAATTCACCAACTTGTTCAAGACCTCTCCTAATTTTAAAGACCTCTATCATATCCCCCTCAGCCATCTCTTCTCCAAGCTGAACAACCTGTTGCGTCCGTCGGTCTGAGACGGCTTCGACCCTTGTGCCTCACCTTTTTCTCTGCTCTCCCCGCCAGCGTTGGGAAGATGGCCACTGCCATGTCTGCAAGCCACTCTCTAGATTGTCCCTGGAATGGCTATGGCATTGCCTCCCGCTATGTTCCTCCCAAGGGCCTCCTAGGGTGCGCGCGCGCACGCTGCAAACATCTTTATTCCAGCTATGGCGCGAACCTCAGGGGCATCCCCCTCAAGTGATGTCACGCCATCCAGGTATTTAGCCAACGCTTATTTGATAGCTCATTTTTGAGATGTGGTGACAAGAATTGAACAAATTATTCAAGGTGTGGTCTCACCATAGAGCACATGCAGCATTATGATAATTTCCATTTTATTAACCATTCCCTTCCTAATAATTCCTAAAAGGTGTCTGCATTCGTTCCCTACGAATTGGCAATCCGCAACGTATAGGGCCATATTCTTGGGGGACCCTCCTGACCCCATAAGACTTGCCAAAAGTCCAGCAGGGGTCCGGGAGCGACCTCCTGCACTCGGGCCGTCGGTTGCCAGTATTCAAAATGGCGCCGATAGCCTTTGCCCTCACTATGTCACAGGGGCCGAAGGTTGCCATTTTGAATACTTTTTTTTGTCATCACATTGAATTCCTCTGAAAATATAAAATAAAGACTAGCAGAGGAACCTTTAAAAAAATGTTGTTGCACTTTCATTTTCAGTCCATTGGTGGGTCATTTTGGTTTTTTCTTCTTTTTTTTTTTGTTTTCCAGTTTTCGTTTTCTTTTCATTAAATAAAAAATAATCACAATCCAGAATCCCCTCCAACCCTTCCCATTTATTAAAATATGGATTCCCCCACATGTGGAAACCTCCTGATCCCTGTAGCCCACCCTCCCAAAACCCCCAGGACTCACCAAATATCCATAATGGTGTCGCAGAGGGCCATTAGGTGAACCCTGTCACATTGTAAGGGCAAAGGGAGGCCGGCATCATTTTGACTAATAGCAGTCACTGGCCCAGGAGTGGGAGGTCACTCCCAGGCCCTTTGCTAGAACACTAGGGATTTTTGGCGAGTCCTGGAGGGGCAGGAGGGTGGCCTAGGATGGACAGGGGGCTCCATATTTTAATAAACGAGAAGGCTTGAAGCAGGTATTGGGGTTGTCATATTTTTTAATACATACTTTTTTATTAACCCATCCCCCCAAAAAAACTGATAGGAAAAACAAACAAAATGTTGTTTTTCCTTTCATTCTTTTTAATTCCTGAAATGCAGCAAAATATAAAATAAAAATGATATTTCCTATTCATTACAAACGACTGCTTACCCCTAATAAAGACTGAAAAGAAAAGTCCCCAAGCATAGATTTTATAGAGATAGGAATAGAGGAAGGATTTCCATGGTGGGAGACAGGATGTAATATTCAGTTGTAACAGGAAAGTAAAGAATATTCCTATAAAGTATGGGCATTTTCACCCAAATTATGTTTGCACTTACAACAGATTATTATGGGGATTTTTCTGAATATCAACTAGAAATTAGGGTGAAAAGCATCCATCAGTAATGCACAGCATTTCTACCCACTCCCCCTTACTCTTCCCATAGGCTGCCCCCTGGAAGTCATTCAGCAAAAGCAGCTGCCACTAAGAGGCTCTTTAATTTTTACCTATGATTTTTTTTTTTAACTTTTGTTTTACTTTAGACCTTCCTGTACTGTTATCTTATCAGAAATGATTGGATATTGAATACTTAATTCCCTTTTACATGTTTAAATTCTCTATCTTTTTCTGCCCTTTCAAGATTTCCTTAATGGGAGATAAAGAATTTGCACCCGAATTTACGATGGCCTGTGTGCAAATATCAAGGGATATGCATGTGGCTGGGCCCTGTGCATGCTAATGCAGTTTAGAAAGGGCCTGGTCATGGGTGTGTCTCCCGGTATGCACAGGACTGCTGGGTCAGCGAAAAGGGGTGAGCCGGGAGGGGGCGGGGTCTCGGTGGGAAAGGGCGTGGCAGCCATCAGGCCCTGTCTCAGGGAAGTGTGTGCCGGCAGCTGGTACTTATTTCTCCTCCAAAGAGGAAGTACTGAGACAAAAATAGGGTTTATAAGGTAAATTTAGGGATTGGGGAAGAGAGTGGAAAAGGAGGAAGGGAAAGTAGAGGTACAGGAAGTTCCCTCCCAGTCTGCACACATGGACATGCATGCACGGGTTTTAAAACTGACCCCTTGATTTTAACCCTTAAGATTGGGTTCTACGCATGTAAATGCACTTTATCCATTAAGTGGGCTTTAGAAAATTCCTACAAGATAGGATATTCATGTGTAAGTGCACTTTACAGGCATAAATGGCTTTTTTAAATTGCCATGCTAGTATCTTACATTTACACATGTACCTCCTTTAAATATTCACCTGACTGCTTTTAGACCTTCCGTCTCAAACACTCTTAATCATCTCATTCTTTCTTTACTCCATTCATTAGTCTTATGCTTTTCAAGCCTAAAATGTCATCCTTAAGAATACTTAAACTACTTCAATAACTAGAGCTGGTACCCCAAAAATGTTTGGGTGTTTTTGTTTTCCATGCAGAGAGGGCCATTTTGGGTTCACCCCCAGATTGTTGTTTTTATTATTTCATTCTTAATTTTATTTAAACATTTTTAAAAAAACAAAACCCTCTCAAACCTTTCCCATTTATTAAAATAAGGAACCCCCTCACCAGCAGAGCCCCTCCTGACCACCTCATCTCCTCCCCCAGGACTCACCAAAAATCCCTGGTAGTCTAACAGGGGACCTGGGAACGACCTCCTGCTCCTGGGCCGGTAGTTGCCATTAATGAAACAACAGCCAGCAGGACTTTGTCCCTATCATGTGACTGGGCTCGGTGCCATTGGGCAGCCCCTGTCACATGGTAGGGGCAATGGACAGAATGTGCCATTTTTGAAAATGACTATCAGCTCTATGAATTAAAGCATACATGTTCTGAGGAGAGAAAAGGTGAAATGTTCATATAGGGGTAGATTTTCAAACAAGGCGCGTTGGCGTACTTTTGTTGGCGCTCCAGGCGCAAACAAAAGTACGCGGGATTTTAGTAGATACGCGCGGAGCCGCGCGTATCTACTAAAATCCTGGATCGGCGCACGCAAGGCTATGAATTCTGTAGAGCCGGCGCGCGCCGAGCCGCGCTGCCTACCCCCGTTCCCTCCAAGGCCGCTCCGAAATCGGAGCGGCCTTGGAGGGAATCCTCTAACGCCCTCCCCTCATCTTCCCCTCCCTTCCTCTATCTAACCCACCCGCCCAGCCCTGTCTACACCCCCCCTTACCTTTCTCCGGGGATTTACGCCTCCCGGAGGGAGAAGTAAATCCCCACGCGCCAGCGGGCCTGCTGCGCGCCGGGACGCGACCTGGGGGCGGGTACGGAGGGCGCGGCCACGCCCCCGGACCGCCCCGGGCCGTAGCCACGCCCCCATACCCACCCCCAAAACGCTGCCGACATGCCCCCGAAACGCCGCGACAACCGGGCCCGCCCCCGACACGCCCCCCTCGGAGAACCCCGGGACTTACGCGAGTCCCGGGGCTCTGCGCGCGCCGGTAGGCCTATGTAAAATAGGCTCACCGGCGTGCAGGGCCCTGCTCGCCTAAATCCGCCCGGTTTTGGGCGGATTTAGGCGAGCAGGGCTCTGAAAATCCGCCCCATATTTAATAACTGATTACTATAAGATGCATTTCTTACTGTGCAATAATTGACAATGCTAATGTTCCTATAGGTTCCTTTTTTATTATTTACAACACATGCTGGCCTTTGCTTTTGCTATTGAGGAGATCAACAATAGCACAGACATTTTACCCAGCATTACTCTGGGATTCCTGATATACGATTCCTGCCTAAGCAATACCCTTTCAGTTTCACACACATTGCGAATATTATCTATTGATATGGATGCAATTCCCAATTATGACTGTTCTCAGAAGGGCAGAGTCGTGGCTTTCATTGGACACTTGATGTCTTCTCCAACCTATTCAACAGCACAAATCACAGGGATTTTCAGATTCCCTCAGGTAGGGAGAACATATATATTTTTTATAGCATTGTATTACATAAGATGTACTTTTTAAATGTCAATAGATTTGGACTGAATTACATTTTCCACATTCTATTTTTTTAAATGATTAATTTATGTATAAGATTTATTTTTACTATTAGCAAAGAAAAAAAACAGATAAAGTAAGGCAGCATCATTCACAGTAAATCTCATAGACTGAGTGAAATGTGGGGAAGTTAAATAACAGAACATGTACTGAACACTTTTGTAACATCACACATAAGAAAGTCATAGATTTTGTAACATCTTGCTTGAAAAAGTCATCAAATAATGTGCACCCCATTTCAAAGCAGACTTACTGATTGAGTGAGCCTGTTTTGAATAATATCTCATGAAATCTTTTCACACAAGTTATGCTGCTAAAATGCCCACATATTTTCATTAAAATATATATTCCTAATTACTTATTAAAATAAAAAAATATGCATGCAGATGCAAACTCCTTCCCAGCTCTGTGACCAGGAGCTCATCTGCTCAGTGCAGGTAAATTTATAAATACAAATGATATATGTGCACACATTTTTCCTGTATATAGGCTGAATAATTTTCAAACAGTAGTTTGTATGGATAAAGAACAGTTTTGCCCAAAAATGTCTTTTTGATAATTATCCTCCCTGTTCATTTCATATGTAACCCCCCGTTACTCTGCTAAACTGAGTGAGGCACTGGCCAGTTCCAGGGCTTAGTATCAATGAGCATTTGCAAACCTTGGCATGACTCCTTCAACAAGGGGAAGGGAGGGGGAGAAATATTTAACCTCAGACCCCCAAGGATTTCAGCCGGCAAGAAGATACTTTACACTCATTGGTTTGCCAAAATAAAATCTTCAAATTAAATGTTCTTCAAACTTCATAGCAGGAACGTAACAGAGTAAATGATGACAGCTAAAGACCAAAGATCCATTCAGTCTGTCTAGGAAGGAGTTCTTAGTGTTGCTGTAACATTTCTGTTGTGAAGTGATGAGGATTGCAATTACTTTCTACCTTTCTCTAATGATATCTAACCTTCTGCTTTTTTTTATGCTGTGGCTTGACATTAATGGGAAAGCACTTCACAACAGAAATCTCTTGGACTGATACCGACGTGCTCTCCGCCCAAGACGTCACTTGAGCTCTGACAGAATGAGCCTTGACCGCTAGCGGTAGTGACTTACCCATTCCAAGGTACACAGCAATAGGGATGTGAATAGTTTTTCAACGATTAAAATTATCGTCCGATAATTTTAATATCGTCTTAAATCGTTAAAGAACACAATACAATAGAAATTCTAACGATTTATCATTAAAAATCGTTAAATCGTGTTAGTGCGCACTAACGGGAGTTATGTTAGGAGTCAGTTAGGAATGAATATGTGTTCCTATTGGCTGGCTGCCCTCTTATCTATTGATGTTACCAAGGTTTCCACTGAGGTGATGGTTGGGGGGATGGGAAATGGAACTGGAAACTCACGAACACCAACAGAAAATGAAACAAAGTGTTGACACTTCCCAGGTCAGTAAAGGGTCACTTAGGAATGAATATGTATTCCTATTGGCTGGCTGTGCTCTTATCTATTGATGTTACCAAAGTTCCCACTGAGGTAATGGTTGGGGGGATGTGAAATGGAAACAGTTGGAAGCTTGACAAAAAAAAGTAATGTGATGATCATCACTCATGTGACTAGAACTTGTTTGTTTATTATTTTTGTTAGCAGGCATGTGAAATGCTAGTGTATGTTGAATTTGCCAATCACTGTGCATTTTAGAAAGGTGGTCCTGGCTGGAACTATTATACACAGTTCAAATATATGTGGTAATTGATTGTTGGTAATTGTATTTTTTAAGTAGCCACACTGGCCACCAGTATGTTTACTTTTCCTCCTACTTAACTCACTAGCTCAACTTTATAAGAAGGGCTTCTCTGCTTGTGTGTTGCTTTTGTTTGGTGTGAGGAGAGCAGAAACATCAGATCTTTTTTCAATCTACTACAGTCAGGCAGCTCCCCCCTGTCTGTGAAGCCAGCCTCTCACTAGTAATGCAGGCGGGATAGGGTACTGCATGCAGGAAGATCACAACACCCCTGGTGTCAGGGTTAGGGCACTGTGTGCAGGAAGATCACAACACTCCTGGTATTAATAGGGATAGGGCACTGTGTGTACATGAAGATCACAACACCCCTGATATCAGGGTTAGGGCACAAGTTCTAGTCACATTGACTGATCACATTACTTTTTTTGTCAAGCTACCAACTGTTTCCATTTCCCATCCCCCATATACTGTCAGTGGGAACCTTGGTAACATGAATAAATAAGAGGGCAGCCAATAGGAATTCATATTCATTCCTAAACTGACCTTAACTGACCTGGCTACCGGTCCATATCGTCTTAACGATTGAAATTGTGTGGCAGGAGAAGAAAATCATGTTTGGCACGATTATTTCGTTGAAAAATCGTTAAAAATCGTTTTTTCCGATTAGTGCGCACTAACAGGAGTTAGTGCGCACTAATCGGAAAAAACGATTTTTAACGATTTTTCAACGAAATAATCGTGCCAAACACGATTTTCTTCTCCTGCCACACGATTTCAATCGTTAAGACGATATGGCACACGATTCACATCCCTACACAGCAATGATCGCTCCCTTTAGCCAGCGAGCGATGGACTGTTTGGAAGCCATGCAACCTTTCTTCGGACCGGACCAAAGGACGAACAAGTGATCCGACAGACGGAAATCATTTGTGAGCTCCAAATAGTGCATCAGACATCATCGCACATCTAATTTGTGCAGGTCCCCCGAATCAGCCGAAGGGAACGAGGGCAGCTCCACCGATTGGTTGAGGTGAAAAGCCGAGACCACCTTAGGTAGAAAAGATGGTACCGTGCGTAGAGAAACTCCGCTCACCAAAAACCGGAGATATGGCTCCCGGCAGGATAGAGCTTGCAGTTCGGAGATCCTCCGCGCTGAGCTGATCACTACCAGGAAGAAGGTCTTGAACGTAACGTCTTTGACGGTGGCTGTGTGTAAAGGCTCAAAAGGAGGACCACAGAGAGCTCGGAGCACCAGGTTCAAGTTCCACAACGGACAAGGAGGACGGATCGGAGGCTTCAAGTGTCTCACCCCCTTAAGAAAACGGATGATATCCGGATGGGAAGACAGCAAAATATCACTTCCCCCATGAAGAAAAGCGCTCAAGGCCGCCACCTGTACCCGGAGTGAGTTATATGCCAGGTCCAAGTCTAGTCCTGCCTGTAGAAAAGAGAGAATCTGAGCCACCGAGGCCTGGGTTGACTGGATATCGTGGGATACACACCACTCCTCAAAGACCTTCCACACCCCGAACATAAGTGACCGAAGTGGACGTCTTATGCGCCCATAACAGAGTAGAAATGACGGGCTCAGGATAACTGCGACGTGTCAACTTGCACCTCTCAAAAGCCAAGCCGCAAGACAGAAGTGATCTGCCCCCACGAAAAATATTGGTCCCTGACGAAGGAGATGTGGCAGGTGACTGAGACGAAGCGGTCCCTCCAGCGTCAGATGAAGCAGATCTGCAAACCACGGCCATCGGGGCCATTCCGGCGCCACCAGGATTACCGGCCCCAGACGCACCTCTACTCTTCGTATGACCTTTCTCCACTAGTGGCCACGGTGGAAACACATACAGGAGGCACTGATGCGGCCATGGCAGGACCAGCGCATTGACCCCCTTCTGCACCGTGCTCCCATCTGCGACTGAAGAAGCGAGCGGCCTTTGCATTTCTGGCGGTTGCCATCAGATCCATGCGCGGCATCCCCCAGCGCTTGACTATCAGACCCATGGCTTCTTCCGAGAGTTCCCACTCTCCGGGATCCAAGCGTTGGTGGCTGAGGAAGTCCGCCTGTACATTGTCCACGCCCACAATGTGAGACGCCGCTAAGTGCTGTAGGTGGAGTTCCACCCACTCCATCAGCTTGTCGGTCTCCAAGGACACGAGACGACTTCTCATGCCCCCCTGGCGATTGATGTAATGCTACCGTGGTTGCATGTCCGACAGAATTCTGATTCGACCGCTCGACGGTGCACCAGAGGGAGGAATCCCCGCAGCGCTAGACGAACCGCCCTGGTCTCCAGCAGGTTGATGGGCCAACGCGACTGTTCCTCCGACCATCGGCCCTGGATCGAGCTGTTTTCGACAGACCGCTCCCCAGCTCGTCAGGCTGGCATCTGTGGTGACTATCACCCAGTCTGGGGCCTCCAGGGATACACCCCGGGCCAGTCAATGAGGGTCCAGCCACCAGCGGAGGCTGAGTAACGTTGACCTCGGGATCGGCAGGACCGCCTGGTAGTCCCGCGACGCTGGTTTCCACCTGGACAGGAACGCCCTCTGGAGAGGTCGCAGGTGACGAAGGCCCACGGGACCAGATCAATAGTGGAGGCCATGGTTCCTAACACCCTGTAGGTAGTCCACGCCGTGGGCATTTCAAGAATCATGAAACCGAGGAACTGTTCATGAAGCGCCTGCGCCCTCTCCGGCCACAGAAAAACCATCGCCTCCCTCGTATCGAAATGGGCTCCTAGGAAGTCAAGCGACTGAGATGGTACCAGCTTGCTCTTTGCAAAATTGACGATCCACCCCAGCGAGTGGAGGAGCCGTACTACCCTGTTGACCGCCCGAAGGCCCTGCGTTCGGGACTTCGCCCGAACGAGCCAGTCGTCCAGGTAGGGATGTATGAGGATTCCTTCTCTGCAGAGAGCCGCCGCCACGACCACCATGACCTTGGTAAACACACGGGGAGCTGTGGCCAGCCCGAACGGTAGGGCCCGGAACTGAAAATGCTGCCCCAGGATCTTGAACCAGAGATAGCGCTGGTGGGCCTGATGGATCTGGATGTGAAGATACGCCTCCGTAAGATCCAGCGAGGCCAAGAATTCTCCTGGGTGCACCGCAGCCAGTACCGAGCAAAGCGTCTCCATGCGGAATCAAGGAACCCTGAGAGACTTGTTGACGGTCTTGAGATCAAGAATTGGCCGGAAGTACCCCTCTTTCTTGGGAACCATGAAATAACTGAATAATGCCCTTGACCGAGGTCGGAGGCCGCGACTGGCACGATTGCGCCCAACGAGAGGAGACGATCGAGGGTCTGCCGAACGGCCCTCTGCTTGAGCCTGGACCTGCACTGGGAGAACAGGAACCTGTCTCGGGGAGCGTGTACAAAATCCAAGGCGTAGCCGTGTCTTAGAATATCTAGAACCATTGATCCGACGTGATTTGGACCCACTCTTCATAGAAGAAAGCAAGTCGACCCCCCAGCCGGGGAGTCGACCCGTGGGTCCACCTGGCATCATTGGGAGGACTTTGGGGAGGTACCCAAACCCTGCCCTTCCTTGCCATGACAGCGTCCACGAAAGGACCGGTTCCAGGTGTGCGAACGAGAGGATGGTGCCCTAGGCAGCTGTTGCCTCGTAGACTGAGGCCGGCACTGATTTCTGTACCGGCTTCTGGAGGAATTGAAGGGTCTGGAAGAACGTGGATGGTCCTCCGGCAATTTATGGACCGCATTCTCGTTGAGAGATTTGATGATTTGATCCAGGTCTTCTCCAAAAAGATACTTGCCCTTAAAGGGGAGGGCTCCTAGTCGAGTCTTGGAGGAGGCATCAGCCGACCTGTTTCTCAGCCACAGGAGCCGACGAACCGCCACCGCCGCCACCATCGAGCGGGCTAAGACCCGAAGGAGATCGTACAGGGCATCAGCGCCATAGGCGACGACGGCCTCCAACCTGTCCATCTGCTGTGCTTCTGCATCCGGCAGAGGCTGTGAAGTGAGCAGCTGTTGAACCCAACGAAGCCCCGCTCGCTGCACTAGCGAGCTGCAAATCGCAGCCCGCATTCCCAACGCTGATACTTCAAAGATCCGTTTTAGATATACCTCCAGCTTCCTATTCTGGATGTCCTTCAACGCTGTACCCCCCGTAACGGGAATGGTGGTATGCTTAGTGACCGCTGAGACCGCGGAATCCACGGCGGGAACCTTGAGAAGTTCCAGGAAGTCAGACGGAAGGGGATACAATTTTTCCATGGCCCTGCTGACCCTCAGGTTGGACTCCAGCGCATCCCACTCTCTGGAGATGAGCTGCAATATGGTGTGATGTGTGGGAAAAGCCTTTGCCAAAGGCCGAAGGCCCGCAAGGAGAGAATCCCCCTTCTTGACCTTCGGGTCGGGCCCCACTGGATCCGGAGGAGGGTCGATATCCATATCTTGCAGGATGTGGGGAATGAGGTTGTCCAATTCCCCAGCCTGAAAATGTGGAGCACTCTCGGGTCATCGCCCTCTAACTGAGTCGCCAAGAGGGGGTCTTCCCCTTCCGGGTCCAGCGGAACGTTCCCCCCCCCCCCCCCCCGAAGAGGAACGCGGCGCCGACTGAATCTCCAGTGGTTCTTGAGAGGGTCCTGGTCCCTCCTCGAGTCGTGGGGTACTGGCCTGGAGGACTCTGCCCCCTAGAAGGATGTCTGAACGCGCTAACTTAGTGGGAGGAGGACCCCCCTCCCCCTGCAACTCCCTGCTCTGCAAAAGCTCCCGGTGCATTAAGACCACAAATTCTGGCGAAAAAGCCGGAAAACCCGAGGGGCAACTACCCGGGGGCTCCCCCTGCTGACCAATGGGATCCGATCCCATTCCGGTGGCTGAAACCGGCAGCGTCGCCACAATCGGTTCTCCTGTCTCCTCCTCCGAGAAGCCGACATCTGAGTCTTGAAACAAAATGGGCCGCCGTTCCCAGCACTCAGCGGGAACGGGGCCTGCCGCTTCTTCCCGGCTCGATCCTGCGATCTTGTGGCCTCCCCCGGAGGAGGGCTGTCTTCCCCCTCGGAGGGACAGCCCGAGCGATGCTCCTCTCAGGACCGGTGTTCTCCCTGATGGCCCCCGGCCTCACAGGGCGCCACGCGCTGCATCTGTGATGAGGAGAGGCGGAGGAGGGGCGGGCGCTCGCGTGCACGGCAACAAAATTTGAAGAAACGAGGCGGCTTGTAGGACCGGTCCCGACGCCCTCCTCCCCACCGACCCGAAGATACCATAAGGGAATTGAACTTCTCGATGGCTGGCGGTCCCGGGGAATGTAACGTTGCGGGGCAGCGGGTCGAGAGGCCTCTCGCTCCGCAGGGGGAGGGGCGGGAGACGAAAGAACATGGCCGAGGAGGAGAGATCGGCACCACCGACATGCACCCCGGGTCCTGGCCCGCAGCCGGCCACACAGGCTTCCAGGTAAGCTGAAAGAGAAAAAACCCTGAACACTTACCCCAAGCACAGACAAGGAGAGAAGAGGTAAAAAGTCAGACACTGCTAGAACAGCCTGTGAGCAAGTCACGAGCCAGGCAGGGAGGGCAGAGGAACCTCTCTATCCTGTCTGCTCTACAATAACCTTGACTAGATAAAAGGGTTTTTTTTGGGTTTTTTTCCTTGATCCCTCTAAAGAAAAGCCTAGAACCCTAAGCTAAGGTGCTGGGGACCACCGTGCCCCCTGATCACATTTGCTGGAGTCAGAACGATACTGGGGATTGATGCAAGGGAGGGGAGATTATATAGGACCTCCCCTAGAAGTTTTAGTTCTGACTCCATCTGCTGGACGGGGGACATTACCCACCGTCTGGACTGATCCTGGTACATACAGGGAACCACACTCCCTTTTGCCTTAGCTAGCAGTGCATGGATGCAACTGTGACACTGGTTGTACAACCTGGGGATGACATTTCTGCTAAATGTGGTTCTGGAGGGGACTTTGTAATTTGGAGCTAAGACCTGCAGCAAATGCTTGAAACCCACATTCTCCACTACCTGCAGGGGCTGGTCATCAAGGGCAATCATTTCCCCGATGCTCCTGGTTACAACTTTTGAGTTTGCCTGCCTCCTACCCCGGGAAAGCGTTACCGCACACCACCCCATTTCCTCCATGGTAGATTGTCGCTTCTGAAGCATGGCAGGGGGCTGCTGGCCTGCGACTTGACTGCTAGAAGGGGCTGAGGGCGTGAGATGATGATGCTCCTTTTCAACCACTTTATGCTGCCTGGAAAAAGGGGTCCCGTGACTGATACTACCACCATCCCCAGATGTCAATACTGTTGGGTGTTGCTTCTGCATTTGATGTATAATTCCAGAATTAGTTAGATTTATTTATTTATTTATTTATTTATTTATTTAAAGGTTTTTATATACCGCGGTTCGTTAGCAAACATCACCTCGGTTTACAGTGAACATTAAATTAGCAACAGGCTTTACAATAAAATTAAATTATAGCAAAATAAGATTATGAACCATAGTAATGTAATAAAAACATTAGATTAATACACTATAAAACTCAACAATACTTCCAATGGGGGGAAGAGAACTGTAGGATCTAGAATATCAAAATAAAAATAGCAGTTCAATTATAACAGAGTGTGGGAGTAACTTATACTACTTAGTGATTCTTAGATGTTCCACTGAGTAAAATTACACTGAATAATTACATTGAGTAATTACACTGAGTAAAATGTGGGTCCTCCCTCACTTTAAAGTGGCTGCAAATCACAGATTTCTTTCATTATCCCTTCTCTATAGCCTTTGGGGTGGATGCTGGCACTGGATTTGAAGCAGTGGGTGCACTCTGAGAAGCAATGCCAAGGGCATCAATCACACTCTGTGCCTGTCCTGACTGCTCTTCCTCTTCCTCCTCCTCATCATCAGTTTCCTCTCTCTCCTCCAGCACTGAAGTGGAGGCTAAGACAGAACTAATTAATCCTCCTAAACCTTCTTCAGTTATTATCTCTTCCATTTCTGATGAAGGGAATCCCATACAAGATGATTCTTCATCAGAATCAGAGTCAAACAGTGACTGTGCTACATTGTCAGTGCTAAATACAGTCTACTGTCACACTGCTGCTTTTGGGTCTCGCTCTTGCATGACTCAGCCTCCCCTTCCCTCACCTCCAAAACAACAGGGTCAGAAACAGGTGGTGGCAGTGCATCATGTTTAAATTTATTTTTTTTCTGGATGGAACTGCCTGCACCTCTAGAGATTTTAGATTGGAACAGGTCCCTTGTTAAATTTAATGGGGAACTGCCTTTTGAAGTGCCTCCTCTTCCAGTGCCAATCACTCAACCTCTACCTTTCCATGACATCATGGATTTAATGTCACTGCCTACTAGGGATTTTAATTAAAAGGATTATTTCTTTATTGGTGACTGAGCACCTCTGTACCAATATATGTGTATGTGGAAAACTACACACACACACAGATATATAGTGCAGTGTCTTGCTGTACATTACAACTGAGACTGCTCTGTGTGAACAAAAACTGAAATTCCAAATAAAACACTGGAAGCCTCAGCCTGACTACTCCTGCTGTGAGTCTGCAAGCCAAATTCCTACATAACTGACAGTGATGCTGCTTGAAGTTGTTGTACAATGAATGCCCACTACTAGAGAGCCACTGAAAATCTCTCACTATCTCCCACCCACACCACCCAAACTCTGCCTGCAACCTACCCCAGGGGCATAAGATCAGCAGCAAAATGCCACTGCTGGCAGCTTGTTCAGTGGGTGAGACAGAGAGGCAATCTGAGTTCAATTTTTTTAAAAAAGTGCAGTAAAAAAAAGCCTGACTGCCTGGAAGGCACAGCAGCAAAAAAGAACACATATCTTTTTCTGCAATAGCAAATTGTAGAAATAGCAATTGAATAAAGATTTGAGATACTCTGAGAGAACTCAAACAGCAAACAACCTTCTCAGATAGAACCCAAGAAGAAACTGCACTGTGTTACATTTGCTCAAGGTTGAAAATACAACAGGAACAGCATTAAAGAGCAGCAATTGGCTGAATTAGAAAAATGCTTCGCTCTGATACGTTGGCATTCTGGTCTCCTTGCCAGCCTGTCTGACCCACTTTATGACAGGGCTGTGAGGTCACTTATGAGTCACAGGAAAGGGCTGGTTGCTATGGATACTCCCACATGACCTTCTCCTATTGCAAAAGGCTGATCAGAAAGCATTGTGAACCAAACCAATGAAACTAAAAGGATCTGTTTCATTCATGGGGCTTGTCATTCATTTCACGGACCCACAAATCAAACAAATAGAGACCTATTCGTTGTGGATGCCACGTTCATTGAAAACAAATGCACATCCCTAAATTAGATTCTATAGATATAGAGCTGCACCAAGCCGCATTAGATGTGAAGCAGATTATTTGCTGCGAAAACTTGAGTGTAAGGTAAGAAAATCTCTTTTATTGTAATTAAGCATTTTAGGGAGTTGGGAGCTCTCTATAATAGATACCTTGGTTAGAGGTTTTTAGTTTAATGTTTACATTACATTTTATAGAAAAATGAAAGATCTTCACAAACAGCAGAATATGGGGACACATCAGATATCAACTGACCTGTTGGTGCTGGTTTTTCCCAAACATCAAGGAACCATCAGACACAGAAGATAATTAAAAAAAAAAAATTTAAAAATCATGCCTGAAGATGCACATGATTTCAGCTGGTGGGGGTGTATAGTATTTCTAAAACCCTCACCAGTTCATGGTCTTTTTCAAAAATTGACATTTAGAGAAATCATATGGGTGGTGTGCACAGCATTCTTACAAAGTATTTGGCTGGCATTCCTCATGATGACTGCTTTGGTTGTGTTATACATGATCCAAGCCAAAAAAAATCATGATTGTCTCCAGTGGAATGCCTTTGACATCCAGGAAACATTAAGGACAGCATGAATCAGGTTGTGCCTAGAACATGTTTTGAATCTTATTGCATTAGCAGCTTATAAAAGAGGTGTGTGAAGTCTAAATAATAATGATTTGAATCTGAATGAAAAGTGCTCGAAATCCTGTAGAAAAACAAAATAGTATGCGTAGGCCTGCAGATGAGATTTCAACAATGAAATATATAAATGCCATCATCAATGGGAGAAAGCACCAATCTTTTCTTTTTTTAAATGTATAAAAATAATAAAACAACCAATGTTTGCTATCAATATTTTTTCTTGTCTGTATTTTCAGAAATGCAGATTGAACATGAAATGCCTTGAGAAGAGGGGAAAAAAAGTAGACAATGATGTTTAATACATTTTTTATACAAGTTAAACTAACGCTCATGAGGAACCTAATCTTTTACACTAAATTAATGTTTTATATTTTTATATGTGCACATTATCTTCTGATACTAATTCCCAAAAAATATAAAACATTATTTTAGTGCAAAAGATTAGGTTCCTCATGAGCATTGGTTTAAGTTGTATAGTCATACAGTGAAGACATAGTAGACTGTATAGAGAAATTATTTTTGTTTTCAGTACGAAGTAATACATTTTTTTGCCATGTGTATATATAATAGTTAATAAAGAAACATATAAAACAATTAATAAACAATATATATCTGAATTAAGAAATGTGTCAAGTGTGATTTAAGGATCTATGGAAGTTTTGGGGAACCAAAACAAGTATAATAAGCAATTTTTATGGCATTATTAAGCCTCATTGATAACAATACTCAGACTGTAAAATGAATGATACAACAACCATTTTATTAACTAAGGAATGGACATTTCAGTGACCTAGGTGGGGTAATTTGTCTGGACTAAAGATCTGTGAATGGATAATCTAATCAGGCTGAGACAATTTTCCAACTTGTCTTATGGCCTTTTCTCACATGTTAAGGCATTTTCGCTTGCGAAAAGCACCATAATCCATGGTGCAATGCTCATTCTGAAAAGGGGAGGAGTTTGGGGTGGGATTTATGCCAAAGTTCCCACTGAGTCATACATGTGCTGATAACTGACAGCAGGAAATGTGCAACCACTCAGATGAGGATGAGCCCTCATAGTGAATTTGTGCACTGTGGAGATGGATGTGGTTGTTGCAAAAGGGTATGTGTTTGCTGAAATATGTGAAATTTGGCTCTTTGAATGTAAATCTGACAGCCTGTTTTCTGAATACATAAAAATGCATCTTTATTAAAAAGAGGAAGCTTCTGGTTACCCTCAGTGGTATACCAATGTAGAAAAACAAAGCATGTATATATCTGATTTTTACAAATAAGAACATAAGAAATTGCCATGCTGGGTCAGACCAAGGGTCCATCAAGCCCAGCATCCTGTTTCCAACAGAAGCCAAACCAGGCCACAAGAACCTGGCAATTACCCAAACACCAAGAAGATCCCATTCTACTGATGCAATTAATAGCAGTGGCTATTCCCTAAGGGGTAGATTTTCAAAGAAGCGCGATCAGCGTACTTTTGCTTGCGCATCAGACTCAAGCAAAAGTACGCTGGATTTTAGTAGATACGCGCGGAGCCGCGCGTATCCACTAAAATCCTGGATCGGCGCGCGCAAGGCTATAGATTTTGTATAGCCGGCGCGCGCCGAGCCGCGCTGCCTGCCCCCGTTCCCTCCAAGGCCGCTCCGAAATCGGAGCGGCCTCGGAGGGAATCCTCTAACGCCCTCCCCTCACCTTCCCCTCCCTTCCCCTACCTAACCCACCCGCCCGGCCCTGTCTAAACCCCCCCCTTACCTTTGTTGGGGGATTTACGCCTCCCGGAGGGAGACGTAAATCCCCGCGCGCCAGCGGGCCGCTAGCGCGCCGGGCCGCGATCTGGGGGCGGGTCCGGAGGGTGCGGCCACGCCCCCGGGCTGCCCCGGGCCGTAGCCACGCCCCCGGGCCCGCCCCCGGAACACTCCCGACACGCCCCGAAAACGCCGCGCGCTTCGGGCCCGCCCCCGACACGCCCCCCGACATGCCCCCTCCGAAAACCCCGGGACTTACTCGAGTCCCGGGGCTCTGCGCGCGCCGGTAGGCCTATGTAAAATAGGCTTATCGGCGCGCAGGGCCCTGCTCGCCTAAATCCGCCCGGTTTTGGGCGGATTTAGGCGAGCAGGGCTCTTAAAATCCGCCCCTAAGTCAACTTGATTTATAGCAGTTAATGGACTTCTCCTCCAAGAAATTATTCAAACCTTTTTTGAACCCAGATACACTAACTGCACTAACCACATCCTCTGGCAACAAATTCCAGAGCTTAATTGTGCGTTGAGTAAAAAAGAATGTTCTTCCATTAGTCTTAAATGTGCTACTTGCTAACTTCAGTGAGAGCCCCCTAGTCCTTCTATTATCCAAAAGTGTAAATAACCCATTCACATCTACTCATTCAAGACCTCTTGGCTTTATGGCCAGAGCAGGTTAGCATAAATCCTGAAAAGTTCAAAATTGCTAAGTTTTTCTTAAAGTATTTTTGGGGAAGTTTGGCCATAGAACAAATCTATCCATTACAAGTATTGTGAGAGAGCCTGACAATCTCTATAAGTATTTGTTTTTACCTGAATATGAGGTTTCATCATGTGACTTTATTGTTGATGAAACAGCCTGTGTGACATGGAAGACTCAAATGATTGCAGCATGTTGTCAAGTAATGCAAACATCTTCATTGCCTGTTTTACAACAGCTTATGCTCATTTAGATCTGTGCAATCTGCTTGACAATTTGCAAGAACGTTGTCTGTACCATGATACAGACTCTGTGATATTTGTGAGGCTGACAGTGAACCCCTTTGGGAGATTATTTAGTTGAGCTGATGACCAAGCTACCTGCAGATGAGCATATCACAGAACTTATATCGACTGGGCCCAAAACATATGGCCACAAACTGTAAGACCTGTATGACAATTAAAGGCATTACATTAAATGTGGAAATTGTAAAAAGATCAATTTCACTAGTTTGAAAGATCTCATCTTTGACTATAAACCTGAGGCTGTGGGCAAGAGTCCTAAAAAGATACAGGTACAAAAATCCAGTATCATATGAAACAAAAAGACATGGTTGATAGAGACCGGCCTACTTAAGAAAACACAAAGAGGCAGATTTTATAAAGGTACGCGAGCACGTACTTTTGTTCGTGCACCAGGCGCGAACAAAAGTATGCTGGATTTCATAAGATCCGGGGTCGGCACGCGCAATGGGGTGCACATTTGTGCAACCTGCGCGCGCCGAGCCCAGCGCGCGCTGCCTGTTCCCTCCGAGGCCGCTCCGATTTCAGAGCAACCTCGGAGGGAACTTTCCTTCGCCCTCCCCCCACCTTCCCCTCCCTTCCCCTACCTAACCCACTCCCCCAGCCCTATCTAAACCTCCCCTTACCTTTGTTGGCAGATTTACGCCTGCTGAAAGCAGACGTAAAACTGCGCAAGCCAGCGGGCTTCTGGCACGCTATCACCCGACCCGGGGGCTGGTCCGGAGGCCTTGACTATGCCCCCGAGCCGGCGCCACGCCCCTGGTCCCGCCCCGAACCGTCCCTGACCCTGGTCCCGCCCCGGACACGCCCCCTCCCCGCCCCTTTTACGAAGCCCCGGGACTTACGTGCGTCCCGGGGCTGTGCGTGCGCCGGTGGCCTATGCAAAATAGGCGCACCGGCGTGTGAGGGCCCTGCGCGCGTAAATCCGGCCAGATTTACGCGCGCAGGGCATTTAAAATCCGGCTCAAAGGGTTTTATATGATAAAAGGGTGATAAAAGAGGGATTTAACACACTGCCCATGGATATTGTTTTTGTGGATGTGCGCTGGAGACACCCCTTTTCATGTATTTTAGCTGGACCGTCAAATAGCAGCAAAAGCTTCTTTCTTAAAAAGCTATTAGAGCACATGGGATGTGTGTGGATTGACATGCCTAACAATATTGTGTGGTGCTATAATTGCTGGCAACCTTTGTATAAAAAGATTTTGTGTAAATATCCTTTTATTACATTTATGAATTCTTTTCCTGATACTTTTAATGATGATCAATCGTTTCCAACCAATAAAATAAACATGGTTATTGTAGACGATTTGATGGCCTCTGCTTGTAAAAGTGATTAAATTGAGAAAGTCTTCACTCAATATGTACATCCCAGAAATCTGAGTATTATATATTATACAAAATACTTTCTGTCAAGGCAAAACTAACAGAACTATAGCTTTAAATACCAAATATATGGTACTCTTTAAGAATTCTAGAAATAAGTTGCAAATTGCTGTTTTAGCCAGACAGATGTACGCTGGCAAGTCAGCTTCTTTTTAGAAGCCTTTGAGGATGCCACCAGAAAGCCATATGGATATCTTACAGTGGATTTAAATGCTATGAACATAGAGTTTTGCAGACTGAGGACAATCATCTTTCTACTAGACTGGACCATGGTTTACTGTGAAAAAACACAGCTCCCCATCAAAAGAAGTGAATATGTATTCTCCCCCATCATATTTGTTTTGTATGACCCAGAGGCCATGTCTGCTCATCTAAAGCAGAACCTGACATTTTTGAAACTTTTAGTTCAAGCCTTTCTGCAATGGAGAAAAGCTATCCTAATCCTTTCTTCTAATGATTTAGTGGGCTCCATAGAGGAGATTGCACTAAACACTCTGAAAGGTAACATTTCTTTATCACAACAGAAAATAAACATCTTTATAAGGAAATGTCAAGCCATAAGGACTCTGGGTGATAAAAGGGTGCCACTTAAAAAAGAGAAAGAAGCTAGTGAAGCAGTCAGCGGGGTTTATCGGGCCTCTGCTAGGTTTTGCATTGTCACTCATCACAGGTCTTTTGAGCTAAGCACTAATGCAGTACACAGGAAAAATGTATTTAGTGCCTAATCAACAACTTGATTGTTTGAGAAGTCCTTCAGTTCTAGATGAAAATGTTAGAACCACTGTGGTTCGAACACTATATGAAGAAATGAAAGGTATACTTCAAAGTTCTGGTATGTCCAAATATGAAAATGCCTAATATTATTCAGAAGTACAACAGTGCTATCTGCAGAAATGGAAAAAGAAAAAATAAATCTGTAATACTACTGCAGGATGAAACAGCAATGTCTGCATTTCTAGAGCACACTAGCCCTCCAGACCCCAACCTGCAGGAAGTGTTACATAGCTTCAGATGCTTTATGGATGGTATGGTTATGGTTTAATTCTTCAGATATAATTGTGGTCTATGGAACAATGTGCTGAGCTAATATAAAACAGATCAATTTGTAGTTTCGAGAGATTAAACTTATACGGTGTACTGTGTGCATCGGTCTCTTGGTTCAATTGTTAAAATTGTGCAGAACAGCACATAACCATACCATCCATAAAGCCCCTGAAGCAGCCTTGTGTGAAACTTGGCAAGAGTTGGACTATTTTATCAAGAAATAAGGGTGAATAAATTATCCTTACCTAAGGTGACTGGTCTATCTCATTCTATATTTGCCTTCTGGCTTTGACAGACCACCTTCTGGTCTGCTTTGTGGGATGTTATCTTTTCTCAAACATTCCAGTAGAAAAATGTTGCTTTCAATTTTGCTCATTTGTATGAGTAGCAAAGTTGTGCATGAAGAAGGATGACAGCCATGAGAAAACCATAGGTTAGAACATTGGCCCCTATGTCTGGATATCTTGCATAGTTTCAAGCCTACACAGTACTTTTTATACATTTAAGATAAGAGCCAAGCATTATAGAGAGGAAATCATGCAGGACAGACCACATAGCTTCTTAGGCCAGGTAATTTCTGAGCCTATATAAGGTTGAAGGTGTATGACTGTAAAGCATATAAGCTATACCAGTTTCTCAAGCTGAGTCTTTCCCAAAGAAAGCAGCAGGTGAAACATGGCCTTGTCTGGGGACCACAATGTTTGAAATTGGACCTTTTATTGAGCACAGTACTAAATTTATAATGTTCAGTCACTGGTTGTACCTGATAAATGTATATTAAAGATCAAAATGTATATATATATATATATATATAAAACATTATTTATTATATGAATAGCACTCCTGCTATGGACTGACATACTTAGGGGCGGATTTTCAAATAATTTACATGCGTAACAGGGCCTGCACACGCCGGGTCTATGTTATAAAGGCCCGGCGACGCGTACAAAGCCCCAGGACGCGTGTAAGTCATGGGGCTTTTCTGAATGGGCAGGCTGGGGGCAGGATGGGGCAGTGCGGATGGTCCGGGGGGTGTGGTGGGGCG
The DNA here is from genome assembly GCF_901001135.1 of Rhinatrema bivittatum. Classification (NCBI taxonomy): domain Eukaryota; kingdom Metazoa; phylum Chordata; class Amphibia; order Gymnophiona; family Rhinatrematidae; genus Rhinatrema; species Rhinatrema bivittatum. Next base: position 53,227,846 of record NC_042630.1, on the reverse strand, counting down.
GTCCGGGGGTGGGATGGAGGTGTGGCTGGGGGATTGTGCACTGGCAGTCGGCCGGCGCGCGCAAGTTACGCCTGCCTCTGGCAGGCATAACTTCAAAAATAAAGATATGGGGGGGGGGGTTTAATTTACGGCTAGGAGGCGGGCCAGGTAGGGGAAGGGAGGGGAAGGTGGGGGGGAATGGGGAAAGCCAGCGGGGCTCCCCGAGGGCTCACTGACCCCTGATTTTATAACATGTGCGTGGCTGCGCGTACATTTTATAAAATCGGGCGTACATTTGTGCGCTCTGGGCTGGGCGCACAAATGTATGCTTTGCGCATACGTTTAAAAATCTGCCCCTTAATTTCAGCTATTGTTCTCAAACTCCTTCCCTTGTTGATGTACCTAAAGTTGCTTCTTTAATTTATAAACTGTACATTGCAAAGGGGTATACATTGTAGAAAGGCCAGCCGGCCAGCACCAATTTCACTTAAGCAACTGGCCAGCCCAAATCCTAGGGGGCTACGGGGTGCTCCTGGCTTTACTAGATTACCAGGTATACCTGAGGGGTGGACCTTTAACTGGAGAGGCCTGGAATAGGGAACTGGGGTTGCTGTTTTTTAGAAAGGGGGTTTAGGTATGGCGTGGAGTATCACCATGTGACTTATAACATTTCGTTTTTCAACTGCATTTACTTCTGGGTCACTTTTAGAGGTGACAGGGATGGGTGAGGGTCTCTCAAGAGCACTGAGGAGTTCCTGCACCAGGTAGGGAGTATTGGGATGTGCGTTAGTGTCCTGATGCTCCCCTGAAAGTTAACTACAGCTCCTGAATTGTAGCTACCTTTCAGGAAAATAATTTGGTTTGTGTTTTTTGAGGCAAGCCATGCTATTTTGTTTACATTGTTACCTTTTAATGAGCTGTTTGCATGCATTTGGAAAGCATATGCATGCAAATTAACTTATTTACTTACCCACATTATATTGGTAGGATAAATGCTTATTATGCTTAATAAATATACCTCTAACTTTGTACCTGAATCAATGGAGGGTAAAAAGACTTGCAGAAGGTCACAAGGATACTTTGCTACAGAAACATTACATGTATACGTCCATCCATCTGAAAATTTGCATACCACACACATTGCCTACTTATGTGTATATGCCAGTTTCATATGCACAGTTCCCATGTAACATGGAGTGATAATTCAAACTCTAAACTTTAGGAATGGTGTAACCTACACAGAGCAGCAGTTACAACTCTAAACAGTTTGTTGAGCAGACTGGATGAATCATTTGTGTCTTAATCTACCCTCGTTTATTACAGTGTTTCCCAACAAGTGTGCTACGGCTCACTGGAGTGCTGTAAGATGTGTGACTCTTGCTGCTGTGGTGAGATTGACTCAACTTATGGGGTAGGCCCCGTAAGCCCTCACTGACAGCTGATGGAGCTACTCAGAAAGGAGACTGAACTGGAGCGCCAAATATACCAACCCCTTTCCCTTTGGGTTGAGCCCTTTTGTGTGTGCCGAGCCTCGTGGCCTTCTATTACCTCCCCCCCTAATCTAACCTCCCTTCCCCTTCCCCTAACTCTCACACCCCCTAAACCTATCTTAAACTCCCCCAACCTTTGTCTTAACTTTCACGCCTGCCTCTGGGTAGGCGCAAGTTGCGTGTGTCGGCTCACTGCCGGCACGCGATCCCCTGGCACAGCGGCAAATGGCCACTGTGCCGAGGGCCTTTAGGCCCGCCCCGCCCCCAGACCACCCCGCCCCCATCCCTGCCCCTTTTACTCAACCCCGGGACTTAGATGCGTCCCGGGGTTGTACGCGCATCGCCCGTCCGTTATAAAATCGGCCCGGCACACGTAATCCCCCCCTATGCGCGTAAATCCAGAGGATTTACGCGCATAGGGGTTTTAAAATATACCCCTTAATCGATAAGGCTGACTATCTGTGCTTATCCTGCTGAGTTCTCTGGATACGTAGTTCTACCCTTGAAAGCCTCGTCTCACCTATAACTTATCCAGATAATTTTCAGCTGTGTAAAAAGTTATCTGGATAAGTGGTGGCTGCTGAACTTGATCAGTTAGCAAGACAAGTCCACATTTATCCAGCTAATTGGCACAGAATATCAGCCTCTATTGCTATGCAATTAATACATTGTAAAATAATTTGTAAGAAATGTGCTATCATTTAAAAATATTATAGAAACACCAACACAACTTCCAGTTTTGTTTTTTTGTGTGTGTGTGAGTGTTTCATTTACCATTCAAATGACACTAAAAAACATAATAATACATTTCAGTATGTGTCATTTTGTTATTTTGGTGTTGTCATGCATCTCCTTGCATTATATCTGATATTAGCATCCATGGAGACACTAGCACTTGTGTTTAATTTTCTAGCTCTTTTAGGGGCCGATGCAATACAGTCTGGTCATCCGAGCGCAGTGTATAACCTGCAGTTGGAAGCGGGTTGTATGGTGCTAACTACTCCCCATATGCAATAAGGGCCAGATTTTAAAAGCATGTATGTCCCGGGGCTTCAGAAAGGGGGCAGGTGCAAGAGGTAAAAAAAAATGGGGGGGTGGGGGGTAGATTAGGATAGGGGATGGGAAGGTTAGGGGAAGGGGTAGGCAGATTAGATTAGGGGGGAGGGAACAGAAGGCCACGTGGCTCGGCACACGCAAGGTGCACAATTGTGCACCCCCTTGCATGCGCCGACCCCCGATTTTATAACATGCGCGCACTGGCACGTGCATGTTATAAAATTGGACGTTCATGTGCACGCGCTGGGTTGCATGTGCATATGGACGTGCACACGCTCCTTTTAAAATCTACCCTTAAGAGGATTAGTGCCTCCACAAAGCGTGTCCAATGCAGAGTGAAACTAATAATGCTTATCACGTGCAAATATATGTGAATAAGGCTATTAGCTATTCACTCTGAATGCCAAAAAAAAAAGTGCATTTAAGATGCACATTTTTGCACTCAGAAATTAACGCCTGCCCACAGCAGGAGTTAATTACTGAGCACTCCTAAAAGTAGTACAGAAAAGCAGAAAAAAATTGCTTTTCTGTACAGGAGGAACAAGTCTTAAAAAAAAAAATTACAGTTTAAAAAAAGCGCCTGCAGTCAGGTGCAGGACGTGGAGGCTCAGTTGACAAGCGACAGTTTCCTGAACCCTGGCACACCTACGGGTTAGGAAAACAGACGTTGATAAATTCAGCGTCCGTTTTCCAAATCTGACTGCCGGCCCATTGTTCCTTTTCACTGACATTTGTTGGTGAAAGTTCCAATCCCCTTTCAGAACTGCCTTCTGAAAAGTGATTGGTCCTTCCACTGACATGTTTATGTATGTAATGCTTTTTTTTTTATACCGACATTCATGAAAAATTCATATCATATCGGTTTACATGGAACAGGGGAGTGAAAAATAACAATAACGAAGCAAGCACAAACAGGCAGTGATGAAAGTTACATTGAACAGGGGAGATTTAACTGGGGAGAAGAAGAAGCTAGCAGAGGAACGATAACTCAAAAACTAGAACCAAGTGAATACATGTGATGGTGAAGGGACCAGTCCTCAATAAGGGAAGGAGTGAATAAATTGTATTAAGTGCCCAACACTTTAATATTGATTTATTCACTCGTTATGCCTCCCTAAGCTAACGCAGGGGGAGGGAGCATAGGGCATGTCAGACAAGAGTACCGGCATTCAGGTTCGGAGAATGGATGCTGAATTTATCAGCATCCATTTTCCTATTCCATGGATGTGTGCCGGTTAGGAAAACAGATGCTGATAAATTCAGGGTCTGTTTTCTTAACCAGCAGACAGCGCCGACAGTGGACCTCGCTCGTGTGCACGCTGTCAATGGGGTGCTAGGGGCACGCAATGCCCCTAGAGGCTCCTTGACAGTGCAAGCCCTAATTTAAGTTTTGCATCATGCCCTCAGGAGAGGTACTTGGGGGCGCATTAGGAAAGCAGGCATTGAACACTCAGCACCCGCTTTCACTGCACTTTTTTTTGCATCGGCCCCTTAATCTGCAGTTAAAAGGGAATGATGAGCTAAAGCATGGAAAGAAACTCTCTCCTGAACAGCAGAGCTCTTATAAAATATTTTATTTCTTGCTTTGGTTAAAATCAAATGATTTCCATGATTGTCCCTCATTAGCTTACATACGTTTCTGTTCTCTTCAGATCAGTTATGGAGCCATGGATCCCATCCTCAGTGACAGGGTTCAGTTCCCTTCCTTTTACCGAACCGTCCCTGCTGAGAGGTCTCAGTATGAAGCAATAATTCAATTACTGAAGCACTTTGGCTGGACCTGGGTTGGGATCGTGGCATCGGATGATGACAGCAATGTGAGAGCCAGTGAGGAGCTGAGGAATGAGATTACCAGGAGTGGCGCCTGTGTTGAGTATTTCATAATTGTCAAGGGCAATGACCTCCGTGCATTCACAATAGCTACTGAAGTCATATCAAAGACAACAGCAAATATAACCATTGTATTCTGCAAATCTGCTGATTTAAACAACTTATTGTATACATTAAGCTCCTATTCAGTGCTTGGAAAAGTTTGGATTTCCTCAGCTACATTAAAGATTGATCTAGGTGATATGTATAGGAGTAATTTTTATCAAATCAATGGTTCTTTGATGCTCTCAGTTAAGAAAGGAGAGATTCCTGGATTTAAGAACTTCATGCATAGTATATCTCGCTCAAAAATATTGCATAGAAATCTGCTCTCTGAGGTCTGGCTTTCCAATTTTCGTTGTACACCAGAGAACACACGTTATTCCAATCTCTCATGCACAAATAATGAGGAGTTGAGATTTCTTGTTCTTACAGATTTTGAAATGAATAATTTAAGATTCACATACAGTCTTTACACTGCTGTATATGCAGTGGCTCATGCTTTACATAACCTGCTCTCCCTCAAAATGCAACAGAAGGAGTTCGCTCAGATATCAAGTCTGATGAAGAATTTTCACCCATGGCAGGTAAGCAAAGCAAAGTGTGGGAGGTAGGTGGAGATCAGAAGTCACTGGAGTTCAGGAGCTTGAGAACGCTGTTCTGGGGTGGACTGATGTGGCTTGTGTACACTAGAGAAGAAATACATTCACCAGTTACTTTAACAACCTCATTGCCCAAATCAAATAATTAGTACTTGCGAGTGCAGGCACATCAAGTAAATTTTGCCCCTGGTGAGTGCACATGTGAAATATAAAAATATATAGAATATTACTCATCAAAATCAAAGAAAAGATTTTCAAAATTAATGATAAATTGCTCATAAAGCAAACTACATCTGAAAACCAACTACAGTTTTGGTATTAACCAGAAAAGGAGGGAAAAAGGCTGGTTAATTTCTTAAATTTATTCTAGCCATTAAAAAAAAACGCTCCTGCCACCTGTGACGATAAATGTGCAATAAAAGGAATTCAGAATTGTAAGTTATAAATGCTCACATCTAGTTTCAAAATTTCAGTACAATACTCGTACATTGAATAGTCCCAAATTTTAGCAGATACTTGAATGTTAGTATTTTGTTGCGCTTGGGGGTGGACCCTTGTCCTGGGACAGTGGGGAATGTCTCCTGAATGGGAACAGGAGGTAACTGCCCCCAGGGGGCGGAGCACTGGAGGAGACAGAGGCTGTGATGAGCTTCACCACTGGAAGCCTGAGGTCCCCCCGGGAAGAATCTGTAGGACCCGGGCCATTTGGACTTAAGTGGGTCTCGCAGGGGCTCCTGGGAGAGTGGAAGTCCGGCGTGCCCACGGACACAGGGGGAGTGCAATCGGGTTCGAGGTTGGAGACTGGTTGGAGCAAGGAGAACCAGAACAGAGATGGTGATGACAAAGCGAGGAACAGAGCCAGAATCTAGGGACAAGGTCAGGCAGGTAAAGATCAGAGTCCAGAGGTCAGTCCAAGGAATAATCAGCAAAGCAGAGGTCAGGCACCAGAGGTCAGATGAGGTCAAAGGCAGACTGAGGTCTAGAGGTAGGCGGCAGACAGGCATGCAGGTCAAGGAACAAGCTGGTAGGCAGGCAGGTCAAGGAACAAACTGAGGTTTGAGGCAGGTGGCAGGCAGTCAGGCAGGTCAAGGAATAGGCTGAGGTCAGTACCAGTAAGACAGTCTGGAGGTACTAACTGGGAAGACAGACAGATGAACACAGGATCAAGCAGAACTCAAGAACTAAAATGCAGGAACAGAACTGGAAAAGAAGGATCCTGGAACGAGACTAGGAACAAGCAAAGCAGGAACAAATGCAGAGGCAATCTTGTAAGCACACCAACCTGATTGCCAAGGTAAGGAAGCGTAGACAGGAACTTCCTTATATGGGGGAATCAATCAGGGCATGCCGCAGAGCTAAGAGCCACCCTTGGCCCTACAAGAGGCCAGGCGGTCCGCTCATGGCAGCACGTAGGGGCGTGATTAACATCGCTGAGGTCGCCGAGCCTCAGTGTGAGGCCTGGCGTGCAGGGGAAGGCCCGGTGACCACCGCCAAAGGACGCCGGGGCCTAGCTGGGCTGGCATCTACTGCGAGGGAGGTCGTCTCGGGACCTGCTGTAGAACCACAGAGGTGAGCGGACCCGTGCGTGGGATGGCCGCTGGTAGGGCGCATAACATATTTCTTACTATCAATCACTTCAAGAAAATCTCTGCTTTTAAAGACCACTATTAAAACCACGATTTTACTCTCTTCGAGCTTCCAAAAGTACACAGAAAGTGGCACCTATTTAAAGCTGCTGTTTTTCTTATCAATGGTCCAGATTAAAAGTGCAGCCAAACATTTTATAGCATTTGACATCAAGTCTCAGCAATAACCACTGAATGAGTGTTAGGGGAACGCTGGAGGCTTTCCACTTCTGAGAGGCTTGTGTACCCTTGGGCCATGACGCGATCACAGAGGAGCTCCAGGGAAGCACAGCGGCAGGTGAGGAGTGTCCAAGCACAGGCTGAAGAGACTGGAGATGAAGAGCCCTGGCCTCTGCCAAATCTGAACGCATCAAAGAGACCTAGCAACGCAATGTTGGTCTCTGGAGTAGCCCTCCGGCCACTTGATAGCCCTTTCGGACCTGCTGCAAGGGAGCAGCAAATGTGACAGGACGGACAGTAGCGAAGGGTGAAGACAGGTTCAGATGAAGACTCAGGATACGTGAGGACTTCACAAAGACTCAGTGAGACGAAGACTTGAAGGGATGAGACAAGTCTCATGTTGATTGAAGAAAAGAGATGAGACTCAAGATACTTGGCGGAGTCAGACAGAGTCACAGGATCAAGAGTTCTGAATAGGTACTGCCACACCACATGCCCTATAGACCAATAAAGGCAGGTCATGGACCACACTGTTGGTTCCCCACTCAGGTTGTTTAGAGGTTCAAACAAGATTAGAGTTCATAAAGGTACTGCCATGCCGCATGCCCTACACAGCCAATCAAGGTAGGTCACAGACCATGCTAGTGGTGAAGGGGCTCCCAGACTCCAGTTGCTTGAAGAATGAAGATATAATGAAGATTCCGAGGAAAACTGTCCCAAGGTGCTCCCTCCACATCGAAGACATCAGAACGTCAGGAACATCAAGAGATCCGAAGGGAAGGACATCAACACATCAGGAACTAGACGGACGAAGACACAGGATCTGATAAGAGACCTCGATGAAGACGATGAAGACGAAGACATGGAATTCCATCATGGAACAGAGTGCCTTGGAGAAGCTGGATGGAAGTGAAGTCCTAAGGAGGACTGGCTCCTTGCGTTGGCAATGAAGCAATGAAAACAGGACCCTTTTGTAGAAGTGAAGAGGTGGCTCCCACGATGACATCATAGGAAGACCACTCCCACGCTGTCCCTTTAAATAATAAGAAGAGGCATGGCCCCATGCCTAAGGAAAGAAGGGGCAGGACCCTGGAAAGCAACCACACCGCGAGAAATATGCCGAAGAGGAGCAGACTGCAGAGCAGGCTCCGATACACCAGAGGCGGCTCCTGCCACAAAGAGGAGACTGAGGGCGGCTCCAGCCGCTCGGAGATCCCATGGTGGCCCTGCCAATGCAGGGAAAACATCGGCGGCGATACCAGGCCGCAAGGGTGAAATAACGGCAGTGGATGACCCACTGCGGAGCACGGCAGCATGGCCTGCCATGTGAAGACCACATCAGCAACCTCTGGGTCGCATGGAAGCAAGAAGAAAAAAGAGTTGAGAGGCCTCCTGCAGCTCCGGCCACGGGAGGAATCGTAACAGTAGCTGAATTCAAAAGTGATGGATTTTAAACATGTCATACGTAACCAGTATCTTCCAGTGTCAATATCAAGAATCTTGCATACAATTAAAAGAACTTTCAATTGAAGATCTTCATACTAGACATTGACAGTAAAACACCTTCATTTGCCTTATATATAATCATCAGTCTGTGTCCATCAATGAGTTCATCAACCACTATATTTTTTTCTCGGACAACTTTAGTATGCATTTAAAATAGGAATTTATCTTATCAATAATGGTGAAATTTCAGAATCCAGCCTTTAATCCACACACCCTGACACAGATATGTGTTGTGAAGAAATATTTGCATCTTAGGATCAACAAATTTGACAGTCATTTCTTATTCATGATATGGTCTACAAGAAAAATCATATCTGATTGATAAACACAACTATATATCTCTGAGTTGCTTATCCTAAATTGGTGAGAAAAATCATTGAAAAAACATCATTAAAAAGAACAGTGCAGATCAAGCAAAACAGCCTAGTCAGCAACTGAGCCCTTCATTGAGTCAGGGTCTATGTACTGAATGGGTGTCGAAATGGTCATAGAAAATCCTGGTGGTTATACGTGTTCAATTTCATCACTAATTATGTTCCCTCTAGTTATGCAAACTAGGGATGTGCATTCGTTTGGAACAAATTAGGCAATTTCAATGAAATTGACTAATTTGTAGGGATGTGAATCGTTTTTTGACGATTTAAAAAAATCGTCAGATTTTTTTAAATCGTCAAAAATCGTTAAAGTGTGCGAAACAATAGAAATTCCCCCGATTTATCATTAAAAATCGTTAATGGGGTTAGTGTTCACTAACGGGAGTTATTTGGGGGGAGGGCGGGAAAACCAGCACACCAAAACTCCTCCTAAACCCACCCAGACCCTTTAAAACTAATCCCTTACCTTCCCCCACCCTCCCAAACCCCCCCCAAAACCTTTTAGAAATACCTGGTGATCTACTGGGAGTCCCGGGAGTGATCTCCCGCTCTCAGGCTGTCTGCTGCCATTAATAAAAATGGCGCCGATGGCCCGATAAAAAAACCCCACCCCGACCCTTTACAAATGACCCCTTTGCTTCCCCCACCCCCCAAAACCTTTTACATGTACCTGGTGGTCTAGCGGGGGATCCGGGATCCATCCCCTGCACTCATACCCTCGGTGCTGGACTGGTTTCAAAATGGCACCTTTGCCCTCACTATGTCACAGGGACCGACGGTCGGCCCCTGTGACATAGTGAGGGCAAAGGCGATCGGCGCCATTTTGCTTACTGGCAGCCGATGGCCCAAGTGAAGGAGATCGCTCCTGGACCCCCGCTGGACCCCCAGGGACTTTTGGCAAGTCTTGGGGGACCCTCCTGACCCCCACAAGACTTGCCAAAAGTCCAGCGGGGGTCCGGGAGCGACCTCCTGCACGCCGGCTGTCGGATGCCAGTACTCAAAATGGCGCCGATCGCCTTTGCCCTCACTATGTCACAGGGATGTCGGTCCCTGTCCCGATCGCCTTTTCCCTCACTATCTCACAGGGACGTCGGTCCCTGTGACATAATGAGGGCAAAGGCGATCGGCACCATTTTGAGTACTGGCATCCGACAGCCGGAGTGCAGGAGGTCGCTCCCGGACCCCCATAGAACATATAGAAAGACATGATTTAATCAGACTCGACCAGCATGGATTTATACAAGGAAAGTCTTGCCTCACCAATCTGCTATATTTTATTGATAACAGTGACCCAGTAGATACAGTGTATTTGGATTTTCAGAAAGCATTTGACAAATTATGGCACAGCTGACAGATAGGATGGACCATTTGGTCTTTATCTGCTGTCACCATTACTATGTCACTATATTATGTAATTAAGCACTGAAATCCATTGTTGGAGGATGCGGTAAAGGCAGAGAGCATAAAAATGTTTTGGGCAAGTTCCTGGAGAAGAAATCCATAAGCAGTTTTTAACCAGATAGACTTGAGGAAAGTCACTATTTATCTCTGGGAGTTAGCAAAATGGGATCTATCTTCTGCTTGGGATCTTACCAATCCAGTGACCTGGATTGGCCACTCTTGGAAACAGAATATTGGGCTTGATAGATCATCGGTGGCAATTCTTATGTTTATATGTTCTTATCTTGCTGCCACTCTACCTAGCTGCCATGCCCCAGTTGTATATCCTTAGGGTCTTCCTGCCACTCTACCACCATGACCCTAATGTACCAAAAAGGTGGTCTCACTGCCATAGCCCTGATATACCACCCTGGGTGTCTTGTTGCCATTCTACGTAGCTGCCCTATCTCTTATGTACCACCTTCAAGTGATGCTACCACTCTGTCTGGCTGCCATATCTTTGATGTTCCTCCTTGCTGGTCTTGATTCCACTCTGTCTAACTACCATGCCCCTGTTCTACCTTGGGGGTTTTCATGCTTCTGTGTTGCTTGTTGATTTGATACCAGCCTAGTTCTCTGACTCCACTTGTTTCTTTAATATACGGGTTTGCGTTGTCCCCAAAATATAAATGTTAAAAAGGAAAAAAAAATAAATTTCTCCATCCACCCTATTTCCTTTCTTGTTCTCCACTTTACTGTTTTGTTGCATCCCTCTAAATCCTGACTTAGCTGCCAGCCCTGCTTCTTTCTTGGTTATATAGTGGTGTTTTTGTCCCTAAAATAAAATGTGAAAAAAGGAAAAGAAATCAAGTTTCTTCAACCACCCTTTCTCTTTTCCAGTTTTAGGACTTGTCTAAGCCCACTACTATTACTTTGCTAAGTACTTGTCTAAGCCCGCCACTATTACTTTGCTAAGGACTTGTCTAAGCCTGCCACTATTACTTTGCTATTTCACTGTCCCATAGTGCATTGGATAAAAACTATGACCAGGTACCATTCTGCTGCTTTGTGGTTCCTTTGAGATATTCATGGCACTTTTGGTGCTGCCTTCACTATCTTGGCCTATTTATAAAACTTTTGTTGGTTCCCCTTGCTCCTCTCATGTTTCTGTATAGGTTTTTATGTCTTTGTGCTCTTTGGGATCAATATAATAAAAACTGTAGCAGAAATGGCACCACATTTTAAAAACCAATTTTTAATAATGAATGTGTTTAGAACCTGCGGCCCCCATGTGATGCAGATCAAGCCAGTGTTGAAAATCTGTGGTAAATCGTAACAGCATGCCAATGCCAGCATTAAAAGCAAGACTCAGAACCAATGTCAGGAAGTTATTTCTTCACGGAGAGGGTGGTAGATGCCTGGAATGCCCTTCCGGAGGAAGTGGTGAAGACCAGAACTGTGAAGGACTTCAAAGGGGTGTGGGATAAACACTGTGGATCCATAAAGTCAAGAGGCCGTCAATGAAGAATGGGTGGCTCGCCAGAATGATGGCTACTGCCTGGAGATAATACCCTTATTCAATAAACATTAGAGATGTGAATCGTGTGCCAGATCGTCTTAACGATCAGATTCGGCTGGGGGGGGGGGGGGAAATCTGATCGTTAAGATATGTGAATTGGAATCGTTCCGATTCCCAATTCACAATCGCTAATTTTTTTTTTAGGGAGGCCTGCGCCGCTAAAAAAAACCCCACCCGACCCTTTAAATCGACCCCCCCAAAACCTTTTAAAATTACCTGGTGGTCCAGGGGGGTCTTGGGGAGAGATCCAGGGGGGCTTCGGGGAAAGATTTTCCCGTTCCCAGGCATCAGCTGTTCTAAAAAAATGGTGCAGATGCCCCTTTGCCCTTACCATGTGACAGGGTATCCGTGCCATTGGCCGGCCCCTGTCACATGGTAGGAGCACTGGATGGCTGACACCATCTTTAAAGATGGTGCCGGCCATCTTTACTCATCGGCCCCTATTTTAATCGTTCAAAAACGATTCACATCCCTAATAAACATACACATGGTTTACTGTGACTCCAACATCGCTCTAAGCTTCAACGGCAAGAGGAAATGTGGAAAAAAGGATTTGCACTCACAAAGCAGGGAGTAGCTGGCTTGTTACAGCGGTTACTACCCCAAACCAAATAAGCCTGATACTTCACGCATATCCAGCATAGCTCTCTGCTTCACCGGCAGGGGAGAAGAAAAACTGATACTTCACGCATATCCAGCATAGCTCTCTGCTTCACCGGCAGGGGAGAAGAAAAACTGATACTTCACGCATATCCAGCATAGCTCTCTGCTTCACCGGCAGGGGAGAAGAAAAACTGATACTTCACGCATATCCAGCATAGCTTTCTGCTTCAACGGCAGGGGAGAAGAAAAACTGATACTTCATGCATATCCAGCATAGCTCTCTGCTTCAACGGCAGGGGAGAAGAAAAACTGATACTTCACGCATATCCAGCATAGCTCTCTGCTTCAACGGCAAGGGAGAAGAAAAACAAACAATAAGGGCTGAATAACATAGTCTGGGTAAAACAAATAAGCAAGGGTATAGCTTGCTTATTGCGGCGGTTACTACCCCTAACTAATCAAGCTTGATATTTCACTTGGATGCAGCACCATCACTGCTCTCTACATTAATGGTGGGGGTGGAAGGGAAATAGAACCAAAGAGTTAAGAGAAACAGATAAGTATGAGAAAAAAAATGTGTGAAGCTTGCTGGGCAGACTTGATGGGACGTTTGGTCTTCTTCTGCCGTCATTTCTATGTTTCTATGTTTCTATGTTTCTATGTTTCTGTTATAAACATGGCTGTAAAACTTGGTGCTAGTAGAAGAAATGCTGCATTGTTCCTTATTGGATGAGAGAAGTGTGCTAAGATGACTTAAGGTGTGATTAGTGGTGCACAGATGTCCATCTATTACTACTGCTACTACTTAATATTTCTATAGCACTACACAATGTATGCGGCACTGTTCAAACAAAACACAAAAACACAATCCCTTCTCCATAGAGCTTACAATCTAAGAAGCAAACATACAGGGCAAGAGACTAGGAGTGTTCATAAAGTAGTACAATTATTAAGAAAGAAAAAAGTTAGTTATTGAGGTAAAAGCAGATAATAAGGCCTAAGGTTTAAAAGCAGCCTTAATAAGGTTGTGATTTAAACAAGGTGAGAAAGGAAGGATGATGCACCAGTTCAGGAAGTCCATTCCAAGCACACGGCACAGCCAGTTGGAAAGCGCAGAGTTGGGAATTGGCTGTAGAGGAGAAGGACACAGATAGGATTGACTTTCTGATGAGCGGAGAGCTCAAGGAGGGGTATGGAGAGAGATTAGAAGGTGAGGTAGTGAGGTGCTGCAGAGAGAAGTTACTTGTAAGTGAGAAAGAGGAGCTTGAACTGTGTGCAGCAACGGATAGGGAGTCACTGCAGTAACTTCAGAAGAAGGATTATGTGGATGTAGTTACTTTCATGCAACTGAATTTAGGATATAATGTAGCAGGGATAGATGGCTCGCTAGGAGACCTGTGAGGAGCAGTTTGCAATAGGCTAAGTGGGAGGAGATGACAGAGTGGATAAGGGTTCTGGTAGTGTGTCAAAAAGGAAATAAGGTTTTCTTAGATACTCCTCTTTCCATGGTAATAAAAGCCAGCCTCATCCAGGGCCATTTTTTATTGCAGGGTAGTGTTAGGAGAGCTCTGGACTAGGTGTTAGAAGTTTTCCTGGTGTAGGAGTGGTCGCTATTGTTCTTGTTGCTTTGTGATTTTTGAGTGTTGTCTTGTGCTTCTTGTTTCTCCCTTGCTGTTACCCATCCTTTAGTCATTTGTCTGTGTTCTTGAGTGAGTCTTTTGAGTGCATCTGATTGTTGGTCTGTCTAATTTTGAGATGATTTTCAAATGAATTTAGATTCCTAAGATTTTGGCTAAAATTAGACTGTATATAGGCTCCTATACACTAAGGAGTTCTATATTCAGTGTTCTGGTAAGTGGATAAGTTGTCCGTGTAAAGTTATAAGGACAACTTTATTTGAATAGTCAGAAATGTGCAGTCAGTTATTCATTCTGCTGAATATACCTGGGTAAAGTTCAAGGTATCCAAATAACTATGGGACTTCTGTTTGGCATGATCACACTTTCCTACATAACTTACCTGGATAATCCTGAATATCATTGTCAGTCAGCTATGCTATCTGGCCAATTTTGACCCACCCTGGAATGGCCCTGGAACCTCTCTGATCTATCTGTACTAATTAAATCTGTGTAGAAAAGTATTCATATTAATCAGTTGTCATGCTTAGGTTAGGCACCTTGCTCTGAATATCAGTGGTAAGTCCATTTTTTCTATCATGAGTCCACACCAATATCATCTACTCTTTAGGAATCTGTTTAAGGTCTCAGCCCCAGTCACTTTTTAAAGAGGCCAATTTAGATGCTTAACTCACAAAGGCCTGGATTTATCAAAATGCTGTAAGTACCGCATGCGACAGCAAAAGGGGTGTGTTTTATGCTAATATAGCATTTATCGCTAATTACCTGTGCGAAGAGCTAAGTTAGCGCAAATTGTGATACCATTTTTCAGATTCTGTGATAAGTGCCAGACCTGTTGTATTTCCTGTATTCAACCACTGGAGGGAATAGAGAGAGAGAGAGAGAGAACACCTGGCCATAATGTCATTCCCATAGGTAGGTATTTGTATCCCTATGGTAGGCCCACCTAGTAATACGAGGTGGACTCTCTACCTGGGTAACATCAAGCTAGGTTGAGAGAACATTGCCCAAATCTCATCTTGGAGTGAGTTTCCTCACTCCGAAGGCCAGCAAATCTTCACAAGAGACCACTGTTCTGTTCGTAGGTGTCATGTAGAATGTCAAAGTGGCCCCTAACCCCCTACATTCGAGTTACTAGGTGGGCCTACCATAGGGATACAAATACCTACCTATGGGCCATTACATTATGGCCAGTCTCTCTGTCTCTCTCTTGCTCCTCTCTCTCTCTCTCTCTCCCCTGGACCCTTCAATTCACCTGAAATAGGTCTTACAGGAGACATTGCAAATGGTGATGAAACCTTACATCACACAGCCTAACGCAATTCAAAGAGGTGTTGTTAAAATCAGCATTATGGCTGTGTGATAGCTCTTTGCAGACAGTCTAACCCAGCCCACTCTCTGCCCCTAACTCCTCCTATTTTCTGAATTTGCATCGCACCATATGATATGGTGCGATCGCATGCATTAACGCCTTACCGCATTTTGATAAATGACCCACAAAGTTAGGTGCCGAAACTCTCAGAACATTAATCCATAATTAACTTTCACATAATATTCAGCTTCATATCTATGTTGTTTCCTTTTTAAGATAAACCATTACATGAAAAATCTTCAATTCAGAACTTCATCGGGAGATGAGATTATCTTTGATGATGAGGGGAAACTGCAAGATCAATTTGATATTGTTAACTTTCTGATCTTCCCTAATGGAACTATTTGGAATAATCAAGTAGGAAAATATAATCCATCTGCTCCTCAGGTCAGCAATTCTTCATCAATGTGAGTGCAATCACATGGGGACCAAATATTACACAGGTATGAACCAAGCATGCATCCACTTTTCAAAAAATTCCCAAAGTGTTTTTCTTAAAGCAGCAAAATATTTCAAGGGTCATCAAATTTGTTCAGTGAACTTTCCCCAGTAATTAATATGGACTCTTTGAATCAGCAAAACCACTCTGGAATACAAATAGGTTTGAATGATTCATGGGTTCATCAGTACTCACATTCAGAGAAGATACAAACAAATTGGCAAACTCATTTCTTATCAGTCAGACGGTTTCAACATTTACTTGAGGACTTCCCCAGATTCCACAACTTCCAAATTCTTTGAAATGTTCCTGTTTTGAATTTGAACTTGGATTTCCTTACATGTATAGTACGATTGTGAAACAAACAAAATAAAAGGTGAACTTTAAAAGCCTGGCACTCATCAAAATTGGGAGATATATGCATAAATCAGCCTTGTGAGTGCCCTTTGAATTTTACAAGCCACTAAGATGTGTGGGGATCTCTCGCTGTGCACACATCTCATGGTCTGGGAGGGGAATGAGAGTGTCAGGGTGTGCCCAAGAGATAAGCTTGTAAATATATATGCACCCAGGTCCTGTGCCATGTCATTTTACTTCTGCTATGGAGGTGGTGTAAGTTTAAATAAGAATCAAATGAGCCATTTCTGAGGGGTTTAAAGGGTCTGGGGTAACAGGGTAAAGTGCAGGCTATCAAACCAAGGGGTTGAAGAACCCTGCTTTTGACTGGGTGAACTTGTGGACAAACTGGTGAAAATAGTAATGGCATGGACATGTGCCCCTTTTACATTTTTCTCACTCCTGTGGTAGAATTGGGATTTACACAGCTGGCTGCTCACCTACCTAAATTGGGCACACGTGCACGTAGCCAAGTTATAGCATGCACGCATATGTTTGTGCAAATTATAAAATGGCCACATTGATGAGGAGAGTATGTGGAAAGAGATCACAGAGGGGAATATGAATAATCTATACCACAAAAGTCAAGAAATAGGGAGTGGTTATTGTAAGTTTTCAATGGAGCACATGAGGTACAGATTTGGTGGAAAAACGTTTTGTTGTTTTTCCTGATGTGCCTTGCATTGAAACCTGATTAAATGATGACTTTCAAGATTTTCAGCTTTGCCTGTTGGGGATCCTAAAATCTGCAATACATATTTTTTTTCAAAATATATTTTTAGTGAGAACCCTTTTCAACTAAGAAGGTGTTATGGTTATGAGGTGTTGAAGTGGATTCTTGGGTATTGTAGTGATGACCACTGGGAGGAGCCAGTGAGGAACCGCAGTACCAGGCTAGACTCTATATGCGCAGACACAGAGAAGTAAAATTTATTGTACAGCTCGATGGTATTGCCCGGGGAGCGGGGAACGGTGGAAGGTGATCGCAGCAGTTGTAGTCCAGGGGTCCTCAGCAGAGGAGACCAATCTCACATAGAGTACGTGATCAGGCAGTGCGGTGTAGCAGGGACAGGTCCCAGATGTAGAGCGCTCAAGCTGTAGGTGAGACAGACTGAAGGTAGTACTCACTGAGGCAGAAGCTGTATCGTTGGAAATCCTGGCAGGTAGAAGTTTCAGTGGCAGGCACCAGGCTAGGGAGAGCAGGCCCTCAAGGAGTGAGTACCCGGTATCCAAGATAGGTACCTGAAATAAAGCAGAAGAGCCCCTGAGCAGTGGGTACCCAGGTTAGCGAAGAATTACACAGAAGGGCAGAGAGAACTTCCTGTGGCAGCTAGGAAGTGGCAGAGCAGCTTAGACCGGAGGCATTCCAATCCTTGCTAACTCAGTTTGTTAGCAAATGAAGTGCAGGCTAAATACCAGGATGTGCTGATTTCATCAGAGGGGACGCCCCCTTAGGTTCCCAACACAACGTGGATATAGACGGGGGTGGCATGCGCATGCACCACCCTAGGAGGCCCTTAGGAAAACATGGCGAATGTCGACACCCTTGCCAATCCGGGAAGCCGGGGAGAGTGGCAAGAAGATGAGGTGGCAGTCATCTTCCCAAAGCTTGAGGAGAGAGAAGGAAGAAAGGTGAGGCACAGAGGTCGAAGCCGTCTGAGACCGATGGACGCAACAGTACCCCCTTCAAAGGGCCCCCTCCATACCCCCTACCTGGTCTAGGTTTTTGAGGATGCGATCGATGAAATTGATGAAGCATCTCTTTGTCCATGATATTAGCCAATGGTTCCCTAAGAGTTCTCTTCTGGTTCGTATCCCTCCCATGACAGGAGGTATTCCCAAATTCTGCCTCTCTCTTTTACGTCAAAGATGGCATCAAACCTGTATTTGATGTCTTCTTCTGCATCAACAGAGGTAGATTCAGGAGTCTTGGAGGAAAACTCACTAAGAACAAGCGGCTTCAGAAGCAAAACATGGAATGCATTATGAATCTTCATAACTGGAGGGAGTGTCAGACTATAGGTGAGTGAGCCCAACCATTGGAGGATAGGAAAGGGTCTGACAAAGCATGAAGCAAATTGAGCAGATGGAAGCTTATTTCTCAGATGTTTAGTAGACAGCCAGACAGTATCTCCAGGCTGGAATTCAGGAGCCTTTCTTCAGTGAGCATCACAGCCTTTCTTTGCTCTTTGTGTTATGGTCCGGAAGTGGATCCTTGGGCCGACCGGCAAGAGAGACGGTCGGGAGGCAGACACACGCAGCTGGAGTCGTATCTTCACCTGGAAGCCCGTGACCCCCCAGAGGAGCTGTCGAGGCCCAGGCCGCTAGGTGTCTTCGCCCTGGAAGCCCATGGTCCCCCCAGGAGGAGCCTGTAGGGACCCGGACCTCTGGGACAGGAGAGTGGCTAGAAGCAAGCGAAGACCAGGACCAGACCAGGATCAGGGCAGGCGGCAGAAGTCAGAGACGATGAGATGGACCAGGATCAGGACAGGCAGCAGAAGTCGGAGACGATGAGACGGACCAGGATCAGGACAGGCAGCAGAAGTCGGAAACGGTGAGATGGACCAGGATCAGGACAGGTTGCAGAAGTCGGAGACGATGAGATGGACCTGTGTCAGGAATACCGGATCAGGCGGGCAAGATCAGGAACACTGGAACAGGCAGGCAGGATCAGAAACACCGGAACAGGCCAGCAGGATCAGGAACACTGGAACAGGCAGGCAGGATCAGGAACACTGGAACAGACAAGCAGGATCAGGAACACTGGAACAGGCAGGCAGGATCTGCAACTCATTACTCAGGGAGCGACCGTGTTGCAAGGCCCTGAGGGGACTCAGACGCCAAGTTAAATCCCCCTCGGCGTCTGACGTCAGTCTGGAGATGGCGCCGGTTTTTCGCGCCAGAGGCCCTTTAAAAGAGCCTCCTCTGCGCGCGTGCGAGCCCTAGGGGTGGGGCCGAGATTCTCCGGCGGCGTCTCCCTCATGGGAGCGCCGCGAACTAGGCCGCAGCAGGAGCAGCGCCATCGCAGGCCACGCTGCCCCCCGGGACCGGAGCCAGGTAAGGGGTCGGTCGCTCTCCTCGTGACCGGTACCACAACAGTACCCCCCTTTTACGCCCCCTCCGCAGGGGTCCAGGTTTCCCGGGGTTATCGTGATGAAATTGGACCAGCAAGGATTTGTCAAGTATATTTCGAGCGGGCTCCCAAGTGTCCTCTTCGGGTCCGCACCCTTCCCAAGCCAGAAGATATTCCCAACGGCGGTTGTGGAAACGAACGTCCAGTACTTCCCGTACTTGATAAGTAGGCTCTTCGGTCATGGAGGGCGATGCCGCATCTGGTGTTGGGTGATGGAAGCGAGAGAGTACCACTGGCTTCAGCAGAGATACGTGAAATATGTTGTGGATGCGTAAAGAGGAAGGGAGACGGAGTCCATAGGACACTAAGCCTATCCGTTCTGCCACTTGGAAGGGACCACAGTATCTGGATGCCAACTTTCGAGACAGTGCGGGAAGGTGGAGATTCTTGGTGCTCAACCAGACTTTGGTGCCGGGCAAGTGATTAGTAACATTGTTACCAGAACATCGGTATATAAAAAAATGTTAAATAAATAAATAAATAAAACTGGTGCCGGACGTCGGTGTCGATTCGTGACTCTTCGCGCTTTATCAGCGGCTGTTGAGAGCTGTTGCTGGATAACTCTCCAAAGTCAATGGAGTTGGAGAGCTGATGTCTGTGCCGCTGGCGAGGGGACGGTAACAGGAACTGGCACTGGCGGCCTGAGGTGACAACCGGAAACCGTCTGGAAGGGTGATTGTCCGGTAACCGAGTGGGTATGGTTATTATAAGCAAATTCGGCCCAAGGGAGGAGAGAGACCCAATTGTCTCTCTTCTCGGAGATGAAGCTGCGGAGGAAAGTCTTGAGGGAGCGATTCATTCTCTTGGTCTGCCCGTTACTTTGTGGGTGAAACGCTGTGGACAAGTTTAGCTGTACCCCAAACTTTTTGCAGAGAGCCCGCCAATACCGAGCTGTGAATTGCGGGCCCTGGTCGGACACTATGCTCTGTGGGAGGCCGTGAGCCCGAAGGATGTGTTGGGTGAACAGAAGGGCCAGCTCAGGCGCAGACGGGAGTTTGGGCAAAGGTACTAGATGGACCATTTTAGAGACACGGTCAACGGGTGATCCAGATCATGGTGTTTACCCTCCGAGGGGAGTAGGTCCAACCACGAAGTCCGTTGCGATGTGGGTCCACGGCTCTGTGGGTATAGGTAGCGGCTGTAAGAGACCCCACAGCCGACCGCTGATTGGCTTTGTCTGGCACATACTGGGCATGACTCTACGTACAGTCGTACATCTTGCCGCACTTTGGGCCACCAGGTAATAGCAGTTCAGGAGGTCAAGAGTCCTCCTCTCTGCCCTGCCAGGCGTGGCCTCTGTGAGGAGTCATGGGCCCACTCTAGAACTCTTCTTCGGTCTCTTCGGGGGACAACCACTCTCCCCTGCGTGGAGTCAGTGGTGCTGGCTAAGTTGATTTTGGCTGGGTCGATGATATATTGTGGAGGATCTTCCTTTTCCTCCAGGATGGCGTTGCGGGACAAGGCATCTGCGCAAATGTTTTTCGATGCTGGGCGGTATTTGAGTACGAAGTCTAATCGACTGAAGAATAAGGACCAGCAGCCTGTCTGGGGTTGAGTCGTTGGGCCTGACTAAGGAATTCCAAATTTTTTATGGTCGGTATAGACAGTGATCGGATGACTGGCCCCCTCCAGCCACTGCCTCCACTCTTCAAAAGCTATTTTGATTGCTAGCAGCTCCTTTATCTCCTATTCCATAGTTTGTTTTCGCTGGAGTGAATTTTTTGGAAATAGGAGCATGGTAGGAGATGCCCAGTACGGAGCTCTGGGAAAGGACCGCTCCCAAGGCTACACTGGAGGCGTCCACTCGACAAAGAAAGGCCGTAGTGGGTCCTGGTGGCGCAAGCAGGTTGTCCAGTAGGAAGGCCTCATTTAACTCGTCGAAAGCCTTACAGGCCTCAATGGACCAGGCTCGGGCGTCCGCTCCCTTCCTAGTTAGTGCGGCATTGCCGACACAGCACTAGACTGGCTCACCTCCTACCTCACGAACAGGGAATACCTTATAAAACTAGATAATTTTGAATCCTGTCACGTTCCCCTCAGACAAGGCGTACCCCAGGGATCTTCCTATCCTCCACCCTCTTCAATATATACCTCCTCCCCCTCTGCCACTTACTCTCAAACCTAGGTCTGGACTTCTTCTTATACGCTGACGATGTCCAAATACTCATACCCATTCAGAAAACACTCAACGAAAACCATCCTTTTCTGGGAATCCCTGCCTTGCCTCCATCAACTCCCTACTAACCAACCTCCACCTGCCCTTAACGCAACCAAGACCGAATTACTCTATATATCCAAACAACCCGAACAAGACTCCTCCTCCACGCCACTGCACCCCAACATCCCCCCCTTACTCTGCCCCCCTCCGTTAGAGACTTGGGATGTCACTCTTGACCAACACCTCAACTTCAAACCTCACATCAAATCCCTCCTTTAAATCAGGCTTCTACAAACTCCAGATCCTTAAAAAGCTCAAGCCTTTACTTCACACTCAAGACTTCAGATTAGTCCTACAGTCCACAATCTTCTCCAAAGTGGACTACTGCAACACCCTGCTACTAGGCCTCCCTTTCTCCACTATCAAGCCACTACAAACCCTTCAGAACGCCATGGCTCGCATACTCACTAACACATGCAAAAGAGATCACATTACACCCATCCTAATAGACCTACACTGGCTGCCCATCCAATTCCGCTCACAATACAAAACCCTAACCATTCTCCACAACTCCCTCTATAAAGACAACTCATCCTGGCTCAAGGAAATGCCCCACTTCCATCTCTCTACCCGCCACACCAGATCCACCTCCACAGGCACCCTCCACACCCCCCCCCCTCAAAACAGCCCGCCTCTCCACCACCAGAGAAAGAGCATTCACCATTGCAGGCCCAGCCCTCTGGAACTCCCTCCCCACACACCTCCGTCTTGAACCCTCACTACACAATTTCAAAAAAGGCATCAAAACCTGGCTCTTCAGGCAGGCCTACCCCGAAACCTACCCCTCGTAGCCAACCCCTGAAACCCCCCCAGACACTACCTCACACTCCCCTCACACCCTACCCCCCCACACCCCCCTTACCCCCCTTCCCCCCCACACCCTTCCATACCTTTCCCACACCCGCTTCCGCCCCCTGACACCTTTCTCCTCCATAAACTGTAAGACTGTGTAAACTGTAAGATTGTGAATTCTTATCAAAATGTACAACCTGTTTTCAAATACTAAGCAAGTTACCCCTTAACTTGTCATAATTGCTGTAAATAAGTTACTTATATAACCTTCTACACCATACATGTTATAAGTTTTCACTGTTCTATCCTACATTAGTCACCGTGTGAGTAATGTTACGTTCCTCTTACCTTTTTCTCGGCTGCTATCCTCTCCTCCTTTTCCTTCCCCCCTCTCTCTTCCCCCCCCCCCTTTTTTCGCTCCTGCTCCAGCCCCCACAACCCTGTTTTTTGTAATTCTCATCCTTTCTCAAGTTTTATTGTAAACCGGCGCGATGTGCTCGCAACGAACACCGGTATATTAAAAGCTGTTAAATAAATAAAGGCGCTACCAGCTGGGAGTACTGAGGTATGAAGTGCCTGTAGAAATTCGCGAAGCCTAAGAAGCGCTGCAATGCTTTTAGGCCCACCGGCCGGTGCCATTTCTTGATTGCAGATACCTTTTCCGGGTCCATATAAAATCCCGTTGCAGAGATAACATATCCCAAAAACGGCAGTGACTCTTGTTCAAAAAGGCACTTCTTGAGTTTTGCATACAGATGGTGGTCTCGAAGAATTTGGAGTACTTGCCGGACATGTCGCCGGTGGGAGGTCAAATCCTGAGAGTAAATGAGGACGTCGTCCAGGTATACAATTACGCAGGAATACAATAGTTCACGGAGTATCTCGTTCATCAGGTGTTGGAACACGGCGGGGGCGTTACACAACCAGAAAGGCATGACCAAGTACTCATAGTGCTCATCCCAGGTGTTGAAAGTGGTCTTCCACTCGTCCCCGGGACGGATTCGAACCAGGTTGTATGCACCCCTCAAATCCAACTTGGTAAATACTCGTGCTCCCTGGAGTTTGTCCAACAGCTCAGGAATCAGTGGTAACGGATAACGGGTTTTTCTTGTTGATGGTGTTTAGCCCATGATAATCAATACATGGCCTCAAGGACCCGTCCTTTTTGGCTACAAAGAAGAATCCCACACCCGCGGGTGACTTCGATGGGCGGATGAATCCCTTGGCGAGGTTCTCGGTGATGTATTCCGACATCGCCTGAGTTTCGGGTTGAGACAGAGGGTACACCCTTCCCCGGAGTGGAGTCGTCCCGGGCAGCAGTTCTATAGCACAATCAAAGGGGTGATGTTGGGGCAAGAGTTCCGTCTTCTCCTTAGAAAAAAACATCAGCAAAATCCGCATACTGGGTCGGGAGTAAGTTCCCAGTGTGAGCCAAGGGAACTTGTTGGACCATACACAGTTTGATACAGGACTGGAAACAATGGGGACTCCATTGGGCGATCTGCAAATCGTCCCATCGGATCACGGGAGAGTGTTGCTGGAGCCAGGGTAGCCCGAGGACCACCGGGTGTATGGCCCTCTCCAGGATCAGGAACAAAATCTCTTCAGTATGCAGTAATCCAGTCTGGAGTGTGAGAGGAGCTGGGGTAGTTGAGATGCTGCAGGCAGAGGAGTGCCTTGAATAGATGTAACCCATAGGGGAGGCTCCCGGGGTTGCGTGAGGAGCTGGAGCTGACGCACGAGTTCAAGGGTGATAAAGTTCCCCCAGACCCAGAATCAATGAGGGCCTGCGTGTCGAATGACCCCCCTGGGTATCTTAGGGTTATAGGTACTGTACATTGAGGAGCAGCATTAAGATAGTCTAGGAGACGCTCCTCCATTGCTCCTAGGCGCGGGAGTTTTCCACCCGTTCTTTACATTGTGATAGGAAGTGTCCTTTACCACCACAATAAAGGCACAATCCTAAATTGGGGCGGCGACAATTCTCTTCCGGAGTGAAGGACGCTCTTCCCAGTTGCATGGGTTCTTCCGTGGGTGATTCAGGAGGAGTGCTGGTACTCCAGGGACCCGGTGTTAGAGGTCTAGAGAAGACCGGGGCCAGCGGAGCCATTCGCCGTGGAGAATGCCCCTCCTTGGCTCTTTGCTGAAGGCGACGATCAATGCGCCCTGCCACCTCGATGAGTGCATTGAAGTCTTCGGGAAGGTCCCGAGCGGCCAGCTCGTCTTTTATCCTTGCTACCAGACCTTCCAAAAATATTCCCCAGAAGGCATCATCACGCCATCCAACCTCCAGCGCAAGCGTGCGGAACTCAAGCGCATAGTCCGCCAGGGTCCGAGTTCCCTGCCGAAGCTGGAGCAACTCAAAGGTTGCAGAGGTCAGATGTGCAGGTTCGTCGAAGGCCAACTTGAAGTTTTCCACAAACACAGTCAGGTTACTGAAGGCGGCATCATTCTTCTCCCACATAGGGGATGCCCAGTTCAAGGCCTGACCGTCCAGTAGCGAGAAGATGTACGCCACCTTGACGGAGTCCATAGGGAACTGACTGGGCAGCAAGGCGAATCGCATGAAGCACTGGTTCAGAAAGCCCCGACATGCCTTTGGATCTCCAGAGAAACGTGAAGGTGCCGGAAGCTGTGTGGGAGCGTGGACGTCACCACCGGTGCCGGTGTCGGTTCTTGCATGGGTGCCGGTGGCACAGCGTCCATTCGAGTAGCCAGGCACGCCACTGTGGCTGCCAAGGTGCCCCAAGACATGCTGTTGCTGCACTAACCGTTGGGCAAGCCCAGGGTTGGCCTGAAGGCCAGCGAAGTCCGCCAGATCCATGGCCTTGCAAACTGTTATGGTTCAGAAGTGGATCCTTGGGCCAACCGGCGAGAGAGATGGTCGTGAGGCAGACACACGCAGCAGGAGTTGTATCTTCGCCTGGAAGCCCGTGACCCCCCTAGAGGAGCTGTCGAGGCCCTGGCCGCTAGGACTTAGGTGGCTTCACCCTGGAAGCCCGTGGTCCCCCCAGGAGGAGCCCTGTAGGGACCCAGACTGCTGGGACTTAGGAGAGCGGCTAGAAGCAAGCGAAGACCAGGACCAGACCAGGATCAGGGCAGGTGGCAGAAGTCGGAGATGATGAGACGGACCAGGATCAGGACAGGCAGCAGAAGTCGGAGACGATGAGATGGACTAGGATCAGGACAAGCAGCAGAAGACGGAGACGTGAGATGGACCAGGATCAGGACAGGCAGCAGAAGTCGGAGATGATGAGACGGACCTGGGTCAGGAATACCGGATCAGGCGGGCAGGATCAGGAACACTGGAACAGGCAGGCAGGATCAGAAACACCAGAACAGGCAAGCAGGATCAGGAACACTGGAACAGGCAGGCAGGATCAGAAAACACCGGAACAGGCCAGCAGGATCAGGAACACTGGAACAGACAAGCAGGATCAGGAACACTGGAACAGGCAGACAGGATCTGCAACTCATTACTCAGGGAGCGACCGCATTGCAAGGCCCTGAGGGGACTCAGACGCCGAGTTAAATCCCCCTCAGCGACTGACGTCAGTCTGGAGGCGGCGCCAGTCTTTCGCGCCCAGAGGCCCTTTAAAAGAGCCTCCTCTGTGCGCACGTGAGATTCTCCGGCGGCATCTCCCTCATGGGAGCGCCGCAAACTAGGCCGCAGCAGGAGTGGTGCCATCGCGGGCTACGCCTCCCCCCAGGACCGGAGCCAGGTAAGGGGTCGGTCGCGAGAAGCGGTACCACAACACCTTTGTCCTGCTTTTGGAGCATCTCTTTAGTCTTCTCCAGAACTGCTGGATATCTTTGGCAGTAGATTGAGCTGCTGGGACAACACGGAAGTGGAAGTGGTAAAGGTGGTAAATATTGTTGTCCGTAGACCACTTAGACCACTTCAAATGGAATAGATACAGTAGATGACGCTGGATGTGAATAGATGGCAAATTCAGCCCAAGGCAACAGTTCAGCCCAGTCATTCTGTCGTGAACTGACATATGCACCGAGGAAGTGTTTGAGAGTTCTATTCATTCTCTCAGTTTGGCCATTCGACTGAGGATGGTACGCAGAGGTGAAGTCAAGTGTGATGTCAAATTTATTACACAAAGCTTTCCAGAATTTTGCTGTGAATTGAACTCCTCTGTTAGAAACAATATGTTTAGGTATGCCATGCAGGCGAAAGATGTGACTAATGAATAGCTTAGAAAGTTCCATGGCTGAAGGCAAACCAGGGAGAGCCACAAAGTGAGCCATCTTCAAAATTGATCCACTGTAACCCAAATGGTATTAACTCTGGAAAGTGGCAGGTCACCACAACGTCCATAGCAATGTGGATTGAAGCAGGCCCCAAGGATGTCCGGGCTGAGGTTTCTGTCTGGCACAATTAGAACAGGAGGCTACGTAAGCTAGAGTGTCTTCCTTCATGGTGAGGCACCAATAGTACTTTTGTATCTTGGCCAGTGTTTCGCCATTGTCCAGGGTATCCAGCCAGTTTTGAATCATGAGCCCATCTTAGCAATTTTTTTCTTAAATTGTGGGTTACAATGGTCTTGCCTGGGGGTACTGGATGTGAGGATGCGAGGACCACTCGCTTCGGGTCAGTAATATGCTGGGGTTCATCAGGTACGTCCTCCGAGAGGAAGGACCGAGATAATGCGTCTGCTCTGACATTCTTGTCACCAGGGTAATATTTCAGCAAAAAGTCAAATCTGAGGAAGAACAGGGACCATCTCGCCTGTATATGGTTGAGGCGTTGAACATGACGGAGGTACTCCAGATTTTTGTGATCAGTGTAAACAACGATCTGATGTTGTGCACCTTCGAGCCAGTGGCGCCATTCTTCAAATGCCATCTTTATTGCTAACAGTTCTTTATCCCCAATGCCGTAGTTCTTCTCCACTGGCGAAAACATCGGGAAAAGAATGAACAGGGGTGCAAGATCTTTGAATCACCGCTCTGACTTAACACGGCACCTACGCCTACGTCAGAGGCATCAACTTCCACAATGAAGGGTCGCGTAGGGTCTGGATGGCGGAGACAGGGTTTGCTTTGAAAGGCGTCTTTTAACTTCTAGAATGTGGTCACAGCTTCCATAGACCAAGTAGCAGTGTTGGCTCCCTTCTTAGTCATTGCTGTTAACGGACAGTCAATGAAGAGTAATTTTTAATGAAGGCCCGGTAGTAATTGATAAATCCCAAAAATCATCTTAGAGCTTTTAGATCAATGGGTTGTGGCCATTGTTTAATACTCTCAAGCTTCTGAGGGTCCATTTGGAAACCCTTGTTAGAGACAATGTAGCCTAGAAAAGGTACAGATTATAAAATTCACATTTAGCCAATTTGGCATACAAGCAGTTCTCACAAAGTCTCTGCAGAACTCTTTTGACATCTTCCTGATGGGATTGCAGGTCCTGGGAAAATATCAAGATGTCGTCTAAGTAGACAATGACACATTGGTAGAGAAAATCACACAGGATGTCATTCATCATGTTTTGGAAGACAGCCTGGGCATTGCATAAGCTGAAGAGCATCACCAGGTATTCAAAGTGTCCATCCCGGGTATTGAAAGCAGTCTTCCATTCATCGCCAGAGCGAATGCGAACTAGATTATACGCTCCTTTGAGGTCAAGCTTGGAGAATATCTTGGTTCCATGTAGCCTATCAAATAGCTCCAAGATGAGTGGTAAAGGGTAGCGGTCCTTTATGGTGATCTCAATCAGACCTCTGTAGTCAATGCACGGGCGTAGTGTTCCATCCTTCTTTCCCATGAAGAAAAATCCTGCTCCAGCGGGAGACTTAGAGGGTCTTATGAAGCCATTCTGGAGATTTTCCTGGATGTAGTCTGACATTGCCTTATTTCTCCACTATGGAAAGGGGGTAGACCCTTCCTTTGGGTAGCTCCGTATTTGGCTTCAAATAATTGCGCAGTCATATGATCTGTGTGGAGGTAACACATCAGCAGCTTCCTTTGAGAATACATCTTGATAAGATGCATATTGAGGCGGAAACCCAGGCAACAATGGGGTAGTAGGCATGCATAGTATTGGAGAGACTTCAATTAAGCATTTGCCATGATAATCTGGACCCCAACATGAAAGCTTTCAACATGGTCCAGTTGAATTGTGGCATGTGTTCCTGCAGCCATGGTAGCTGAAGTACCAAAGGGTGCATGGCCTTCTCTAGCACAAAGAAAGGAATAGTCTCTGTATGAAGAGCACCAGTGCACAAGCTCACTGGTTCTGTAAGCAGAGTTACTTCACCCGGTAAGGGCTCTCCATTAATAGAGATCAGTAGTAATGGAGACATCATGGTCATGGTAGGGATCCGCAAATGTTCCACTAGACATTTTAAAATAAAATTTCTCCCTGCCCCAGAGTCCACTAAGGCAAGGGTTTGATATTCCAAAGGCCCGCAGATTAGAGATACTGGAAGAGAGAGTGGAGGAGAGGGTGCAGTTAGACCTAAGAAGAGTCCTCCCACAGGACTTAGGTCTGCCAGTTTCCTGGACATATAGAGCATGTTTGTACAGCATGACCAGCTTGTCCACAATATATGCATAGTTCCAACCTCTTTCGGAATTGTCTCTCTTTAGAAGTCAAATGACTGTGGCCCAATTGCATTGGTTCTTCTTCGCCAGCAACAAGCCCTGGGAGTGGAGGCTTGGATATGCGCTTAGCATGAGTCTCTCCCTGGACTGATCTTCTGGGGCTCTTGACCTCTTGAACTTTGTCACGAATTTGGCGATCAATCTTTGCTGCCAACTTCATAAGTTCCGCTAAGGTCTCAGGCATCTCACGAATCACCAGTTCATATTTCAACAAGGAGTCTTCAAAAAATTAGGGCTTTCAAGCACTTAGGGTCTCAATGTAATACAGAGGCCAACGTCTTGAATTCAATGGCGAAGTCAGGTAAAGGTTTGTTACCTTGTTTCAGATGAACCAAAGTTGATCCTGCTGTTGAATACCAGGCAGGGTCATCAAATACTGACTTAAGCAATTCAAGAAACCCAGCAAGATCATTCAGGATAGGGTCATTGCGCTCCCATAGCAGTGAGTCCCAAGCCAGAGCACTTCTGTCCAAATACGAAAGGATATAACTGGTCTTGGCATACGCTATAGGGAAATGATTAGGTTGCAGAGTAAAGTGCATGCAACATTGATAATAAATCCTCTACATTTCCAAAATTCTCCCGTGAAACATGTCAGAGCAGATAGAGGAACTGTAGACTGGACCATCACTTCTGGCGGTTATAACTTCTTTACCTGCAGCAGTTGGTGTATTCATCTGTGCGCATAGCTGATTAAAGGCAACAGTCAAGTTGTTTAGTGAATTCTGTTGTTCTGAGATTTGCTGGGCTAGGCCTGGAATGGCCTGCAAAGCGGTGAGCTGAGACGAATCCATGGAGTTAGCAATCTGTTATGGTTATGAGGTGTTGAAGTGGATTCTTGAGTATTGCAGTGATGACCCCTTCCATGGGGAGGATCCCCATGAGGAATCACAGTACGCAGTACGCAGACACAGAGAAGTAAAATTTATTGTACAGCTCGATGGTACTGCCCGGGGAGCGGGCAGTGGTAGAAGGTGACCTCAGCAGTTGTAGTCCAGGGGTCCTCAGCAGAGGAGACCAATCTCACATAGAGTATGTGATCAGGCAGCGAGGTGTAGCAAGGACAGGTCCCGGACATAGCGCGCTCAAGCTGTAGGTGAGACAGACTGAAGGTAGTACTCACTGAGGCAGAAGCTGTATCGTTGGAAATCCTGGCAGGTAGAAGTTGTTCAGTGGCAGGCACCAGGTTAGGGAGAGCAGGCCCTCGAGGTGCGAGTACCTGGTATCCCAAGATAGGTACCTGAAATAAAGCAGAAGGGCCCCGAGGAGCGGGTACCCAGGTTAGCAAAAAATTACCCCGAAGGGCAGAGAGAGCTTCCTTTGGCAGCTAGGAAGCGGCAGAGCAGCTTAGACCAGAGGCATTTCAATCCTTGCTAACTCAGTTTGTTAGCAAATGAAGAGAAGGCTAAATACCAGGATGTGCTGATGTTACTCGGAGGGCCCCCGAAGTTCCAGCCATGACATGGATATAAACGTGGGTGGCGTACACGCGCACACCCTAAGAGGCCCTTAGGAATACATGGTGAACGCCATCACCGTTGCCGATCCAGGGACGCCGGGGAGCGTGGCATGAAGACGCGGTGGCAGCCATATTCCCAAGGCTTGAGGAGAGAGAAGGAAGAAAAGTGAGGCACAGAGGTCGATTCCATTTGAGACCAACGCATGCAACAGAAAGGGATAGAGATACTGAAATAAAGGCAAGAAAGCAATCGTGATGTATTTGTATGGGTCACAGAGTGGAAAAAAAATATTCAGCATGTTAAAATAGACTCCATGCCTTGGAGCTTGGTCCATTGCGCCATCTACTGGACCACTTTCTGTTTTGAACCAACATAGATACTAATACCCAGCTCAGAGATAGGCATCCAATCTTTTTTTATTGTTTTGTGTCCTATTGGGGGGGGGGGGAGTGAGTCTAGACATATATGAATGCATTTAGTGACTTTTTCCCTATAGAAAGCAAGCCAGGGAGGAGGGGATGGACCAGCATACGTCACACAGAAGGAAGGCACACAGAGAACAGGTAAAACACCTGTACAGCCCATTTACTACTTTTGATGGGTCTCATAGAGGATAATATGAGAGGAGGTTACAGACTGAACTCAGCAGCAGTAATTGCCTTGTATGTGGCGCTGAAACATGATCTAAATCATCTGACAGAAAGTACTCAACCATGACTGTAGCTTGTGGAATGTAGATGTTTATGCCAGTGAGCACTGGCTGATAATTATATCAAATTCTCATACTGGAACATTCAGTTTATATTGTTTTTTTAATTTATATTTATTAAACTTTTAAATAATATACAAAGCAAAGTTTGCATACAGAAAAAGAACAGAAGAATATGTATTTACCATACAAAAAAAGGAAATATTACCATTCACAAAAGGCAAATTATAAACATATACGTTGTCTCCAAAAAGAAAGGAAAACCACTAAAAGGGAAAGTGGCAAAAATATGGTAGTTTATAAAAAAAAGTAATTCAGGAAATCTGGCTTAATGTGAAGAAAACCAGCACATTCTATTGTAGGGATCCAAAGAGTAGTCCTACTAGAGACCATTGGACATTGTTGGCAAGCTTCTAGAATCTAAGAAGGGCCTAAATTGTTCAGGAAGAAATAAAGAGTAACAGATATCATGATCTCTAATAATACATTTACAAGGATATCTAAAAATGAAGGTACAACCCATAGTGGTAGCTCAAAACATAAGGCAATAAAATTCTTCCTTCTTTCCCGCATAGTCCAAGCAAAATCTGGAAACATACGAATCATTTGTCCCAGGAAAAGTGAGCATAAATTTCTAAAAAATCTCATCATTCACTAATATCATGTTCAGAAATAAACAAAACTAACAATGTCCATCGCTCAATTATCTCAACACCTGAACTTTCTAGAAATGTAGATAAATTATCTGTAGTATTAAAGGAAACTGTCTGAGAATACTGAGCATTAGCCTCACAGCAGGAAGGAAAAAGACTTTGTTGATTAAGAGAATCATTTCAGAGTCAAACTGAAGAACATCCATAAAATATTTTTTTAATGAGGTAAAGCAAGTTTCCCCCATCGCTTTAGGAAAATTAAGAAATCTAAGATTAAAGTGTTTGACTTGATTTTCCAAGAACTCCACATGTCGGGATAAAGTGATTGAGTCCTTAGCCTCAGACATAATAAAACTTGCATATTCTTGATAGTAGATTCTGTATTTACAGTCTTCTGGATGGCTACAATTTAGGAAATACAATTTATCTTGATAGATTCAAACTTACTGGCAAGAAGGTCAATTTTATTATTGGAGTCTTTCAAAGAACTACGAAGGCCCACTATTAGGTCCCAGATAGCGTCCAGTGTTACAACTGCCAGATTGGATAGTTAAGAGAGAAAACTCACCGGAGAAGTCTTGCAAAGCTGACCTTGCACCGCCCATCAGTACAGGCTCAGATGATGGCAAAGAACCTCCATGAATGGCAACTGGTGAGGAAGATGTGTGGGCAGCAAAGCTCTCTCCTCCAGCTTCCTCCAGCAGCTCCATAGAAAAGCGGACTGCTCAAATGCTAAACTACCTACAGTCCCCTCCAAGGAGACACCACCCGAACATCATCATTCTGTGCATCTGATGGCAGTGGAATGGCGAGACCGAGGGACTCTGCAGGTGCCAATAAGGGATCCTCAGGGCTGAGTGTGTCTTCTCCAGGCAAATCAGGTGCTCCCCTGCCCAAAATCACAATGGAGACCCCAGTCCCAGCTTGTGATGAAATGCAGTGCATGAAGGATGGTATAAACTGCTGCCTAGGGAGAGGGGTTGTCAGGCAAAACACCAAATCTTCTCATTGAGCTTAGAAGCATAATAAGGAAAGCAAGAGGAAATCACAGAGAAACAAAACACCCTGCCTCACATGACCATCTTGGACTCCCCAAAACCTCAGGGCTGGATTTTAAAAACTTACACGTGTAAAAACCCAGGGATTTATGCCCGTGGCTGGGCCTTACATGCACCAGGCCAATTTTCAAAGGGCCCGACCATGCACATAAACTCCTGGGTCGCGTGTAAGTCCCAGAGGTAGCCAAAGGGGTGGTCCAGTCCAGGGGGAAGAGCGGGGTGGTCCGGGGACAGAGAGGGGCAGGGCTAGAGGCACCCGGAACAGCAGCAGAAGCAGGAGCAATAGGTAAGATAACATATCTCATGTAACCAAGATCTTTCTTCACGAGCAAAGTAAACCGATCTGATGGCGAAACCGAATGACGGTACACAAAACACGTTAATTAAATAAATAAATATTTGGGGGGTATTTAGGATAGGGGGAGGGTAGGGAAAGGGAAGGTAATTTAGGCTAGGGGGTTCGGAAGTTCCCTCACAGTCCACTCCTTAATTGGAGCGGACTGGGTGGGAATTGGTGAAGGCCATGGTACTTCTGTGCGCGCAGGTTATGCGCCGGGTAGCATGTGCACATGGATGCGTGTGCATACATTTTTAAAATCTACTCAATTTTAAAGAAATAACAAGAGTGATATATAAACAGATAAATAAGTAAAATTAGGCAGGATGGTTTCAGCTATTGAGTAGCATTATGTAGCTTTGGGATCGGTGCTTTTATGAAATTATATAGAAAGAAAATTTTATATGTCCTTTGGGTACTTGCCAGGTTCTTATGGCCTGGATTGGCCACTGTTGGAAACAGGATGCTGGGCTTGATGGACCCTTGGTCTGACCCAGTATGGCATTTTCTTATGTTCTTATGAAAATTTGCCTATGGAAAATAGCAGTTGTTTTATCTGCAGGTACATTTCTCAGCTAAAACAATCCACAAACTTTTCAAATATTTCAGTGGCTGCTCTAACCCTATCTCTGGAACACCTCCACTCACTACTGGTTAATGCTGAGTGTGCAATAGAAATGTGCAGTTTTTTATTCCCGCTGACAGGAAGGGCAACTTTCAGAAAACGTATTAATGCACGTAATATTTGATTTACATGCAGAGATTGACTTGACATTTTCTGTCCTAATGACTCATGTCATGCTTAAAAGAGACTTCAAGATCATTCCTATCCTAAATGATTTTAGAGGGATTTCCATGGGTAAAGAACTGTTTACTGATGTGGAAAAACATCTTTCAAAATGACTCTTCCCCCACTCTGGGTAAAAGAACAGGGGTAGATTAAATAAAAAAACGCGTTCATGTCCATGTACATGCGCTACCCGGCGTGCACACATGGACGCGTGTTATAAAATTGGGGGCGGCGTGTGCACGGGTGGGCACACTTTAGCAAAAGCCGTGCGGCAATGCATCCCGGCCTTCCCCAGTTCCCTCCCAGTCTGCTCCAATTTACCCCTTAACGTAACCTCCCTATCCTAGGTACTGCAATTTTTTAAAATTAACCAAGGAGCAGTAGCAAGTTGCGCAGGCCGGCACCTTACCCACGTGCAATCCACCGGCACAGCGGCAAATGGCAGCCCTGCCCCGCCCCGCCCCCTGGACCACCCGTGTGCTGAGGCCTGACTCTTGTGCACATAACAGGGATTGCGTACGTGGCCGGGCCTGTTCTAAAATGCATGTGGCCCATGCATGGCCCGGCCACGTGCATTTCCCCTGATTTGTATGCATGCGGGCCATTTAAAACCGGGCCGACAGTGTGTGGAGCTTTTCATATTAGGGAAATGAGAGCAGTTGGAGGTAGAAATGGGCAAGCTGGATGAGGTGGGCACAATTCCCTTTTCAAATCCCTTTTGCAGACTTGGCACGTGTAAAGCACACAGCTTGAACTAAATCTTTGTGTCCTAGTGGGTCCAAAGTACCAGTGAGTCTGCAGAATACATGGTAGGGATTGAATATAAAAGAAACAAAAGAGGTATGCATACATTTACAGTACCTATAACAAAGAAATATTTGTATAGAACAATTCATGAATAACATAGAGAGTATGGTATAGTGGTATAGTGAAATTGAAAGGTGGAAATGATCAATGCATGGAGAGAGACGAAGAAATGGAGAAATATTAAACGAATACTTCAGTTCTGTGTTCACAAAAGAGACCCTGGAGAAGGACCATCTCTACACAACAAGAAACTGGAAGGGAAGTGGAAGAGACGAAAACCCTTTTACAGTATAAAATATATGGGAAGAGCTAAAGAATCTGAAAGTGGACAAAGGCCATGGGACCTGATGGGATTCATCTAAGGATACTGAGGGAGCTCAGAGATGTTCTGGCAGGTCCGCTGTGTGACCTGTTCAATAGATCCCTAGAAACGGGAGTGGTGCCGAGTGATTGGAGAAGAGCGGTGGTGGTCCCGCTTCACAAGATGGGAACAGAGAGGAGGCTGGTAACTACAGACTGGTTAGCCTCACTTCAGTGGTGGGAAAAGTAATGGAGTCACTGTTGAAAGTGATAATAGTGAACTATCTACAGTCCGGAGAATTACTGGACCTGAGGCAGCATGGATTCACCAGGGGAAGATCCTGTCAGACAAATCTGATTGACTTTTTTGACTGGGTAACCAAGGAATTGGATCAAGGAAGAGCGCTCGATGTCATCTACTTAGATTTCAGCAAAGCTTTTGATACGGTTCCGCACAGGAGACTGGTGAATAAAACGAGAAGCTTAGAAGTGAGTGCCGAGTTGGTGACCTGGATTGCAAACTGGTTGATGGACAGAAGACAATGTGTGATGGTTAATGGAACTTTCTATGAAGAGAGAGCGGTTTTAAGTGGTGTACCACAAGGATCGGTGTTGGGACCGGTCCTGTTCAATATCTTTGTGAGCGACATTGCGGACGGGATAGAAGGTAAGGTTTGTCTTTTTGCGGACGACACTAAGATCTGCAACAGAGTGGACATGCCGGAAGGAGTGGAGAGAATGAGACAGGATTTAAGGAAACTGGAAACAGTGGTCGAAGATATGGCAGCTGAGATTCAATGCCAAGAAGTGCAAAAGTCATTCATACGGGGAGTGGAAATCCAAATGAACTGTATTCGATGGGGGGGGGAAAGGCTGATGTGCACGGAGCAGGAGAGAGACCTTGGGGTTATAGTGTCTAATGATATGAAGTCTGTGAAACAATGCGACACGATAGCAAAAGCCAGAAGAATGCTGGGCTGCATAGAGAGAGGAATATCGAGTAAGAAAAGGGAAGTGATTATCCCTTTTTACAGGTCCTTGGTGAGGCCTTCACCTGGAGTACTGTGTTCAGTTCTGGAGAACCGTATCTACAAAGAGACAGAGACAAGATTGAAGCAGTACAGAGAAGAGCGACCAGAAAAGGTGGAGGGTCTTCATCGGATGTCATATGAGGAGAGATTGAAGAATCTAAATATGTACACCCTGGAGGAAAGGAGGAGCAGGGGTGATATGATTCAGACTTTCAGATACTTGAAAAACATTAACGATCCAAAGACAATGACAAACCTTTTCCAATCAGAAAAAAATCAGCAGAACCAGAGGTCACGAGCTGAATCTGCAAAGGAGGAAGACTAAGAACCAATGTCAGGAAGTATTTATTCATGGAGAGAGCGGTGGATGCCTGGAATGCCCTTACGGAGGAAGTGGTGAAGTCCAAAACTGTGAAGGATTTCAAAGGGGTGTGGGATAAACACTGTGGATCCATCAGGTCTAGAGGACGCGTATAAAGAGGAGGCAGCAAAACACTGCATGGAGCGGCAGTTGCCACAGAGGCATTCACGGAGCGGGATGCCAGTGGCCAGTGGTTGGTGTTCCACCTTCATGGAGCGGAAGGATGGAGGGCTGCCATCTCCAAATTAACCCCCCCCCCCAAAAAAAAAAAAACAGGGGTGGGTTCATGGGCTATAGGTATTACCAATTATTAGGCTTATTCAATTACCAATTATTAGGCTTATTCAATATTTGTTGATAATTAATGTGACCTTCAAGGCATAATTCACTTTCAATGCATATCCAGCATGGCTCTCTGCTTCAACGGCAGGGGAGAAGAAAAACTAATACTTCACGCATATCCAGCATATCCACGCATATCACACATATCCAGCATATCTTACTCTCTGCTTCAACGGCAGAGAGCTATGCTGCCGCTTACCCAACTAATCAAGCTTGATATTTCACTTGGATGCAGCTCCATCACTGCTCTCTACATTAATGGTGGGGGTGAAAGGGAAATAGAACCTAAGGTTACTAGGAGCTAAGAGAAACGGATAAGTATGAGAAGAGGGGTATGAGGCTTGCTGGGCAGACTGGATGGGCCGATTGGTCTTCTTCTGCCGTCATTTCTATGTTTCTATGTTTCTATAAAACATTTTTATTTAATTCTTCAAAAGGATGTTTCTATTTAATCCAGTTTGTAAATACATTCAAATGAAATTTAAAAGGTCACAGATAAATACTGACACTCAATATCATAAAAACAAAGGGGCCGATTGCACTGTTTATTCCACAGTCCGACACGTGTTTTGGATATGAATCCACAGCCCCTTACGCTATAAGGGGATTAGCGCATCCACAATGTGTTTCCAAAGCGCTGTGAAACTAATAGCGCTCATAACATGCAAATGCATGTTGATGAAGTTATTAGTTAATCACTCCACATGCCAAAAAAAAAAAATGTGCGTCCAATCTGCACATTTTTATGCTCAGAAATTAATGCTTGCCCATAGCTGGTATTAATTTCTGAGCATCCCAAAAAGTTGTACAGTAAAGCAGAAAATACTGCCGACCTCTCCTGGTTGCCCCGCTGCCAGGGAGGTGCTAGGAACATGCAATTGACCCTAGCACCTCCTTGGCAGTGCAGCCCCTAATTTAAATATTGAATTGTGCCCCCAGGAGTGATGCCTGAGTGCTCGTTAGGAAAGCGTGTGCTGAACACTCAGTGCCTGCTTAAAGTGCATTTTTTTGCATCAGCCCATTTAAAAAGTAAAGACTACACAGGGCCCATTAAACCATCACACAATTTCACATCTTATCATTTCCTTTGATTTATATAACACCTCAGACTCCTCGCTCTGTGTGCAGTGAGAGCTGCCCTCCTGGATACAGGAAAGTCTCTAAGGAAGGAAAACCCCTCTGCTGCTATGACTGTGTCCCATGTCCTGAAGGAGAAATCATCAACAAGATGGGTGAGTAAAATGATGAATAGTTTACGGGACAGGCAGCATGAATGAAAGGAACAGATGAAGGGGAGGATCTTACACAGCTGTCAAGCACAGTGCATTTCATTTAAATGTTTTTGCTAATCTTAATTACTTGATATCTCAGCTGTGTTTGATACGCTAAACCATGACATCCTACTTTCCACCTTATCGCAGATTGGCATTACAGGTCTTGTATTACAATGGTTTTCCTCTTTTCTAACCAATCGTAATCAGAGAATTACAGTAGGTCCTTATTATTCTGATTGGTACTCCACTAAGACAGGTGTACCACAAGGTTCTGCACTTTCAGCTCTATTATTCAACCTCTATTTACTACCTCTTTGCCGTCTACTTGCTGGACTAGACCTTAATTTCAAAATCTACGCAGATGACATACAGTTTATCATACCTTTTACAGATTCCTGGTCTAAAACCTTTTCCTTATTACATCTATATCTAACAACAATAAAAACATGGCTTTCCCACAACAGGTTGAAATTAAACACAAATAAAACAGAATTAATCTACCTATCAACTGTACCTGACTCAATCCATCAACCCCAATCAACTTTCACTTTCCAGAATCAAACCATTAACATAACACCTCACGCAAAAAACTTGGGTATAGTAATAGATTCTAGACTTACAATGACTGACCATATATCTGATATTGTAAAAAAAAATCTTTCTACAAAATTTACATGATAAAAAAGCTTAAACCACTTCTTCCTCCGAATGATTTCCAATTGATCACCCAGGCACTAATCCTATCCTCACTAGACTATTGTAATTCTCTGTACCTTGGTTTACCTCAATCCACTATACGACCTCTACAGTTAATACAAAACGCAGCTGCCCGAATGTTATGCAATGTATCCCGGACAGACCACATCACCCCTATTTTACAATACTTGCACTGGCTTCCAATTTCATATCGTATAACGTATAAAATTTTGGTCTACAATACACAACCTACTCTACAATACCGATTCTATCTGGCTATGTTCATTACTAAGAATCTACACACCGACTAGACAACTCAGTTCCCTTGACAAATGCATTCTAGACGTACCTACAATAAAATCCATTAGTTTAGCATTGACTCGTAAGCAAGCATTCTCTGTTGCTGGTCCAATACTGTAGAACTCACTCCCAGAACATATCCGCCTGACAGCCAACCGTACAGAATTTAAGAAACTACTAAAAACTAGGGGTGTGCATTCGTTTTGAACATAAATGTAAAACGCTACTTTTTTTTTTTTTAACTTAAAAAAGTGATGAGACATAAACGATCGGATTTCCAACTTATTCAACATAGCTATGTTGAATAAGTTGGAAATCGCGATTGTTGATCCAAAATAAAAATTTAAGCCCCTCACCTTCCTTAATCCCCCCCCAAAGACTTACCACAACTCCCTGGTGATCCAGCGAGGAGTGAGGACGCCATTTCTGAAATCCTTTCCGAGGAGCACGTGACGTCGGCGCCACGTCGGAGTGACACGGCGTCACGTGATTCCCCGCGGGTTCGCGCCGGAACGCTCGTTTGGCCCAAAAGGAACTTTTGGCCAGCTTGGGGGCCCCCCCAAGCTGGCCAAAAGTTCCTTTTGGGCCGAACGAGGGTGCCGGAGGCAACTCGTGGGAAATCACGTGACGCCGCATCACTCCGACGTGGCGCCGACGTCACGTGATTTCCCGCGGGGTCGCTTCCGGGATCCTCGTTCGGCCCAAAAGGAACTTTGGCCAGCTTGGGGGTGTCAGGAGGCTCCCCAAGCTGGCCAAAAGTTCCTTTTGGGCCGAACGAGGGTGCCGGAGGAAACTTGCGGGGAATCACGTGACGCCGCGTTACTCCGACATGGCGCCGACGTCACGTGATTCCCCGCGGGGTCGCTTCCGGGATCCTAGTTTGGCCCAAAAGGAACTTTTGGCCAGCTTGGGGGCGTCAGGAGGCCCCCCCAAGCTGGCCAAAAGTTCCTTTTGGGCCGAACGAGGATCCCGGAAGCGACCCCGCGGGGAATCATGTGACGCCGCGTCACTCCGACGTGACGCCGACGTCACGTGCTCCTTGCAAAGTTGGTCAGAAATGGTGTCCTGACCCCGCTGGACCACCAGGGAGTTGTGGTAAGTCTTGGGGGGGGGGGATTAAGGAGGGTGAGGGGTTTAAATTTTTATTTCCACATATGGACATATACTCAACTCATTGAATTCTGTTTATGTCCATATTGACCGCAAATGGGACCCCCTTTGGACATATGGACATATGAACTTAAACTTTTGCTCTGCACATCCCTACTAAAAACCCACCTTTTTACCTGTGCATACAATTTATATTAAGGTTTATCACATTACATTATGATTGTCAATATAATTGTCTATCTTGAAAACTTTCAATTTGTTTGTATTTTATGTATTGCTTATTTATGAATGTGTAATTATATAAACCGCCTAGACGGATAGTTCCCTACCCATTGTGCGGTATATAAAAGTTTTAAATAAATAAAATAAATAAATAAATAAATAATTATACAAACAATTGTTTGCTATTAATATGGAGGTCAATAAGCACTGAAGCTGCTCGTCCACATAAGTTCTGACTTAGCTGCACAAAGTATGGAATTTGAATTTCCGGCCAAGTTGGATGAAATCAGTGGAAGAAGCAATATATCTGAATTTTCACTCTAACTTTGGGATTTCAATCCAAGCTTAATGACAGTTTCAGGCATAGATCATAAGCAGAGGGAAAAGCACCCCACAATACAAAAAATGGTAAAGTGGCCTCCCAATATATAAAGTGCTATAACTTTTCCTCTTCAAGCCCAGTAATGCTACCACAACCTATCATACTGATCCTGCTTCTTCTGAAGGACCCCAGTAATATTTTCCAATGTCACTATTTCTATCACTTGTCTGTACCAAAAGTCCAAAAATGTACAACTGTAAATCTAGCAGTAATCATTAGATGAAAAAGCAACTTCTGCTGTTTAACAGGAAAGTTTCTAAAATCCCAGAGACCCAAAAGACAGAAAGATGATGAGAATTTAAAAGCCACCCCCTGAAAGTAATACATTCATCCTCAAACAGACAACAAAAATCATGAACTCGCTGACATTCCCACCACATTTGAAGAAAGGAACCTACTGCACCACACCCTCTCCCACATAAAGGACTGGAGTTACTAAATCTGGAATACCATACAGGGTATCTGAATATGTGGTGTAGAATTCAAAGTATTAACTCCTTACATTGCATACAAATATTTTTGGAAAGTGTAGTGCACCGTATTTTTGGCCAGTCATCCTGATCTAAGCTAATTTGATGATCAGAATTCCAAACTTGGTCCAGAGAAGAAGAGTCTCCTCTCCCACAACAATGGCCGAAAATGTTCTCTAAGGGGTAGATTTTAAAAGAAGCGCGATCAGCCTACTTTTGCTTGCGCATCAGACTCAAGCAAAAGTACGCTGGATTTTAGTAGATACGCGCGGAGCCGCGCGTATCCACTAAAATCCTGGATCGGCGCGCGCAAGGCTATCGATTTTGTATAGCCTGCGCGCGCCGA
Organism: Rhinatrema bivittatum; assembly: GCF_901001135.1. Lineage (NCBI taxonomy): Eukaryota > Metazoa > Chordata > Amphibia > Gymnophiona > Rhinatrematidae > Rhinatrema > Rhinatrema bivittatum. The sequence goes on along the minus strand of NC_042630.1, from coordinate 53,186,359 downwards.
GCCGCGCTGCCTCCCCCCGTTCCCTCCAAGGCCGCTCCGAAATCGGAGCGGCCTTGGAGGGAACTTTCCTTTGCCCTCCCCTCACCTTCCCCTCCCTTCCCCTACCTAACCCACCAGCCCGGCCCTGTCTACACCCCCCCCCTTACCTTTGTCGGGGGATTTACGCCTCCCGGAGGGAGACGTAAATCCCCGCGCGGCCAGCGGGCCTGCTGCGCGCCGGGCCGCGACATGGGGGCGGGTACGGAGGGCGCGGCCACGCCCCGGGCCGTAGCCACGCCACGTACCCGCCCCCAAAACGCTGCCGACACGCCCCCGGAACGCCGCGACGACCGGGCCCGCCCCCCGACACGCCCCCCTCCGAGAACCCCGGGACTTACGCGAGTCCCGGGGCTCTGCGCGCGCCGGGAGGCCTATGTAAAATAGGCTTCCCGGCGCGCAGGGCCCCGCTCGCCTAAATCCGCCCGGTTTTGGGCGGATTTAGGCGAGCAGGGCTCTGAAAATCTACCCCTAAGTGAACAAAATTAACTTGATCTTAAAATCTGTGAGAGAAAGCATTAATTGGAGACACCCCTCAAAGTTCCCCTCCAAACCCTCCTGAGTTGCAAGTAAAGAAAGCGTGGTGACAAATTATAGAATTTGTAAAGATCTGATAAGTAGACTCTTCTAACAGCTTACTAAGGGGGTTATTTCTTTGTGGACATATAGCAGTCTCAGTTGTAGTGTACAGCAAGGCACTGCACTGTGTGTGTGTGTGTGTGTGTGTGTGTGTGTGTGTGTGTGTGGTTTTTCACACTCACATATATTGGTACAGAGGTGTTCAGTCACCAATGAAGAAATAATTATTTTAATTGAAATCCCTAGTAGGCAGTGACATTAAATCCATGAAGTTAGGGAAAGGTACACATGGTCAAGTGACTGGGACTGGCAGAGGAGGCACTTCAAAAGGCAGTGCCAGTCCCCCATTAAAGTTAAAAAGGGAGCTGTTCCAATCTAAAATCTCTGGAGGGGCAGGCAGTTCCATCCAGAAATAACTGAAATTTAAAGATGATGCATCACAACTACCTGTTTCTGACCCTGTTGTTTTGGAGATGAGGAAAGGGGAGGATGACAAATGCCAGACAAAAGAGCGAGACCCAAAAGCAGCAGTGTGACAGCAGATACAAGTTAGCACTGACCATGCAGCGCAGGCAGTTTGCTTCTGATTCCAATGAAGAATCATCTTGTATAGGATTCCCTTCATCAGAAATAGAAGACTTCATAACTGAAGAAGGTTTAGGAGGATTAGTTATTTTTGTCTTAGTCTCTACTTCAGTGGTGGAGGGGAGACATGAAACTGATGATAAGAAGGAGGAAGAGCAGTCAGCGCAGGCACAGAGTATGGCTGATGCCTCTGGCATTTGTTTCTCAGGGTGCACCCACTACTTCAATTCCAGTGCCAGCATCTACCCCGAAGGCTATAGAGAATGGATCACGAAAAAAATATGCGATCTGGAGCCACTTTAAAGTGAGGGAGGACCCACTTTTTGCTCAGTGTAATTACTGTGCCAGGGATATTAGCAGAAGCAAGCAAATGGGACATCTAACTAATTTTGGCATGAAGCAACGTATGTAGAAGCAACAACCAACAGTACTGACATCTGGGGATAGTGGCAGTACCAGTCAGGGGACCACTTATTCCAGGCAGCGTAAAGTGGTTGAAAAGGAGCAGAGTCTTCTCCTCCAAGAACTTATGCAATCCTTTTGTAAACATAGCTACACTAACTGCACTAACCACATCCCTGGCAACAAATTCCAGAGTTTAATTGTGCGTTGAGTGAAAAAGAACTTTCTACGATTAGTTTTAAATGTGCCACATGCTAACTTCATGGAGTGCCCCCTAGTCTTTCTATTATCTGAAAGAGTAAATAACTGATTCACATTTACCCATTCTAGACCTCTCAAAATTTTAAACACCTCTATCATATTCCCCCTCAGCTGTCTCTTCTCCAAGCTGAAAAGTCCTAACCTCTTTAGTCTTTCCTCAAAGGGCAGCTGTTCCATTCCCCTTATCATTTTGGTCGCCCTTCTCTGTACCTTCTCCATCGCAATTATTGTTAAGGTTAAAGTAGAGGAACAGTGGACCCTTGGGCCGGTCTGCAAAAGGAGGGTTCCTTAGAGCAGACTGGGAGGCGGAGTCTATAGAACCAGCAGATGACTTCACCCGGGACCCAGAATCCCCCCAGGAGGTGCCCATTGGGACTTACAGGCCGGAGGAAGACTGCAAGAGGCGGTGTCAGGATCAGGCCCAAGGTTAAGTCAGGCGGCTAGCAACCAATGTCCAGAAGCCAACCTGGGTCAAGACAGGCAGTAGCAAGCAGCGTTCAGAAGCAGACCGGGGTCAAGGCAGGCAGCTAGCAAGCAGTGTTTCGAAGCAGACCGGGGTCAAGGCAGGCAGCTAGCAAGCAGTGTTCAGAAGTAGGCCGGGATCGAGGCAGGCAGCTAGCAGGCAGAGTTCTGAAGGAGACCGGGATCGAGGCAGGCAGCTAGCAGGCAGAGTTCTGAAGCAGACCGGGATCGAGGCATGCGGCTAGCAGGCAGAGTTCTGAAGCAGACCAGGATTGAAGCAAGCAGCGAGTAAGCGTTGTACAGAAGCAGACTGAGATCAGGAACCAGGAAGACAATCGAAGAAGGTCACTGAAGCAGGAACTGGAACTGCACAGGAGAACCAGGAACTGGGAACCAGGATACAGCAGTGTCAGGAAGGCAACTAGAATTCAAGGAACCTTGTTGCAAGGCGTCTTCTCAGAGTTTGGGCGCCGGTTAAATGCAGGCCTGGCGTCTGACGTCAGCCAGGGGGCTGTCCCGTACTTCTGGGTGCTGGGCACACATAAGGGCCTTCCTTGCGTGCGCGCGAGGCAAAAGGAGAGGGGTGGAGCTTCTGTCGGCCTGGACGGCGTTCACCACGTGGAGATGCCGCGGCCATGCGGCCCACCGGACCGGGACCTCAGCGTTTCTTCTCACGTACCGGAGCGGAGGTAAGCAGACCCGACTCCGATCATGGGGGAGGCGGTCGGGGCCTCAACAGTACCCCCTCCTTTATGCCCCCTCTTCAAAGGACCAGGTTTTCCAGGATGGTCAAGATGGAACTGTTGGAGGAGGGATTTATCCAAGATGTTGCGAGCGGGCTCCCAGGTGTTGTCCTCACCCCCGCAGCCCTCCCAGGCTAAGAGGTACTCCCATCGGCGGTTAAAGAAGCATACATCGATAACCTCTCTTACTTGGTAGGTGGGATCCTCCGCCACGGGTGTGGCAGTGGTGCCTGGTGACTTGCGGTGGAAGTGGGAGAAGACAAGCGGCTTTAAGAGGGAGATGTGGAAGACATCATGGATCCGTAAGGAGGACGGCAGCCGCAACCTGTAGGAGACCAAGCCTACCCTTTCGGCCACCCGAAAGGGTCCACAGAACTTGGGTGTGAATCATAAGAACATAAGAACATAAGAAATTGCCTTGCTGGGTCAGACCAAGGGTCCATGAAGCCCAGCATCCTGTTTCCAACAGAGGCCAAAACCAGGCCACAAGAACCTGGCAATTACCCAAACACTAAGAAGATCCCATGCTACTGATGCAATTAATAGCAGTGGCTATACCCTAAGTAAAATTGATTAATAGCCATTAATGGACTTCTAGAGGGCAATCTTAGATGGATGTTCCTAGTACTGAGCCATACGCGGTCCCCGGGAAGGAATACCCATGCGGGTCATTGATGCCGGTCAGCATATCTCTTGGCTGTCGTGGCGGCGGTAGCAAGCTTGCCCTGGATGGTCTGCCACAGACCCACAGACCCTGTAGTCGTTGTGCGGATAACTGTGCTGCGGGAGAGGGACTGGGTGTAGCGAGGGGCAACGGAGGCTTGAGTTGTTTCCCATACACGATCTGGAAAGGAGAGCTTCCTGTGGCAGCATGGCTCTGATTATTATACTCAAACTCATCCCAAGGCAGGAGTTCTGTCCAATTGTCTTGCCTTTCATTTATGAAGGCGCGAAGGAATGTCTTTAAGGAGTGATTCATCCTTTCTGACTGGCCGTTGCTTTGAGGGTGAAAGGCTGTGGAGAAGCTGAGCTGGACCTTGAAACACCTACAGAGGGCCCTCCAGTACCGGGCCGTGAATTGCGGTTCTCGGTCGGACACAATGTCCTGGGGGAGTCCGTGAATACGGAAAATGTGTTGTGCAAATAAGAGTGCCAGTTCCGGGGCTGATGGTAGCTTGGGTAGTGGCACAAAGTGGGCCATGTTGGAAAAACGATCTACTATGACCCAGATCACAGTCTTTCCTTGGGAAGTGGGTAAATCTACTATGAAGTCCGTGGCGATGTGGGTCCATGGTTCCGTGGGAACCGGAAGTGGCTGTAGTAAGCCACACGGGGGTCCGAGGTTGGGTTTCTGTTGAGTGCAGGTGGGACAGGAACCCACGTAGGCTCGGACGTCTCGACAGAGATTGGGCCACCAGTAGTATCTATTTAGCAGTTCCAGCGTCCGTTCCTGCCCAGCATGCCCACCGGTTAGTGAGTCGTGGGCCCAGCGTAGTACCTTTAACCGGGAGCGCTTGGAGACTACGGTTCTTCCTTGGGACAGGATGGTCAGAGCGGTTAGACGAACCTTTGATGGGTCAAGAATGTATCGAGGGGGTACCTCATGCTCCTCAGACATCGAGGTCTGAGATAGCACGTCGGCTCGGACATTCTTCGAGGCAGGGCGATACTGGAGAGTGAAGTTGAACCGATTGAAGAAGAGCGACCACCTGGCTTGTCACGGGTTCAACTGCTGTGCTTGGGACAAGAATTCTAAATTCTTGTGGTTGGTGTAGACCGTTACCAGGTGAGCTGCTCCCTCCAGCCATTGTCTCCATTCTTTGAAAGCTAATTTGAAGGCTAGGAGTTCCTTGTCACCAATGGAGTAGTTGTCTTCAGCAGGAGAAAAATTTTTTGAATAGTACGAGCAGGGTAGTAACTGTCCAGAAGGCGAGCGCTGGCTGAGGACAGCCACCACTGCAAGGCTTGAGGCATCCACCTCTACCACAAAGGGGCGTGACGGGTCCGGGTGGTGCAGGCAGGTATCCTTCAAGAAGGCTTGTTTCAGGTCCTCGAAGGCTTCAACAGCCGTGTCAGGCCATGTCTTGGCATCCACTCCCTTTTGGGTCAGGGCCATGAGAGGAGCCACCCTACGTGAGTATTGGGGAATAAAATGTCTATAAAAATTGGCAAAGCCCAGGAATCTCTGCAAAGCCTTCAATCCGGAGGGGCGAGGACAATTGGTGATGGTGGATACCTTCTCTGGGTCCATCCAAAAGCCCATAGAGGAGATGATGTATCCCAAGAAGGGCAAAAATTCACACTCAAACAGGCACTTTTCTAGTTTGGCGTACAGGTGGTTATCCTTCAAGACCTGTAATACCTGCTTGACATGTCATCGGTGGGATTCCAAGTCCTTAGAATAAATTAACACATCGTCCAGATACACTATGATGGTGGAATGGAGCATCTCCCTCAAGACCTCATTCATGAGGTTTTGGAAGACTGCCGGGGCATTGCAGAGTCCAAAGGTCATTACCAGGTACTCGTAGTGCCCGTCCCGGTGTTGAAGGCAGTCTTCCACTCGTCCCCTGGGCGTATGCGTACGAGATTGTAGGCTCCTCTGAGGTCGAGTTTAGTAAACAGCTTGGCCCTTTGTAGCCTGTCCAAGAGCTCGGGGATCAATTGGAGCGGATAACGGTCCCTCTTAGTGATGGCGTTCCATCCTCGATAATCAATGCAGGGCCGGAGCGAACCATCCTTTCTCCCCACGAAAAAGAAACCAGCCCCGGCGGGCGAGCGAGAGGGATGAATAAAGCCCTTGGTGAGGTTTTTGGTGATATATTCGGACATGGCGGCAGTCTCTGGCAAAGATAACAGGTACACACGGCCTCGAGGCGGTGTGGTACCAGGCAGCAAGTCTATTGCACAGTCGAAGGGCCGGTGTTGAGGAAGGATCTCCGCCATCTCCTTGGAGAACACTTCAGTGAAGGCTTGGTACAGTGTTGGTAGAAGATTCGAGGCACTGAGCAGGACTGGTCGCGGAGGACGCGGAACCCGGAGGCAGTGCGAGAAGCAGAAGGGACTCCACTGAGTTTATTGAAGGGTGTCCCACTGAATCACGGGAGAGTGGCGGCGCAACCATGGTAGACCGAGCACCAAGGGGTGCATGGCCTTTTCCAGCACCAAAAAGGATATTTCTTCAGAGTAGAGTGCCCCTGTTTGGAGGGTCAAGGGAGTTGTAGAGCGGGTAATGGTCCCGGGGAGCAAGGTGCCACGGATGGACGTGACGCGTAGCGGAGGGCATCTTGGAATAGTGGGCAAGCGTAATTGTTGGACCAAGTCCGCTACTATAAAGTTCCCTTCAGTCCCAGAGTCAATGAAGGCCAAAGTCTGGAATTTCCCCCCAGGATACTCGAGGGTCACAGGAGCAGAACATTGAGGAGCTGAGCCAGCATAGCCTAGGAGTAGCTCTTCTGAACAACCTAGGCTCAATCATTTCCCGGACGCTCCAGGCAGTGGGCTAGGAAGTGTCCTTTTCCACCACAGTACAGGCACAACCCCTGCGTGCGGCGTCTCCTTCTTTCCTCCGCCGTTAGAGGGGCGCGACCCAGTTGCATTGGCTCGCCCGAGGGGGAGGTAGAGGGTGATGTCTTGGGTGCCGTGGGCCTGGCGGGCGCCGGGGTGGATGTCAGAGATCTGTGCGGTGGGCGCCCATCCCTGTCTCGTTGCTGTAGCCTGCGATCCACCCGGCCAGCTACATCAATGAGGTCGTTGATATCATCAGGGAGGTCCCGACCTGCCAGTTCGTCTTTAATATGACCTGCCAAACCCTCCAGATAAATACCTCTCAGGCAGTCATCCTGCCAGCCTACCTCCATGGCAAGGGTACAGAATTCAATGGTATAGTCCGCCACTGACCGAGTCCCTTTCTTCAAATGCAATAGTTTGGATGCCGCCATGGTTTGGCGGGCTGGGTCGTTGAAAGCTTGTCGGAAGTTGAGAACGAATTCCTGGAGGTTGTGTAATAAGGGATCCTGCCACTCCCACATGGGAGAGGCCCAATCGAGAGCCCTTCCATCGAATAGAGAGAAGATATAGGCTACTTTCACAGAGTTGGAGGGGAACTGTGCGGGCAGCAAGGAAAACCGGACGTAGCACTGATTCAAGAATCCCCGGCATGCCTTGGTATCCCCTGCATAGCGAGTAGGGGCAGGCAGTTGGGTAACTGGTGTGGCACTTAAGGCGGGAGTCGGGGGCAGTGCTGGAGGCGTCTCTGGTGCCGTTGCTTCCAAGCAGTTGACCAGCCGCTCCACGGTAGCGGCTAGGGCATCGATGCAGTGTTGCTGCTGTTGTAGGTGCTGCGCCATCCCGGGAATGGCCTGAAGGTTAGGAACCTCCACCGGGTCCATGGCCTTGCAAACTGTTAAGGTTAAAGTAGAGGAACAGTGGACCCTTGGGCCGGTCTGCAATAGGAGGGTTCCTTAGAGCAGACTGGGAGGCGGAGTCTATAAAACCGGCAGATGACTTCACCCGGGACCCAGAATCCCCCCAGGAGGAGCCCGTAGGGATCAGGGCCCTTGGGACTTACAGGCCAGAGGAAGACTGCAAGAGGCGGTGTCAGGATCAGGCCCAAGGTTAAGTCAGGCGGCTAGCAAACAATGTCCAGAAGCCGACTTGGGTCAAGACAGGCAGTAGCAAGCAGGGTTCAGAAGCAGACCGGGGTCAAGGCAGGCAGCTAGCAAGCAGTGTTCCGAAGCAGACCAGGGTCAAAGCATGCAACTAGCAAGCAGGGTTCAGAAGCAGACCAGGGTCAAGGCAGGCAGCTAGCAAGCAGTGTTCCGAAGCAGACCGGGGTCAAAGCATGCAACTAGCAAGCAGTGTTCCGAAGCAGACCGGGATCGAGGCAGGCAGCTAGCAGCCAGAGATCTGAAGCAGACCGGGATCGAGGCAGGCAGCGAGTAAGCGTTGTACAGAAGCAGACCAAGATCAGGAACCAGGAAGACAATCGAAGAAGGTCACTGAAGCAGGAACTGGAACTGCACAGGAGAACCTGGAACCGGGAACCAGGATACAGCAGTGTCAGGAAGGCAACTAGAATTCAAGGAACCTCATTGCAAGGCGTCTTCTCGGAGTTTGGGCGCCGGTTAAATGCAGGCCTGGCGTCTGACGTCAGCCAGGGGGCTGTCCCATACTTCTGGGTGCTGGGCGCACATAAGGGCCTTCCTCGCGCGTGTGATGCAAAAGGAGAGGGGCGGAGCTTCTGTCGACCGGGACGGCGTTCTCCACGTGGAGACGGCGCGGACATGCACTCCACCGGACCGGGACCTCAGCGTTTCTTCTGGCGGACTGGAGCGGAGGTAAGCCGACCCGACCCCGACCATGGGGGAGGCGGTCGGGGCTGCAACAATTATATCTTTTTTGAGATGTGGTGACCAGAATTGTGCACAGTATTCAAGGTGCGGTCTCACCATGGAGCGATACAGAGGCATTATGAAATTTTCCATTTTATTCACCATTCCCTTTCTAATAACTCCCAACATTCTGTTTGCTTTTTTGACTGCCGCAGCACTCTGAACCGACGATTTCAATGTGTTATCCACTATGACCCCTAGATCTCTTTCTTGGGTGGTAGCACCTAATATGGAACCTAACATTGTGTAACTATAGCATGGGTTATTTTTCCCTATATGCATCACCTTGCACTTATCCACATTAAATTTCTAGAGATGTGAATCGTGTCCTCGATCGTCTTAACGATCGATTTCGGCTGGGAGGGGGAGGGAATCATATTGTTGCCGTTTGGGTTTTAAAAATATCGTGAAAAATCATTAAAATCGTGAGCCAACCCCCTAAAACCCACTCCCGACCCTTTAAATTAAATCCCCCACCCTCCCGAACCCCCCCCCCCCAAATGCTTTAAATTACCTGGTGGTCCAGAACGGCGACGGTCCGGAACGGCCCCCTCAATTGAATCCTTTTGTCTTCAGCCGGCGCCATTTTGCAAAATGGCGGCGGCCATAGACAAAAACGATTCGATGCAGGAGGTCGTTCCGGACCTCCGCTGGACTTTTGGCAAGTCTTGTGGGGGTCAGGAGGCCCCCCCAAGCTGGCCAAAAGTTTCTGGGAGTCCAGCGGGGTTCTGGAAGCGATTTCTTGCCGCGAATCGTTTTCCGTACGGAAAATGGCGCCGGCAGGAGATCGACTGCAGGAGGTCGTTCAGCGGCGGTCCGGAACCCCCGCTGAACGACCTCCTGCAGTCGATCTCCTGCCGGCGCCATTTTCCGTACGGAAAACGATTCGCGGCAAGAAATCACTTCCTGAACCCCACTGGACTCCCAGAAACTTTTGGCCAGCTTGGGGGGGCCTCCTGACCCCCACAAGACTTGCCAAAAGTCCAACGGGGGTCCGGAACGACCTCCTCCGTCGAATCGTTTTTGTCTATGGCCGCCGCCATTTTGCGGCGGCCATTTTGCAAAATGGCGCCGGCTGAAGACAAAAGGATTCAATTGAGGGGGCCGTTCCGGACCGCCGCCGTTCTGGACCACCGCTGGATCCCCAGGTAATTTAAAGCATTTGGGGGGGTTCGGGAGGGTGGGGGATTTAATTTAAAGGGTCGGGGTGGGTTTTAGGGGGTTTTAGTGTGCCGGTTTTCCTGCCCTCCCCCTTCCCCCGATTTACGATTTTTTAACGATAAATCGGGGGAATTGGTATTGTATCGTGGCCCTAACGATTTTTGACAATTTAAAATATATCGGACGATATTTTAAATCGTCAAAAAACGATTCACATCCCTATAAATTTCATCTGCCATTTCAATGCCCAATTTTCCAGTCTCACAAGGTCTTCCTGCAATTTATCACAATCTGCTTGTGATTTAACTATTCTGAACAATTTTGTGTCATCTGCAAATTTGATTACCTCACTCGTCGTAATTATTTCCAGCTCATTTATAAATATAATGAAAAGTAAGGATCCCAATACAGATCCCTTATATGTTGCAATTGGAAAACTAACATATGCAGTGTGAAATGAAACAAATGATTCTAACATACAAGCAAAATTCCTTAAAAATTTGTTTTCTTGATTCCTTGATAGATATGGAAAACTGTGAGCCCTGCCCAGAAGATCAATGGTCAAATCAGAAGAGAGATCGATGCACCCCAAGAGACGTTGACTTCCTTTCCTATGAGGAGCCTTTGGGTCTGGCTTTAGCGTCTGTTGCTATTTTCTTTTCTATGGTAACTGCTGGAATAATGGGAATTTTTATGAAACATAAAGATACACCCCTAGTGAAAGCAAATAATCGTGATCTCAGCTTCATCCTGCTCGCCTCCCTTATGATGTCTTTCCTCTGCTCCTTGTTATTCATTGGACGCCCTCTAAAGGTGACCTGTCTGCTACGACAACCTGCATTTGGGATTATATTTGCTGTTTCTATTTCTTCTATACTGGCTAAAACTCTCACAGTTGCTATGGTATTCAATGCTACGAGACCTGGCAGCAGCTTTAAGAAATGGTTAAAGACTAGAATATCCATTTATCTTGTTTTTCTATGTTCAGTGGGTGAAGTCCTGATATGCACTGTGTGGCTCCTCATGTTTTCTCCATTCCCAGTGTTGGACACAAAATCTGAAACAGGGAAAATTATATTAAAGTGTAATGAGGGATCTGTAATTGCCTTCTACATCATGGTTGGATACATGGGGTTTCTGGCTTTGTTAAGTTTTGTTGTGGCGTTCTTTGTAAGGAAATTACCTGACACTTTCAATGATGCCCAGTTTATCACCTTCAGCATGCTGGTGTTCTGCACTGTTTGGGTCTCCTTCATCCCAGTGTACCTGAGCACCAAAGGCAAATACATGGTGGCTGTGGAGGTATTTGCCATCCTGGCCTCCAGTGCTGGACTTCTAGGCTGTATATTTATTCCTAAGTGCTACATTATATTGCTAAAGCCTGAAATGAACAGAAGAAAACACTTAGTAGGGAAACATTCAAAGAATACAATTTCTAACTGAGAGTTTTTCCAGAGGGTACTGCCAGTTCTACTTACAGTTCTTTTGAGATATTCAAGATAGCATTAGTTATATGAGCCATCAAAAAAAGTGAAAGAGAAATACCAAATAAAATAATAATTTTAAAAAAAATCTGTGATGTTGAATTTATTTTACTGTTCTATTGTATTTGTTTTTGAATCTCAAAAAAGTGAGTGAAAAACATAAGAAAATGAGTAGCCAAGACATCTTGGCCCATCCACACTTACCACTTGCTTACAATATCATAAAAAACACTGACAACATTTCTTGGGTAAATAAGACTGCAGGTTTATTGTGTATAAATCTGGCCTGATCCGTAACAGTGAACACCAGTTCTACCCCTACCCCCGAAACCTGGGTGTCCCACTACCTCATCCCAGCAAGGGCCACCAATGATGAGCCATCATCTTCAGTTGAGTCCCCATTTGGCCATGATGCATGACTCTTCCCTCCTTCTCTGCCCCCTTTTTCCCCATATTTCAGTCATGGCTGGGTTATATGGGCTGACTCAGTGTCAAGTTACTAACAGCCTCTGAACTGTAAAACTATTGCTGCACTGCAAGTGGAAAGTAACTAAAGGTAATAAAAAATATATAATTACTCTAATGGAACAGAGGTGGGTACCGTTTGAGGGCTGCTAGTCTGGTTGGCTATTAATGTTAATTATTTGTTTTAAAATAATTACATTTTTAAAATTTTGCATGATTCTATTGCTATATGTGTACATCGCTTTGGAAATTTAATCGAAAAATTGGAAAGTGCTTAATAAATTTTATAAATAAATAATCATAACTGACATTTTTAAAAAACTCCCACTATAATTTTCAGTTAGATTTTCAAAGGCCTATGCCAATTTTATAAGAGCATGCGTCACCACGTGCATGTTATAAAATATGATATCCATGCACTCATGCATCCCCGATTTTGTATCAGCTCGCACATGTGCACGTGGGTCGCGACTCGCATGAGTGTGGGGGCGGGGGGGGGGGGAGTTTTTGTAAACACTGCGCGGAGACACGAGTAGGCCTTCCCCAGTTCCCTTCCAGCCCGCTCCAATTAAGGAGCCAACTGGGAGGGAACTTTCTTATCCCCCTACCTAGCCTTCCTCCCTGATGCCTAAACCACCCTAGATTTTTTTCAATTAACAACTTTTCCACTCGATAGAGCAGAAGTAAATTGTGCATGCTGGTCAGCTGCTGACACACACTTCCCAAGGACAGTGCCTAATGACACTGACCTGGCCAGTTCCTGCCCCCCCCCCCCCCCACTCCGTGCCCAGATCTCACCCCTGTCCTGCTCCTTTAAACAAGCCCTGAAGTTCCATATATATCGGGAGATATGCACGTGGCCGGGCTGTTTTTAAAATACGTTCGATGCATGCATGGCTCGGCCACGTGCATATCTCCCAGTATTTGCACACGCAGGCCTTTTAAATTTCTCCCAATTACGTTTCAAAAATAATTTTTCAAAAAGTCTTGTTTATTTTCTTTTCAGTGTTACAAATACATCATTCAAAAACTCACTGAATGAAAACTTTGTAGCATATAGTGCCTATGAGTATCTTCAATCATTTGAATGGAAATTTCTTTACAAACGTCGCAACAAAGGGTCTCTGTTTCACCAACTCTTTGACTTTGTCAATAGAATATGGTAAATAAAATATGAGAATTCAGTAAACACTTATCTCACTGTATTATTGGGGTTCACAATCTTTTCAAGGTGTGACTTCATCTTGAGTTATTTGTAAAATTCTGGTCACTGCATCTCATCTCAAAAAAGCAAAATTAGAAAAGGAACAGAAAAGAGAAAGCAAAATGATACATTTGAACGGGTTGCTTTGGAGAAATATAGTCCTGGTCATGCTGAAAGATAAACGTGTGAAACAATTTTTTCCTTTTCAGTTGAATATCCCTCAGTATCATTGTTTATTTTCAAAGGTTCTTGACTTATTTTCTTATTGTGGTGTTTGATATCATTTATTTTTCCTGGCTTCATTTCTTTTTATCTCTTACGTTGATGATTTTTCTGTGTGTAAAATTCAAAATAAATGGTTAAAAGGTGAGGTGAAAGAGGCTATTTTAGCCAAAAAAAAATCCTTCAAAAATTGGAAGGATTAATCTGAAGAAAATCGGACAAAACATTAGCATTGTCAAGTTAAGTGTAAAACATTGATAAGACGGGTGAATAGAGAATTTGTAATGAGGTTGGCCATAGGGGCAAAATATATCCAAAGCAAGAAACCTGTCAGGGAATCGGTTGGGTTGTTAGATTACTGAGGGGTTAAAGGGACTCTTAGGGAAGATAAGGCCATTGCAGAAAAACTAAATGAATTCTTTGCTTCTGTGTTTACTAATGAGGACGTTGGGGAGAAACTAGTCCTGGAGATAGTTTTCAAGGGTGATGAATCAGATGAACTGAACCAAATCACTGGGAATCTGGAAGATGTATTAGGCCAGATTGACAAAATAAAGAGAAGCAAATCACCAGGACCAGATGGTATGCATTCTAGGGTTCAAAGGAACTAAAAACTGAAATTTCAGCTCTATTAAAATTTGTAACCAATGATTAAAATCATCCATTGTATTTGAAGGCTGGAGGGTGGCCAATGGAACCCCAATATTTAAAAAGGGCTCCAGGGGCCATCCAGCTAACTACAGACCAGTGAGCCTGACTTGAGTGCTGGGAAAAATAGCGGAAACTATTCTAAAGATCAAAATCGTAGAGCATATAGAAAGACATGGTTTAATGGAACACAGTCAACATGGATTTCCCAAGGGAAGTCTTGCCTAACAAATCTGCTTCACTTTTTTGAAGGGGTTAATAAACATGTGGATAAAGGTGAACCGGTAGATGTAGTATATTTGGATTTTCAGAAGGCATTTGACAAAGTCCCTCATGAGAGGCTTCTAAGAAAACTAAAAAGTCATGGGATAGGAGGCAATGTCCTTTCATGGACTACAAACTTGTGAAAAGACAGGAAACAGAGAGTAGGACTAAATGGTCAATTTTCTCAGTGGAAAAGGATAATTAAACAGTGGAGTGCCTCAGGGATCTGTACCTGGACAACTCCTTTTCAATACATTTATAAATGATCTGGAAAGGAATATGACAAGTGAGGTTATCAAATTTGCATATGATACAAATTTATTCAGAGTAGTTAAATAACAAGCAGATTGTGATAAATTGCAGGAGGACCTTGCAAGACTTGAAGATTGGGCATCCAAATGGCAGATGAAATTTAATGTGGACAAGTGCAAGGTGTTGCAAAAAGGAAAAAATAACCCTTGCTGTAGATACACGATGTTAGGTTCCATATTAGGAGCTACCACCCAGGAAAAAGATCAGTGTTCTGCAGCAGTCAAAAAAGCAAACAGAATGATAAAAATTTTTAGGAAGGGAATAGTTAATAAAACAGAAAATGGCATAATGCCTCTGTATCATTCAATGGTGAGTCCGCAACTTGAATACTGTATACTATTCTGGTCGCCGCATCTCAAGAATATATATTTGTAATTTAGAAGGTACAGAGAAGGGCAACCAAAATGATAAAGGGGATGGAACAGCTCCCCTATGACGAAAGGCTGAAGAAGCTAGGGCTGTTCAGCTTGGAGAAGAGACGGCTGAGGGGGGATATGATAGAGGTCTTTAAGATCATGAGAGGTCTTGAATGAGTAGATATGAATAAGTTATTTACATTTTTGGATAATAGAAGGACTAGGGAGCAGTTCATGAAGATCGCAAGTAGCATATTTAAGACTAATCGGAGAAAATTATTTTTCACTCAATGCACAATTAAGCTCTGGAATTTGTTGCCAGAGGATGTGGTTAATGCAGTTAGTGTTGCTGGGTTTAAAAAAGGTTTGGATAAGTTCTTGGAGGAGAAGTCCATTAACTGCTATTATTCAGCTTGAATTAGGGAATGGCCTTTGCTATTACTGGCATCAGTAGCATGGGATCTTCTTAGTGTTTGTGTTCTTGCAAAGTTCTTGTGAACTGATTTGGCCTCTGCTGGAGACAGGATGCTGGGTATGATAGACCCTTGGTCTGACCCAGCAGGACAATTTCTTATATGCTTATGTTCCTATGATTAGGGGTTCAGGAACCTGTCTGTGAAGGGGCACTTCCAGATCCCCTCTTATCTCACTTCATGATCCTAAATTCAGGAAAATACAACATTTTTGTTTACAGAATTAGACTTTTATTTATCAGATTTTTCAGGATAAGCATTAAAAAGATAACAACCACACATATCTCTAACATTCTTGCTATTATCACCAGTTTACCCTAAAGAAAATTTTGTACCATGGCTGGTATAAAACATGCCATAAACCTTAGCCTGACTAATATATTAATATTTATAACTTACTATGGCCCCAACTTAAGGCAATTTCATTCTGTTTACCTTTGAAGTAGGCTCTGGCTGGAGGTCTGTAGAGCTGTTTGAGGAAGAGGCTTGAGGGTCTGGTACTGGCTGAGTTGCCAGTTTTCTCTCTGCTCCTGGCTGTATCAGACTTTGAACCACTGTCAGATCCCAGGCAGGGTGTTTCCTCTTTTTAGACTCCTGGCCATACCTAGTTATCTCTGTTGCAGGAATGCTAGAGAGTGGTCCTGATTCGGAGGGGAGAGTGTGCTCTTGGGCCATGGCATGATCCCAGAGGAGGACTCCGGAGAGGCGCCCAGGCAGGTGAGATGCATCCAAGCATGGGCGGATGGACTGGAGATTCAGGACCCTGACCTCTGCCAAATTCAAACACACTGGGAGAGACCCAGTAAAGCAATGCTGGTCTCTTGGGTAGCCTTCCTGCCACTCGATTGCCCTTTCAGACCCGAGGCCTGGAAATGGCAGGTGCAACAGGACAGGCAGAGGTTGAGAACAGGTGATGGTACTGGAGCAAGAACAAGATGTAGATACTAGAAGATTTGGACGAGACAAAGCACATGTTGACTTGAACGAGACATAGGTACTTGGACAAGACAAGGCACTTGGAGACTTGGACTAGGTTTCTGGATACTTGGAAGAGTTGTACAAGGATTCAGGATACAGGTGATAGTGCAGGGTGAGTACTGCATCACAGCATGCCCTACACAGCCGCCCATGGCTGGTCATGGACCATGCCAGAAGAAAAGCAGAGTCATGACCCTGC
Source organism: Rhinatrema bivittatum (assembly GCF_901001135.1). Taxonomy (NCBI): domain Eukaryota; kingdom Metazoa; phylum Chordata; class Amphibia; order Gymnophiona; family Rhinatrematidae; genus Rhinatrema; species Rhinatrema bivittatum. Next base: position 53,170,132 of record NC_042630.1, on the reverse strand, counting down.
GGTGGTACTTCATCAGAAGATGGTCTGCAAAATCTTCTTTCCTGTATTTTTGGAAAACCAAATTCCTTACCACAAAAAGCAAGGTAACAATGAAGCGTCCTTACTCACTGAGGATACAGAGGGACAAGTCTTTCATATCCTGGGAATCCTAGGAATAAGGTTCCCTGTGCCCTGAACACAGGCAACACCACAGGGGTCTTACAAGGCCTCCTCTAACAAAAATACTAATTGTGAAAATTAACTTAAAGGCAAGCCAAACCAGCTGTGGACTGGAATGCAGCTTATCAACCTTACTTAGGACCCACAATCAACTCTTCAATACTGCCACCTAATTCACAATTGAAAAGTACTGCATCCAGTCTCTCAATAAATGTTGCGTCCGTCGGTCCTCGACGGCTTCGCCCTGTTTGCCTCACCTTACTCACGGCTCCTCCCGCTTATCTGGGCAAGATGGCTACCGCCGTGTCTACAAGTCAACCTCTCTAGCATCCCCGGAATGGCTATGGTGCAGCCTACTGCCATTGCTCCTCCAAGGTACCTGGGAGGAGCAATGGCAGTAGTACCCACGTCTTTGTACCCACGTCTTTGTACCCACGTAGTACCCACGTCTTTGTACCACCCTTGGCGCAACCCACATCTTTGTACCACCCTTGGCGCAAATCATGAGGGCATTCCATCATGCTGACATCACGCCATCCGGGTATATTACCTTCACTCATTTGCTAGCTCCCCGATTTAGCAAATACTCAAATCCATTCTTGTCTACGCTACTCTGCCACTTCCGTGCTGCTGCAAGAAGCTCTCTCTCTCTCTGCCCTTTGGGTTATATGCTAACCCGGGTACCCACTCCTCAGGGGGCCTCTGCTTTATTTAGGTGCCTTACAGGGAACAGGTACTCGCTCCTCGAGGGCCTGCTTTCCCTGCCTCGGTGCCTGCACCTTCTACAACAGACCTGGTGGAATCGCATATCAACAGCAAACACCTGGTGAGTACTCTAACTCTCAGTCTATCTCATCCACAGTATCTCCTCGCTGGGAGACCTGCTGCAGAACTTCCTGACGTCATCAAGGAGAGAAGGGCTTCCTCTGCCAAGGTCCCTGAGACTGCAACTATGATACTGCCTCACTACTGCCACCTCTGGTGGGTAACTTCAAGCTGTGCAATAAAAGAACTCTTGTGTTTGTGTAGTATGAGTCTAGCCCAGTGCTGTGGCTCCTCTTGGGGCTCCTCCCCATGGGTGTGGTCACCTCCACAGCACCCAAGGTTCCACAAACATACATAATTACAACAGATTGCCAACTCCATGGATACGGCTCAGCTCACTGCATTGCAGGCCATTCCAGGCCTGGCCCAGCAGATCTCCAAACCTCAGACTGTGCTGGAAGGACTAACTGCTGCATTTAATCTACTGCACACAATCTACTGCACACACAGATGAACTCGCCTTCCACCTCAGGTAAAGAAGCTAAACCGTCTGAGGTGGAGATCAAGACTACAGTGCCTCTTGCATTCCAGTGGAAACACTGAGAGGAGAGGATCACCTTGCTGGTGGCTGAAAGGAATCAGTAAGTTTTTGCTTGGGACATTGACATTGACTTTTTTAAAAGTATTGGGGCAAAGTTAACTATTTGGGAATATTATTTAGTGTGTTTGTGTGTTTGTGCCTTTAATAGTCAGGCAGTGAATAAACAAGTTAGACTGTTTGTATTTAGTCAGTCAATAAGGTAGCAGTAGGTAGTGTGTTTATTTTTTAAAAGTCTGCCTGACTATTAAAGTGTCCTCCAGACTTTTAAAGAGCTAAGTGTTTTATTTAATAATAACTGAGTGCACTGTATTGAAAAACAAAACAAACCCACAAAAAAGTAGCCAGAAGCTAGAAATAAGCTAGGAGCAGTATATACTAGGGATGTGAATCGTGTCCTCGATCGTCTTAACGATCGATTTCGGCTGGGAGGGGGAGGGAATCGTATTGTTGCCGTTTGGGGGGGTAAAATATCGTGAAAAATCGTGAAAAATCGTGAAAAATCGAAAAATCGCAAAACCGGCACATTAAAAACCCCCTAAAACCCACCCCCGACCCTTTAAATTAAATCCCCCACCCTCCCGAACCCCCCCCAAATGACTTAAATAACCTGCGGGTCCAGCGGCGGTCTGGAACGGCAGCGGTCCGGAACGGGCTCCTGCTCCTCAATCTTGTTGTCTTCAGCCGGCGCCATTTTCCAAAATGGCGGCGAAAAATGGCGGCGGCCATAGACGAACACGATTGGACAGCAGGAGGTCCTTCCGGACCCCCGCTGGACTTTTGGCAAGTCTCGAGGGGGTCAGGAGGCCCCCCACAAGCTGGCCAAAAGTTCCTGGAGGTCCAGCGGGGGTCAGGGAGCGATTTCCCGCCGCGAATCGTTTTCGTACGGAAAATGGCGCCGGCAGGAGATCGACTGCAGGAGGTCGTTCAGCGAGGGTTCCGGCGCCTCGCTGAACGACCTCCTGCAGTCGATCTCCTGCCGGCGCCATTTTCCGTACGAAAACGATTCGCGGCGGGAAATCGCTCCCTGACCCCCGCTGGACCTCCAGGAACTTTTGGCCAGCTTGTGGGGGGCCTCCTGACCCCCACGAGACTTGCCAAAAGTCCAGCGGGGGTCCGGAAGGACCTCCTGCCGTCCAATCGTGTTCGTCTATGGCCGCCGCCATTTTTCGCCGCCATTTTGGAAAATGGCGCCGGCTGAAGACAACAAGATTGAGGAGCAGGAGCCCGTTCCGGACCGCTGCCGTTCCGGACCGCCGCTGGACCCGCAGGTTATTTAACTCATTTGGGGGGGGGTTCGGGAGGGTGGGGGATTTAATTTAAAGTGTCGGGGGTGGGTTTTAGGGGGTTTTAGTGTGCCGGCTCACGATTCTAACGATTTATAACGATAAATCGTTAGAATCTCTATTGTATTGTGTTCCATAACGGTTTAAGACGATATTAAAATTATCGGACGATAATTTTAATCGTCCTAAAACGATTCACATCCCTAGTATATACCAAAGTAAAAAAGTTGAATAGTTCAGCTCAGTTACTCACCTTGGAAAGGTGTTGAGGTAGTGTGATTAGGTTTGAATAGGGAACAACATTTGTTAATCAAGGGAGCTGGGAGTCACTCAGGCTGACTAACTAAAGTTCGACTGTTTGTAATTCCCAACCCTCCCACCCCTTGCCCACCCACCCCAAGCTCATCCCTTAATTTATAGGCAGGTGCCACTTGCACAAAAAAAAACAAAAAACCCATCAACAAAAACTTTATTGAGAATTCGATCAGACCCCAGTAGGCCACTACCAGACATATAGTGAATTCACTAATACATTTAAAGGAACTTAGACACATTCCTACTCCCATAGCAACCTAAAACTTAACTAGGAACTGATCAAAATTGAGATGAAGGCAGCAGTCCAGCAGCAAGAGGGGGCTTCCCAGTCTTTTGCATCGAGTGTCACATGTATGATTTTTTACCCACCGGTGAGAAGTTGTACATGTGCATGCGATGCAAAGAGCTCCTGGCTCTCAGAGAACGAATTCAATCTCTGGAGGCTAGAGTGGCAGACCTGGAGGAGCTGAGGAAGACAGAGAGGTATATAGATGAGACCTTCAGGGACATAGTAGTCCAGTCCCAACTTCAGACTGGCAGCCCTGGTGCTGCCTTGGAGGAAGAAGGTCTCATAATGGGAGAGTACCAACCAGGTGTAGCAGGAAAGGATCCTGTAGCAAGGACCTGCTCTCTAGGTGATGCATTGTCCTTTCGCACTGAGGATATCTCCCCAAGGCCTACTGCCCAGGAGGGAAGGGTTAGGTCGGCCGTCATAGTTGGTGATTCGATTATTAGGAATGTAGATAGCTGGGTGGCGGGTGGGCATGAGGATCGCCTGGTAACATGCCTACCTGGTGCGAAGGTGGCGGACCTCACGCGTCACCTAGATAGGATTTTAGACAGTGCTGGGGAGGAGCCAGCTGTCGTGGTACACGTGGGCACCAATGACATAGGAAAATGTGGGAGGGAGGTTCTGGAAGCCAAATTTAGGCTCTTAGGTAGAAAGATTAAATCCAGAACCTCCAGGGTAGCATTCTCTGAAATGCTCCCTGTTCCACGCACAGGTCACCAGAGGCAGGCAGAGCTCCGGAGTCTCAATGCGTGGATGAGACGATGGTGCAAGGAAGAGGGATTCAGTTTTGTTAGGAACTGGGGAACCTTTTGGGGAAGGGGGAGTCTCTTCCGAAGGGATGGGCTCCACCTTAACCAGGGTCGAACCAGACTGCTGGCGCTAACCTTTAAAAAGGAGATAGAGCAGCTTTTAAACTAGAACAAAGGGGAAAGCCGACAGTCGCTCAGCAGCGCATGGTTCGGAGAGATGTATCTTTAAAGGATACTAATGATGCATTAGAATTAGGGCATCCCGACAGTGAGGTTCCAATAATTAGAAAAGTAGTCCAAGTGCCTGTAACTAAAAACTCACCTGAGCTAAAAAATTCTAACTTATCCCTATCAATTAAAAAGCAGAATAAAAATACAAACAAAAAACAAACTTTGAAATGTTTGTATGCTAATGCCAGAAGTCTAAGAAGTAAGATGGGAGAATTAGAATGTATAACAGTAAATGATGACATAGACTTAATTGGCATCTCAGAGACATGGTGGAAAGAGGATAACCAATGGGACAGTGCTATACCGGGGTACAAATTATATCGCAATGACAGAGAGGAGCAGTCGGGAGGAGGTGTGGCGCTTTATGTCCGGGATGGCATAGAGTCCAACAGGATAAACATCCTGCATGAGACTAAATACAAAATTGAATCTTTATGGGTAGAAATCCCTTGTGTATCAGGGAAGACTACAGTGATAGGGGTATACTACCGTCCACCTGGTCAAGATCGTGAGATGGACAGAGAAATGCTAAGAGAAATTAGGGAAGCTAACCAAATTGGTACTGCAGTAATAATGGGAGACTTCAATAGGGATGTGAATCGTTTTTCAACGATTAAAATTATCGTCCGATAATGTTTATATCGTCTTAAATTGTTATAGAACACGATACAATAGAAATTCTAACGATTTATCGTTAAAAATCGTTAAATCGTGTTAGTGCGCACTAACTCGAGTTAGTGCGCACTAACTCCCCGTTAGTGCGCACTAACTCGATTTAGTGCGCACTAACTGAAAATGATACAAATAAACACTTTCCAGGTCACTGAAGGTCAGTTAGGAATGAATATGTGTTCCTATTGGCTGGCTGCCCTCTTATCTATTGATATTACCAAGGTTACCACTGAGGTGATGGTTGGGGGGATGGGAAATGGAACTGGAAACTAACGAACACCAACAGAAAATGAAACAAAGTGTTCACACTTCCCAGGTCAGTAAAGGTCACTTAGGAATGAATATGTATGTATGTATTCCTATTGGCTGGCTGTGCTCTTATCTATTGATGTTACCAATATGGTTGGGGGGATGTGAAATGGAAACAGTTGGAAGCTTGACAAAAAAAGTAATGTAATGATCAGCACTCACGTGACTAGAACTTGTTTGTTTATTATTTTTGTTAGCAGGCACCTGAAATGCTAGTGCATGTTGAATTTGCCAATCACTGTGCATTTTAGAAAGGTGGTCCTGGCTGGAACTGTACACAGTTCAAATATATGTAATTGATTGTTGGTAAGTGTATTTTTTAAGTAGCCACACTGGCACCAGTATGTTTACTTTTCCTCCTACTTAACTCACTAGCTCAGCTTTGTAAGAAGGGCTTCTCTGCTTGTGTGTTGTTTTTGTTTGGTGTGAGGAGAGCAGAAACATCAGATCTTTATTCAATCTACTACAGTCATCTCTTACAGTGCCCTATCCCTATTAATACCAGGAGTGTTGTGATCTTCCTGCACACAGTGCCCTAACCCTGATACCAGTCTGAGACAGCTCCCTCCCTGCATTACTAGTGAGAGGCTGGCTTCACAGACAGGGGGGAGCTGCCTGACCCTCACTCCTGACTTCCCCCATGTCCCAGCTAGTGAATGGTGTATGGGTGAGGGGGGGGGGGGGAGGATGGTGAAGTCTGAGACAGCTCCCTCCCTGCATTACTAGTGAGAGGCTGGCTTCACAGACAGGGGGGAGCTGCCTGACCCTCACTCCTGACTTCCCCCATGTCCCAGCTAGTGAATGGTGTGTGGGTGAGGGGGGGGGGGAGGATGGTGAAGTCTGAAACAGCTCCCTCCCTGCATTACTAGTGAGAGGCTGGCTTCACAGACAGGGGGGAGCTGCCTGACCCTCACTCCTGACTTCCCCCATGTCCCAGCTAGTGAATGGTGTGTGGGTGAGGGGGGGGGGGAGGATGGTGAAGTCTGAGACAGCTCCCTCCCTGCATTACTAGTGAGAGGCTGGCTTTGCAGACAGAGGGGAGCTGCCTGACCCTCACTCCTGACTTCCCCCATGTCCCAGCTAGTGAATGGTGTGTGGGTGAGGGGGGGGGGAGGATGGTGAAGTCTGAGACAGCTCCCTCCCTGCATTACTAGTGAGAGGCTGGCTTCACAGACAGGGGGGAGCTGCCTGACCCTCACTCCTGACTTCCCCCATGTCCCAGCTAGTGAATGGTGTGTAGGTGAGGGGGGGGAGGATGGTGAAGTCTGAGACAGCTCCCTCCCTGCATTACTAGTGAGAGGCTGGCTTCACAGACAGGGGGGAGCTGCCTGTCCCTCACTCCTGACTTCCCCCATGTCCCAGCTAGTGAATGGTGTGTGGGTGAGGGGGGGGGGGTGGATGGTGAAGTCTGAGACAGCTCCCTCCCTGCATTACTAGTGAGAGGCTGGCTTCACAGACAGGGGGGAGCTGCCTGACCCTCACTCCTGACTTCCCCCATGTCCCAGCTAGTGAATGGTGTGTGGGTAAGGGGGGGGTTGGAGGATGGTGAAGTCTGAGACAGCTCCCTCCCTGCATTACTAGTGAGAGGCTGGCTTCACAGACAGGGGGGAGCTGCCTGACCCTCACTCCTCCGGGGTATTGTGATCTTCCTGCACACAGTGCCCTATCCCTGATACCAGGGGTGTTGTGATCTTCCTGCATGCAGTGCCCTATCCCTATTAATACCAGGAGTGTTGTGATCTTCCTGCATGCAGTGCCCTATCCCTATTAATACCAGGAGTGTTGTGATCTTCCTGCATGCAGTGCCCTATCCCTGATACCGGGATGTGTGCAAGAAGATCACAACACCCCCGGTATCAGGAATAGGGCACTGTGTGCAGGAAGATCACAACACCCCCAGTATCAGGAATAGGGCGCTGTGTGCAGGAAGATCACAACACCCCTGGTATTAGGGATAGGGCACTGTGTGCAGGAAGATCACAACACTCCTGGTATTAATAGGGATAGGGCACTGTGTGCAGGAAGATCACAATACCCCTGGTATCAGGGTTAGGGCACAAGTTCTAGTCACATTGACTGATCACATTACTTGTTTTGTCAAGCTACCAACTGTTTCCATTTCCCATCCCCCATATACTGTCAGTAGGAAACTTGGTAACATGAATAAATAAGAGGGCAGCCAATAGGAATACATATTCATTCCTAAACTGACCTTAACTGACCTGAAAAGTGTCAAATTGTATCATTTTCAGTTAGTGCGCACTAACTCCCGTTAGTGCGCACTAACTCGAGTTAGTGCGCACTAATCGGAAAAAAACGATTTTTAACGATTTTTTAACTAAAAAATCGTGCCTAAGACGATTTTCTTGCCCTGCCACACGATTTCTATCATTAAGACGATATGGAAAACGATTCACATCCCTAGACTTCAATAACCCCAATGTAGACTGGGTAAATGTATCATCAGGTCACGCTAGAGAGATAACGTTCCTGGATGGAATAAATGATAGCTTTATGGAGCAATTGGTTCAGGAACTGACGAGAGAGGGAGCAATTTTAGATCTAATTCTCAGTGGAGCACAGGACTTGGTGAGAGAGGTAACGGTGGTGGGGCCGCTTGGCAATAGTGATCATAATATGATCAAATTTGATTTAATGACTGGAAAAGGAACAGTGTGCAAATCCAAGGCTCTCGTGCTAAACTTTCAAAAGGGAAACTTTGATAAAATGAGAAAAATTGTTAGAAAATAACTGAAAGGAGCAGCTACAAAAGTAAAAAATGTCTAAGAGGCGTGGTCATTGTTAAAAAATACCATTCTAGAAGCACAGTCCAGATGTATTCCACACATTAAGAAAGGTGGAAAGAAGGCAAAACGATTACCGGCATGGTTAAAAGGGGAGGTGAAAGAAGCTATTTTCACCAAAAGATCTTCATTCAAAAATTGGAAGAAGGATCCAACAGAAGAAAATAAGATAAAGCATAAACATTGGCAAGTTAAATGTAAGACATTGATAAGACAGGCTAAGAGAGAATTTGAAAAGAAGTTGGCTGTAGAGGCAAAAACTCACAGTAAAAACTTTTTTAAATATATCCGAAGCAGAAAGCCTGTGAGGGAGTCAGTTGGACCGTTAGATGTTCGAGGTGTTAAAGGGGCACTTAGAGAAGTTAGAGAAGATAAGGCCATCGCGGAAAGATTAAATGATTTCTTTGCTTTGGTGTTTACTGAAGAGGATGTTGGGGAGGTACCCGTAATGGAGAAGGTTTTCATGGGTAATGATTCAGATGGACTGAATCAAATCACGGTGAACCTAGAAGATGTGGTAGGCCTGATTGACAAACTGAAGAGTAGTAAATCACCTGGACCGGATGGTATACACCCCAGAGTTCTGAAGGAACTAAAAAATGAAATTTCAGACCTATTAGTAAAAATTTGTAACTTATCATTAAAATCATCCATTGTACCTGGAGGATAGCAAATGTAACCCCAATATTTAAAAAGGGCTCCAGGGGCAATCCGGGAAACTACAGACCGGTTAGCCTGACTTCAGTGCCAGGAAAAATAGTGGAAAGTGTTCTAAACATCAAAATCACAGAACATATAGAAAGACATGGCTTAATGGAACAAAGTCAGCATGGCTTTACCCAGGGCAAGTCTTGCCTCACAAATCTGCTTCACTTTTTTGAAGGAGTTAATAAACATGTGGATAAAGGTGAACCGGTAGATATAGTATACTTGGATTTTCAGAAGGCGTTTGACAAAGTTCCTCATGAGAGGCTTCTAGGAAAAGTAAAAAGTCATGGGATAGGTGGCGATGTCCTTTCGTGGATTGCAAACTGGCTAAAAGACAGGAAACAGAGAGTAGGATTAAATGGGCAATTTTCTCAGTGGAAGGGAGTGGACAGTGGAGTGCCTCAGGGATCTGTATTGGGACCCTTACTGTTCAATATATTTATAAATGATCTGGAAAGAAATACGACGAGTGAGATAATCAAATTTGCAGATGACACAAATTGTTCAGAGTAGTTAAATCACAAGCAGATTGTGATAAATTGCAGGAAGACCTTGTGAGACTGGAAAATTGAGCATCCAAATGGCAGATGAAATTTAATGTGGATAAGTGCAAGGTGATGCATATAGGGAAAAATAACCCATGCTATAATTACACGATGTTGGGTTCCATATTAGGTGCTACAACCCAAGAAAGAGATATAGGTGTCATAGTGGATAACACATTGAAATCGTCGGTTCAGTGTGTTGCGGCAGTCAAAAAAGCAAACAGAATGTTGGGAATTATTAGAAAAGGAATGATGAATAAAACGGAAAATGTCATAATGCCTCTGTATCGCTCCATGGTGAGACCGCACCTTGAATACTGTGTACAATTCTGGTCGCCTCATCTCAAAAAAGATATAATTGCGATGGAGAAGGTACAGAGAAGGGCTACCAAAATGATAAGGGGAATGGAACAACTCCCCTATGAGGAAAGACTAAAGAGGTTAGGACTTTTCAGCTTGGAGAAGAGACGACTGAGGGGGGATATGATAGAGGTGTTTAAAATCATGAGAGGTCTAGAACGGGTAGATGTGAATCGGTTATTTACTCTTTCGGATAGTAGAAAGACTAGGGGACACTCCATGAAGTTAGCATGGGGCACATTTAAAGCTAATCGGAGAAAGTTCTTTTTTACTCAACGCACAATTAAACTCTGGAATTTGTTGCCAGAGAATGTGGTTCGTGCAGTTAGTATAGCTGTGTTTAAAAAAGGATTGGATAAGTTCTTGGAGGAGAAGTCCATTACCTGCTATTAAGTTCACTTAGAGAATAGCCACTGCCATTAGCAATGGTTACATGGAATAGACTTAGTTTTTGGGTACTTGCCAGGTTCTTATGGCCTGGATTGGCCACTGTTGGAAACAGGATGCTGGGCTTGATGGACCCTTGGTCTGACCCAGTATGGCATTTTCTTATGTTCTTATGTTCTTATGCAGCTCCCACCCGCTTCTCGGGAGAAGTCTGGAGATGCAGAGACTTCATAAACCAGTGATGCATGCACTTTGAATTACAACCTGGCCACTTTCCCTACAGCCTATGCCAAGACCACCTATATCCTGTTGTATCTAGATGGACGAGTATTGTCTTGGGCCTCTTTGCTGTGGGAGCACAAGGATCTGATTCTTCATGACCTTGAAGGATTTCTCAAACTCGTTAAGTCAGTTTTCGAGGATCCTGCCCGGTATACAATTGCAGGATCTTCTTTGGTTCACCTGAAACAAGTGAACAAACCACTAGCTGACTTCGCTATAGAATTCAAGATACTAGCATCTGAATTATCCTGGGACCCGAGATGCCTGAAGACCCTCTTTCTTGAAGGACTGAACTCCCGTTTGAAAGATGAACTCACCGCTCGTGAAATGCCTGAGTCCTTGGCTATACTAGTGAAATTGGCAATAAGGATTGATCGCCGACTTTGCGATAAGGTTCAAGAGACCAAGACTTCCAGTAGACCCTTTCTAGGTGAAGTTCGAGTCCAGACCACACCCAGGTCTGTTCCTTCGGTCCCAGCAGCCAGCAAAGAAGAACCTATGCAGTTAGGCCGCAGCCACCTGACATCAAAAGAGAGAACGTGGAAGAAATTAGGGCTGTGTATGTACTGTAGACAAGCTGGTCATGCTGTTCAAACTTGCCCTATATGTCCAGGAAACTGGCAGATCTATGTCCTGCGGGAGGACTCTTCTTAGGTCTTACCATTCCTTCTCCTCCGCTCTTTCTTCCTGTATCTTTGATCTGCGGACCCTTAGAGTACCTAATGGACTCCGGGGCAGGAGGCAATTTTATTCTTCAACGATTAGTGGAGCACCTACGGATCTCCACTTCCACTATGAAGCCTCCACTACTTCTTTCATCCGTCTATAGAGAGACCTTACTGGGGGAAGTAACACTACACACCGAACCAGTATGTCTATGGACCGGTGCCCTCCATTCTGAGACCATCTCTTTCTTTGTTTTAGAGAAGGCCATGCACCCTATAGTACTGGGATTACCTTGGCTGCTGCAGCATATGCCTCAATTCAATTGGGCTACACTGGGACTGTCAAGATGGAGTCCAGACTGCCATGGTAAATGCCTGATGGAGGTAGCTCCATTATCCTGTATACCTACCACCCCAGTAATGCCGGGGTTGCCGCCTCAATATGCATCTTTCCAAGATGTCTTTTCAAAAGAAGCTGCAGATGTACTTCCGCCTCACAGGCCTTATGACTGCGCTATTATTCTGAAGCCTAATACGGAGCCACCCAAGGGTAGAGTGTACCCCCTGTCCGTGGCAGAAAATAAAGCCATGTCCGAATATATTCAGGAAAACCTCCAAAAAGGCTTCATAAGACCATCCAAGTCCCTTCTGGTGCAGGCTTTTTCTTTGTAGGCAAAAAGGATGGTACACTACGTCCGTATTTAGATTAAAGAAGCCTCAAAGAAATAACAATAAAGGATCGCTACCCTCTGCCTCTGATATCAGAGCTATTTGACAGACTACAAGGAGCTCAAATCTTTTCCAAACTGGATCTGAAAGGAGCCTATAATTTGCTTCACATTCGAGCGGGTGATGAGTAGAAGATGGCCTTCAACACTTGGGACAGCCACTTTGGAATATCTGAATATCTAGTGAGGCCCTTCGGCCTGTGCAACGCCCTGGCTGTCTTTCATAATTTAATGAACAACATTTTCCGGGATCTCCTCTATAAGTGTGTTGTTATTTACTTGGACGACATCTTGATTTTCTCTCAAGACATGAGCACTCATCTGGAGGATGTTAAGAGAGTACTACAGAGGCTCTGTAGTACACCAAGCTATCCAAATATGAATTTCACAAAGAGTCAGTGCCTTTCTTAGGCTACCTAGTCTCCAATCAAGGCTTTCAAATGGATCCACAGAAGCTGGAGAATATCCAGAAATGGGCGCAACCCACCGGGTTAAAAGCTCTCAGACGCTTCTTAGGTTTAACCAACTATTACAGGACCTTCATCAAGAATTACTATTCACTTACAGTGCCGCTTACAGCTATGAAAAAGAAAGGTGCCAATGTTGCTAATTGGTTTCCAGAGGCTATAGCTGCATTCCAAAAACTAAAAGATGCCTTTTCAAGCAAGCCGTGTCTTCGACACCCAGATCCCTCCAAGCCTTTCATCGTGGAGGTCGATGCCTCAGACGTTAATGTAAGGGCCGTATTAAGCCAGGCTGGTGATTCAAAGGTTCCACAACCATGCTCATTCTTCTCCTGTCGCTTCTCTCCTGCAGAGAAAAATTACAGAATAGGAGATAAGGAGATAAGGAGCTTCTGGCTATTAAGATGGCATTCGAAGAATGGCGCCTTTGGCTCGAAGGAGCGCAACATTAAGTAATGGTCTTCACAGACCATAAGAATCTGGACTACCTCCGCCATGCACAGCGCCTGAATCATAGACAAGCGAGATGGTTTCTGTTTTTCAACAGATTCAACTTTGTGCACAAGTACCACCCTGGAGATAAGAATATCAGAGCTGATGCTCTATCTCATTCATTCCTCTCCGAGGACATTCCAGAAGAACTGAAACACATCATTGACCGAGACAAGGTCATATTGGCAGCTACCCACTCAGTACCTGCAGGAAAGACAATCGTTCTCAAGAACCTCAGAAAAAAGTTATTGGCTTGGGCCCACGACTCTAAACTTTCAGAACATTCTGGTCAATGTAGAACCCTGTCTAAACTTCAAACTTTTTATTGGTGGCCCACCATAAAGGAAGACACATTCGCCTATGTCACTTCCTGTGCAAACTGCGCTAAACAGAAGACACCACCAGGTCATCCCTGGGGTCTACTCCAACCCTTGCCAGTGCTAGAAGAACCATGGACACATATTGCCATAGACTTCGTGGTAGACTTACCATCTTCAGGAGGAAACAACACCATTTGGGTAACCATAGATCAGTTCTTGAAGATGGCTCATTTTGTGGCTCTTCCAGGTTTACCCACCACCATGGAATTCGTAAAGCTATTCATTATGCACATCTTTCACCTGCATGGCTTGCCTAAGCACATAGTCTCCGATCGAGGAGCCCAATTGCTATAATTAGTGAGGTTTGGGTGGACCCTTGGACACTGTGGCAGCTAACCACGCCCACGGGGTGAAGTCTCGTGAGGGGCCACAGGTCAGGCTCAGCTCAGGACACACAAACACAGAGATTGATCTTTTATTAGACAATGTGATGAAGCCACCAGAGGTGGCAGTAGTGAGCAGCAGAAGTAGCCCGGCTGGGATAGTATCCCTCAGGCACTGGAACAGCGACTCCTCTGGTAGCTGTGCTGTAGTGGAAAGAACTGAGAATAATGAGTACAGTGGAATATGCACAAAGCCCCAGTATGGAGAACCCCAAGATTGTTACGGCTATGGCTGCTGTGCAACCGCCTCACCACCAGGGGTCCTTCTAGAGCAGGCTCTCCTGACGGGCCCAGTCCATCTTCCTTGTTCACTCTATGTTCTGGACTTCCCTTTATAACCCTGCCTGGCAGCTCCCTCGGTGCTTCAGCATCGAGCTCGCCTGGGCTCCCTGCTCTAGCCTTCCTTGCTTTGCTGTGCGTGTGGTCCTTGGGCCTTGCTTTGCCTTGCTTTGCCTTGTGCTGTGTGTGCCCTTCGGGTCTTCTACCCTGATTTGCCTTGCCTTGCGCTGTGTGTGGCCTTCGGGCCTTCTAGCCTGCTTTGCCTTGCCTTGCGCTGTGTGTGGCCTTTGGGCCTTCTACCCTGCTTTGCCTTGCCTTGCACTGTATGTGGCCTTCAGGCCTTCTACCCTGCTTTGCCTTGTCTTGCACTGTGTGCGGCCTTCGGGCTCTCTGCCTTGCCGTGTGTGAGTGTGTGGCCTTCGGGCTTCCAGCCCTGCCGTATGTGTGTGTGGCCTTCAGGCCCTCTGCCCTGCCGTATGTGTGCGGCCTTCGGGCCCTCTGCCTCTGTCGTGTGAGTGAGGCCTTCTGGTCCGCTGTCCTACTGTGTGCGTGTGTGGCCTTCAGGCCCCCTGCCCTGCCGTGTGTGTGGCCTTCGGGCTCTCTGCCTTACTACTAGGTACCTTGACCCAGCCTGGACTCTGACACTGTTGCCTACTGCCTGCCCTGACCCAGCCTGGACTCTGACACTGTTGCCTGCCGCCTGCTCTGACCCAGCCTGGACTCTGACACTGTTGCCTGCTGCCTGCCCTGACCCAGCCTGGACTCTGATACTGTTGTCTGCTGCCTGCCCTGACCCATCCTGGACTCTGACACTGTTGCCTGCCATCTGCCCTGACCCAGCCTGGAATTTGACACTGCTTCCAGCCTTACTCTGCTCCACTGTCACCATCATCAGAGACTTTCCAGCCATCCCGATCTCTCTCTACCTGGAGTCACTCCAGAAGGTGGTGTTCACAGCACCAGAACACAGCCCGAGCATAACAAGGATAGAGAGAGCAGGCCCTTGAGGAATGAGTACCTGATTCCTGAGAGCTGAGAGGCTTGAAGGTAATGTACTCACACAGCGGTTCCACGTAGGAGATTGCACTAGGGCTGGAATGGAGGCAGGCACTTGAGGAGAGAGTACCTGGTTCCAGGGAACAGCTCTGAGGTGAAGATGGTAGTACTCACTAGTGTTGAAGATAGCGAATCCTTCCAGGCAGAAGAGAATGTAGGAGCAGGCAGTGAGTCAGGGAACATGGGCCCTCGAGGAGAGAGTACTGGTTTCCTGATAGCGACATGAAAAGCAAGTGAGGCCCCCGAGGAGTGGGTAACCTGTTACTGTTAAGAGTCCAATGGAAGATTGGAGAGGCAGAGTAGCTGGATACGGAGAGCGAATCCCATCCTTAAGATCACCCTTGCTAACTTAAAGGCTAGCAAACATCATAGGCTTTAAATATCTGGGCAGCATGATGTCATCACAGGGGGACACCCCTGAGGTTTGCGCCAAGTAGGAAATAAGAGTGAGGGCCACACGGCACGTGCGCCCTAAGGTATCAGTGGAGCATGCCGGGAGGCAGTGCCCAAGCCTGTTTGGGGATGCCGGAGAGGACGGCAGGTGGACGCCACGGCAGTCAGGCGTCCATCCATAGCGAGAGGAGGTGCAAAGAAAGAAAGGTAGATGGAGTGAAACCGTCAGGAAGGGACAGTTGCAACACCAATTCACAGCTAACTTCTGGAAGGCACTATGTAAGAAGTTCGATATTGCCCTCGACTTTACCTCGGCATACCATCCTCAATCCAACGGGCAAACAGTGAGGATGAACAGGACACTCAAGTAGTTCATTCATGCCTACGTGAATACTCACCAGAATGATTGGAGTGAACTGTTGCCCTGGGCAGAATTTTCCATTAATTCTCATCCAGCAACAATCACTGGATCAACACCATTCAAAGTGGTCTACGGATGACTACCACTGCCACCACTGTCACTTCCGTTATCGGTGTCGTCCCCGGCAGCTCAATCTACTGCCAAAGATTTCCAACAACTTTGGACTCAGACAAAAGAGATGCTTGTTAAAGCAGGACTTCGAGCAAAGAAAGGATACAATGCTCATCCCTGCAAGCCCCAGACTTCAAGACTGGTGATAAAGTCTTGCTTTCTATGAAGCACTTAAGACTTAAACTTCCTTCAGCTTGCTTTGCTCCTCATTTTGTTGAACCTTTTCCCATTCTCCAACGACTGGGCAATCTCACCTACAGTCTGAAGCTACCATCTACTTTAAAGATCCACAATGCATTCCATGTTTCACAATTGAAGCCATTGTGTTCTCCAATAAGATACCTGATGTTACACCTATAGATGCAGAAGAAGACATCGAATATAAAGTAGACACAGTTCTTGATGTGAGAAGATGAGGCAGAGTATGTGAATACCTCCTGTCATGGGATGGGTAAGGCCCTTAAGAAAACTCTTGGACACCAATGTCTAATATCCTGGATAAAGAGATGCTACAGGACTTTCATCACTTGCATCCTCAAAAACCAAGACCTGATAGGAAACAGCGTGGACACCCTTTGAAGGGGGGTACTGTTGAATCCATCGGTCCTCAACGGCTTCACCCTGTTTGCCTCACCTTATTCAACGATCCTCCCGCTTACCTGGGCAAGATGGCTACCACCGTGTCTACAAGCCAACCTCTCTGGCGTCCCCGGAACAGCTATGGTGCAGCCTTCTGCCATTGCTCCTCCCAGGTACCTACTAGGGTGCATGCGCGTGCACAACCCACGTCTTTGTACCACCCTTGGCACAAACCTCGAGGGCATTCCCTCATGCTGACATCATGCCATCTGGGTATATTACCTTCACTCATTTGCTAGCTCCCCGATTTAGCAAGGACTCAAATCCATTCTTGTCTACGCTACTCTGCCGCTTGCGTGCTGCCACAGGAAGCTCTCTCTCTCTGCCCTTTGGGGGCCCTCTGCTTTATTTCAGGTGCCTTACAGGGAACAGGTACTTGCTCCTTGAGGGCCTTCTCTCACTGCCTCGGTGCCTGCACCTTCTACAACAGACCTGGTGGAATCGCATATCAACAGCAAACACCTAGTGAGTACTCTAACTCTCAGTCTATCTCATCCACAGTATCTCCTCACTGGGAGACCTGCTGCAGAACCTCCTGACATCATCAAGGAGAGAAGGGCTTCCTCTGCTGAGGTCCCTGGGACTGCAACTACGAGACTGCCTCACTACTGCCACCTCTGGTGGTTAGCTTCAAGCTGTGCAATAAAATAACTCTTGTGTTTGTGTAGTACAAGTCTAGCCCAGTGCTGTGGCTCCTCATGGGGCTCCTCCCCGTGGGCATGGTCACCTACACAGTACCCAAGGATCCACAAACACAAATAATTAAAACAATAAAGAGCAGCTTATAAATCTTACCCAGGGGGGACAGCCATCCCAGCACCTTCAAAGGAAGGGAGTGTACAGAATGGAACCTCCCAGAACTCTCTAACATTAGCTAAAGGAGTTAACTAAGGGCTTTAATGGTAATTAGACTGGGGGACCCATTATACCTTGTTTTTGGTCTTGTCCTAATCCAGTGCTCTGATCTAGCCTCAGGAAAACCTTCGGTGTTGGGCCTGGGTCTAGGCCTAGGCCAAGACCTCAATTTTGCAGCCGGGTGTAGGTTGCAGCCCCTTTGTCATGCCTATCCTATGCTTAGGTGAGGCCTCAGCATCATTCCCAGATTTATACCATGGCTCCTGCTTTGGGTCTCACCCTATAAGTAGGCAATAGGGGTATGCATTCATTTCCAGCGTATTGGTAATCCACAATGTATAGGGCCATATTTGTTGTATTCGTGGGGAAGCAATACGTATTGCGATTCCCCACGAATACAACAAATCTTCCCCGAATTATTCGGCCGTCTAAAGGAGCAAATTTAAACAAACCACCCACCCGCCTGACCCCCCCAAGACTTACCAAAACTCCCTGGTGGTCCAGCGGGGGGTCCGGGAGCCATCTCCTGCACTCACGCAGTCGGCTGCCGGTATTCAAAATGGTGCAGATAGCCTTTGACCTTACTATGTCACAGAAGCTACCAGTGCCATTGGTTGGCCCCTGTGACATAGTGAGCGCAAAGGCTATCGGCACCATTTTGATTACTGGCAGCCAATGGCCCCAGTGCAGAAGGTCCCTCCAGGACCCCCGCTGGACTATCAGGGACTTTTTGTAAGTCTTATGGGGGACAGGAGGGTCCCCCAAGACTTGCCAAAAGTCCCTGGTGGTACAGCGAGGTGCCATTAGTCAGCCCCTGTGACATAGTAAGGGCAAAGGCTATCGGCACCATTTTGAATACTGGCAGGTGAAGGCCCGAGTGCAGGAGGTCACTCCTGGACCCCCGCTGGATCACCAAGGACATTTGGAAAGTCTTGTGGGGGTCAGAAGTCCTTGGTCTGACTCAGTATGTCATATCCTATGTTCTTATGTTCTGGGGTTGGGGGTGGGGAGGGTTGCACTGTCAAAAGTGATTAAATACATTTCTGGAAGACAAACCAGTCATAAGAACATGATAATTGCCATCCTGGGTCAGACCAAGGTCCATCAAGCCCAGCACCCTTTCTCCGGCAGTGGTTAATCCAAGTACCTGGCAGATCCCATAAACTAGATCTAATTCCTATTATTCCCAGAGAGAGCAATACCTTTCCTTAGTCTACCTGGCTAATAATGTCACAGTCCAGGACGTCACCCTGAGTTCACTCCATTCCTAGACTGGAGGGGTATAATAGGGGACAGGCACTTCCTCACATGTCTGGTTTTTTATATGTGTCTTCTAAGCCCCAGCCGCTGGTTCCTGCTGCCAAAAATGGGATGCTGGGTGAGACAGGCATGACCGATTTAGAAATCATATCTAAATGCAGGGTGGGTCTCTGTTACTCTTCAGTCTATCCACTAATCAGCCTGCCTCATTCTTTCTTCAATTGCCTACTCTGGGAGTCTTATTACTGGGACTCCTTTCTTTTGTGTTCACTAATATAATTTATTTCTTATGTAATAATGGAATTTGGTAGAAGAGGAGTGCACCTTTAATTATGGCTGCGACCTACTCTTTGATTGTCTGTGCTATATTCATCCTTTATATAAATCAATGTGATGCCTGCATGGGGCTCTGATGAAGGGAGGTTTTACAGTTGTCCATACTGTATTCATGCTTCATATGTGCCAGTGTGAGGTCTGCAGAGCTCTGTGTGTGTGTGTGTGTGTGTGTGTGTGTGTGAGGGGGTGTCTGTACAGGAATAGCAGGAAGTACTGCAGAACAGGAATGAGGTGCATCAGCAGAGTGGTGTGTGTGTGTGTGTGTGTTTGTGTGTGTGTTTGTGTGTGTGTGTATGTATGTGTATGTGTGTATGTGTATGTGTATGTGTGTGTGTGTGTGTGTGTGAGTGTCAGTACAGGAATAGCAGGAAGAGCTGCAGAGCAGGAAATAGGTGCATCAGCAGAGCTGTGTGTGTGTGTGTGTGTGTGTGTGTGTGTGTGTGTGTGTGTGAGGGGGTGTCAGTACAGGAATAGCAGGAAGTGCTGCAGAGCAGGAATGAGGTGCATCAGCAGAGCTGTATGTAGTAATTAATTTGACAGTCAGTTTACATGAAAGTTTGTACTTCTAAACTTGAAACTTTAGCTGTGACTCTGAATTGGTGGCTTTGCTTTCCTGCTGCTGACAACTAGGCAACACCCTAAGGACCGGATATAAAATAGCATATGGAGATTGGAGCAGGTACAAGAGGAGAGAGGATTCACACATACAGAGATTTCAGTTCTGCAATCACAAACTTTTAATAACCTCCCCCAGGCATTTCCCTTGTGCACGCTCTGCAATTAAATATGTTAAAAGAAAGAGATACAAGTCAGAATCCCTCTGAGCCTCATTTAAAGGTATCCATCAGCTTGACACGTCCTACTGTACCATTACTAATGAGCTTAAAGCAAGTGAAAAACTTTAATTTTTTCTCCTGGGACATTCGGCTGCAAACCTGAATGCCAAGCTCCATGCCTGCTCCAAACTTCATGTCTTAAAGCTACAGAATTAAGAAAGAGAAAGATTAAAGCACACAGGAAGAACACAATGGTTACCCAACATGCAAGATCCTTTTATTGGGTTTAATCTTTGTGATGAACTCCAGAGAGTTAGTCCGTTAAAAAGATCTCCTCTACATCTGATTTGTTGATCTCTGGTTTTACATAGTCAAGTGCACAAACAGGACTGCCGCACCACCTTATTCAGCTGATGCACCCACATTCACATTCTAATAATACCAAGAATCTGGCTGTTTTAAAGAGACCCCAGCCACATTTTTTTTTTTTTAACAGAGGTTTTGTTTTAATTTTTTCATTTTCAAGATATTCCAGAGTTCACTGTAGGCTTGCCCAATAAGTTCACAGGGCTAGCTGTTTGTCATTGCTGTTCCATCTTGTTTGTAGGCAAACTTTTTTTTTTTTTTTTTTTTTTAAATTAAAAAAATCTGCTCTTCTCCTGAGTTTTACTTCCAAGGCAGATTTTTTTTTTTTAACTTGTAATTTTATTGGGTTTTAACAAGAAAAAACATTACATCCGGTGAAAATCTTTCCAAGGCAGATTTAATCTGGCTTTGCTTACTTCTCTGTGCTTTCCTTAATCTTTTTTTCTTCTCTCCTCCTACATGTACTATGTATAAAAGGTGCTGATCTTCCAGGCCAAAGATAAGAGATGCAATATTGTATGTGCATGTATAAAGCACTGTAGACCATTGTGCTTTCCAAATCTCCATACAAGTATAATTAGTCACTAACCCAAACTGAGGATATAATAAGGTATGCTCAGAAGATCCCTGATTCTACCTGCAAGTGTATGCACATTGTTTTTGTGCTCAAACTTTACTTCTAATGCAGCAAAGAGTTTTGCACACAAAAAAATGTGCTCCTGAAAATATAATGCTTAGTGCCCTCGTGTGGACATCGCATGCTAATGAAGGTATTTAACTAATACTAGGGATGTGAATCGTTTTTTGACGATTTAAAATATCGTCCGATATATTTTAAATCGTCAAAAATTGTTAGAGCCACGATACAATAACAATTCCCCCGATTTATCGTCAAAAAATCGTAAATCGGGGGAAGGGGGAGGGCGGGAAAACCGGCACACTAAAACAACCCTAAAACCCACCCCGACCCTTTAAAATAAATCCCCCACCCTCCCGAACCCCCCCCCCCAAAATGCCTTAAATTACCTGGGGTCCAGCGGGGGTCCGGAACGACCTCCTGCGGTCGAATCGTGTTGTCTACAGCCGGCGCCATTTTGCAAAATGGCGGCGCAAAATGGCGCCAGCAAAATGGCGCCGGCCGTAGACAACACGATTCGACCGCAGGAGGTCGTTCCGGACCCCTGCTGGACTTTTGGCAAGTCTTGTGGGGGTCAGGAGGCCCCCCCAAGCTGGCCAAAAGTCCCTGGGGGTCCAGCGGCGGTCCGGGAGCGATCTCCTGCCGTGAATCGTTTTTCCGTACGGAAAAACGATGGCGCATAGCCGGCACAAAATGGCGCCGGCTGTAGACAACACGATTCGACCGCAGGAGGTCGTTCCGGACCCCCGCTGGACCCCAGGTAATTTAAGGCATTTGGGAGGGGTTCGGGAGGGTGGGGGATTTATTTTAAAGGGTCGGGGTGGGTTTTACGGTTGTTTTAGTGTGCCAGTTTTCCCGCCCTCCCCCCCACTGGACCCCAGGTAATTTAAGGCATTTTGGGGGGGTTTGGGAGGGTGGGGGATTTATTTTAAAGGGTCGGGGTGGGTTTTAGGGATGTTTTAGTGTGCCGGTTTTTGATTTACACGATTTTCACGATTTTAACGATATTTTAAAACCCCAAACGACAACGATCCAAATCCCTCCCCCTCCCAGCCGAAATCGATCGTTAAGACGATATATGACACGATTCACATCTCTAACTAATACCACTGCCCCTCCCTCCTCCCATGCAGAGTTGTGCTGGATTAATTGGTTTCTTAGCACTGGAAACTTTACTCCTGGTTAGCAGGGAAGTAAAGTTTCCTGCACTAGTGTTGGTCTTTGAGCAAAAGCAAGATTAATGGTGACAGGATTTGTCACCATTAATCTAGGAAAAGCTGAAAAGGTTAGGGCTATTCAGCTTGGAGAGATTGCTGAAGGGAGATATGTCTACAAAATCATGAAAGGAGTTGAACGAGTAAATGTAAATTGGTTGTTTACTCAGACAATAGAACTAGGGTGTACTTTATGAAGTTAGCAAGTAGTTCATTTAAAACAAATTGGAGAAAATTTTCACTCAATGCATAATTAACCTCTGGAATTCATTGCCAGAGGATGTGGTTTCAGCAGTTAGTGTAACTGGGTTTAAAAAAGGTTTAGATAAGTTCCTAGAGAAGTCCATAAACTGCTATTCATTTAATAAGGAATAGGAGCTTGAGATCTATTTAATGTTTGGGTATTTGCCAGGTACTTGTAACTTGGATTAGCCACTGTTGGACACAGGATGCTGGGCTTGATGGACCCTTTGGTCTGACTCAGTATGGCAATTCTTATGTTCTTATGTTCCCTCACTTCTTCTTCAAACTGAGATTTATTTAACAGGAGATGTTGTAGTTTTGTAAAATATATATATATTTCTTTTGGATAGCTTCTTCTGCTCAGCAGGTCCCACTCTTATGAACCTAAAAATAGCATAGGTGTTGCTGGGCGGTGTTCATAACTAACCATAAAGCATGAATGCAGCATGGACAGCTGAAGACAGGAGTTGCTGTTTTTATGAAAGATTCAGGCTTTCTATTATCTTAAAAAAAAAAAAAGAGCAAACAACTCTCAAGAAACACAATGTATTAGGGACAAAAATAAAGAGAGCTAGGAATATAGAAATGATGGCAGAAAAAGATCAAACGGCCCATCCTGTCTGCCCAGCAAGTTCCCACACTTATTTTCCCATATTTATCTGTTTCACCGACTAACAAGTTCAGGGCCTTGTTGGTAACTGTTTGATTCAAATTTCCTGCCACCCCCTGCTGTCATTGATGCAGAGAGTAATGTTGGAGTTGCATCAAAGGTGAGCATAAGGCTTAATGGTTAAGGGTAGTAACCGTAGCATCAAGCAAGTTACCCTGATGCTTGTTTACTCAGACTGCACAGATCAATGCCTTGTTTGATGTAGTCTGAATGTAAATCCTCTTTTCCACATTTCCCCCGGCATTGAAGCAGAGAGCAACACTGGATATGCGTTTAAAGTGAAGTACCGGGCTTAATTGGTTTAGGCTGGTAACCGTCGTAATAAGCAAGCTACTCCCACACTTATTTGTTTACTCAGACTGTGTAGTTCAGTCCTTGTTCGTTGTTGTCTGAATACAAATCCTCTTTTCTACATTTCTCCTTGCCATTGAAGCAGAGAGCAATGTTGAAGTTGCATTAACCGTGTGAAGGCTTATTGAGTAAGGGTAGTAATCACCAGGTAGTAGCCACCATTCCAGCAAGCCACCTCCATGGTTCTTCTCTTCATTCCAATCATCTAGCCTTTATGGAACCACAGTGTTCATTCCTTGCCCCTTTGAAATCCTTCCCAGTTTTAGTCTTCAACCACTTCCTCTGGAAGGGCATTCCAGGCATCCACCACTCTCTCCGTGAAGAAATACTTCCTGACATTGGTTCAGAGTCTTCCTCCCTGGAGTTTCAAATCGTGACCCCTAGTTCTACTGATTTTTTTCCAACAGAAAAGGTTTGTTGTTAACCATGGATTATTAAAACCTTTCAAGTATCTGAAAGTCTGTATCATATCACCCCTGCTCCTCCTCTCCTCCAGTGTATACATATTTTGGTTCTTCAATCTTTCCTCATAAGTAATTTTATGGAGACCATCCACCTTTTTGGTCACACTTCTCTGGACCACCTTTATCCTGTTTCTGTCCCTTTTGAGATACAGTATCCAGAACTGAACACAGTACTCCAAGTGAGCCTCATCAAGGCCCTGTACAAGGGGATCATCACTTCCTTTCTCTTACTAGATATTCCTCTCTCTATGAGCCCAGCATTCTTCTGGCTTTAGCTATCGCCTTGTCACATTGTTTCGCTGACTTCCAATCGTTAGACACTATCACCCCAAGGTCTCTCTCCTGCTCCGTGTACATAAGCCCTTCACCCCCCATCAAATACAGTTCTTTCGGATTTCCACACCCCATATGCATGACTCTGCACTTCTTGGCATTGAATATCAACTGCCATAGCTTCGACCACTCTTCCAGCTTCCTTAAATCCTGTCTCATTCTCTCCACTCCTTCTGGCATGTCCACTCTGTTGCAGATCTTAGTATCATCTGCAAAAAGACAAACCTTACCTTCTATCCCATCTGCAATATCGCTCACAAAGATATTGAACAGGACTGGTCCCAACACCAAACCTTGCGGCACTGCTCTTAACACTGCTCTCTCTTCAGAGAGAGGCTGAAAGGAGGAGCAGAAGTGGTGGGTGAGCAGATATGATTTTATGAGTGTAAAATCTGAAACCACTTAGAAATATTGATAATCTATATATCTAAATAATAAATATCTGTGAATTACATGCTGCTGTTTTATAAGACAGAAAAGCAGGATTTATGTGTCTTAAAAGGCAGTGCTGATTAAAAAATCAATCATGTCTAGATTTCTGCATTTCATCTAGAGTGAGAATATTGATCATAATTTCTTTTGGGAGACAGCCAATGGGAATGAAGAATCATACCTCTAGGTAATGAACTACTCCCTAATTAACACTTTTTAACTTATTGGGGAGCACTAACTCTGAAATTAAAAAAACTAGGTAGTGTGCACTAATGGAACTTAATGCACACTAACATCTAATTAGTGAACACTAAAGTCCCATTAGTGCGCACTAAGTCTCAGATTAGGATTACTGGTTAGTGTACACTAACTGAAATTAGGAAAACCCAAAATAAATACCTACTGAACCATTAAAGAAATTACATTTGACAGAGAATGACCCAAAATGAAAATGACATGAAAAAAAGTCAGTGCACATCCCTAGCATGTAGATGTTGAATAGTGTAGCAGATAGAACTGATCCTTGAAAAACTCCAGTGTTACATTGAAAGACGTCGGATATCTGATCTTTTAATTTTACTTGGCATGTTCTCTCATCTAGGAAGGATTTGAATCATTTTAATACCATTCCATTGATTCCAATGTTTTTTAACTGTTGGCATAGTAGTTTATGATCTACTGTGTTGAATGTTGCTGTGAGGTCGATGAGTACAAGACAGTATGATTTGCCAGAGTCAAATCCTTGCAGTATCAGATCCATTAGTGATAATAGCAGGGTCTCTGTTGAATGTTTTTTTCTGAAACCAAATTGATTTGGGTAAAGGATATCATGATCGTCTAAATGGTTCTCTAGTTGGTTGAGAACTGTTGTTTTGAGTATTTTTGGTATCGGTCTATAATGATCCCAGTCATTAACACTCCTGTTTTTATTTTTTAATGATGGTTTTATGATAGCTTGTTTTAGTCTTTTTGATAACTGGCCTTCTGTTAATGACAGGTTGATTAGTTTTGTGATTGGTGGTGTAATTATTTGGTTAGTTTCTTTTAGGAAATTGGCAGATTGGGTCATTTGGATATATGGTGTTGTGTGCCCCATCCATGGGCCTGCTCACCTCTTGGGCTCCTCTGCAGGTCCCGGTTTGACATCCCCAGTGGCAGCCGCGAGCTCCTCCAGACCTCGGCGTCCCACAGCAGTAGTTGCCTGGCCTTCCACTGCGCACCAAGGACTCACGCCGGAGTCCTTGGTGCGGCGTCTCCCATGGCGTTGGCCATGCCCCTACGCACGCGCGCGTGGACCGCTTGGCCTCTTGTAGGGCCAGGGGAAGGTCCTAGCTCCATGGCGTGCCCATATTGAAGGAACTACTTAAGGAAGTTCCTGCCTGCAGTTCCTTGCCTTGGCAATCAGGTCGGCATTGTATTGTGTGCTAGATTTTCACTGCGTTCTAAGCCTTGTTCCAGTCTCATTCCAGTCTTATTCCAGTCTCATTCCAGCCTTGTTCCAGGATCCTACTATTCCAGCCTTGTTCCTGCATCCTACTGTTCCAGCATCCCTCTGTTCCTGTGTCTGTTCGTCTTCCAGGTAGTACCCTTGGACTGTCTCTCTGGTACTGACCTCGGCCTGTTCCTTGACCCTTCTGTCTGCTTCCTGCCTCCTGACGTCTGCCTGCCTTGTGACCTCTTCTGACCTCCGGAACCTGACCTTTCCCTCGTTGACTACTCCTCGGACTGACCCTCAGATTCTGACCTCTGCCTGATTGACCATGTCTCCTGATTCTGGCTCTGTCCCTTGCCTTGTCATTGCCTATGCTGTTCTGGTCTTCCTTGCTCCATCTGACCTATAGTCTCGAGTCTGACCATGCTCCCTTGCTGTCCTTTGGCACGCCTCTCTACTACCTCTCCAGGAGACCCTGCGAGGCCCACCTAAGTCCAAGCAGCCTGGTTCCCTACGGCAGTGATTTTCAACCTTTTTTGAGCCGCGGCACACTTTTTACACTTAAAAAATCCTGGGGCACACCACCAACCAAAATGGCACAAAATGACACTAAAACAGTACATATTATACATATGTTTAAAAATATAGATTCTAAATGTATCTATACTCATTCAGTGTGAAACCTGGGCCTGTTTCGATGAACACAAAAGGGATATCCTGGCAGGAATGGTGGAAAGACACACACGAAGCTCTTCCTCAACAGTTCTCAGTCTCTCCCTGTTTTTAGTTTTTATGGTAGTCAAGCTTGAGAAGCCCAGCTCACATAGATATGTGGTTGAAAACTAAATACAAGTAAATGTGTGCATTTTATGTAAGATCACACTTTTAAAGTACAATAAGTCTCTGAAAATATTACACCAGGCCTTAAGACACCAATACATCTCCTATTAGGAAAACGGACCAAGTCAGGCTGCTATAGAGTCCTACACAGAAACAACATGCCAGCAGAAAACCTCACCTGAATCACGTGCTGTCCCTCACCTAACATAGAATAAAGAGACCAAAACGCATAACAAGAAGCATGCAGACAAAAACTGAATTGGAAACTGCAACAAGCCAGAGTCTCTGTATGCAGTGTAACAAAGGAAAAAAGAAACATCACCCATCCTTATAAAACAAATCAAGAAATATAAAATCATCAGCAGTAAAACTGTACTAACAAAAAGAACATATTTCGAAACAGCTGATGAGTGGAATATCCAATAATTAAAAACTCATATAAAACATTTCCAGATACCAACAAAATATTTAAAAATAGCAGACACAAAGACCCAGTAATGAAAAATAATAAGGATACAAAAATTTTTTTGCTCTGCATACCTGGTAAGATTTGATATCCAGGTGTCCTGAGATTGTTCTGAATTAGCAGGAGGTGGGGTGGTTTGCTTGGAACTTTCTCCTCTCTCAGTCACATACCAGCGCTCTCTCTCACACTGGCTCTCAATGACACACCTATACACACATGCTCTCAGTACTCACATATATACATGTTTTTTCTCTCTCATATAGGCTCTTAATTACACATTTACACACATGCTGTCTATCTTTTCACGCTTACACACACACACACACACAGGCTTTCAATCACATAAATACATGCTGTCTTTTTCTCTCACACACAGACTCTCATTCACATGCTTACAAACATGTCCTCTCTTTCTCTCATTTACACACAGGCTCTCAATCACATACTCACATGCTCCATCACCTAAACCAGCTGTCAATCAGACACAGACACACATGATCTCTCTCTTACTTATACACACAGGCTCTTAATCATACATACACATGATTTCTCTCTCACACAAAGGATCTCAATCATACACACATACTCTTTCACACAAACTTACACATACAGGTTCCCAATGGTAAACTTACATTCATGCTCTCTCTCTCACAGGCAGGCTCTCAATCACAGACATACTCTCTTTCACATACACAGGCTCTCAATCATTCACATACATGCAATCTCTCACTCACACACACAGGATCTCAAACACACATGCTTGCTCGTTCATTCACTATCTCTCTCCCCCACCCCGGGAACTAGCAGCAGCAGGAGCCTCCTCCCAACGCTAACCTCTTCATTTTCAGCCCTCGCGGAGGCGGAGTCCCATCGGCCGCGGTTGAAACTCCATTTTCCTCCGAGCCGCGCTGCAGTCTTCTTCCCGTCGGACACTAGCGTGGCCTCTTCTTCCCGCGCAGGCACCGGCGTGCTCTCTTCTTCCCGCGGCCCGGAAGAGGAAGTGGAGAGCATCGGGTGCCTGCGCGGGAAGACTCCCGTGCAGGCACCCGATGACTCCCGCGCAGGCACCCGGCTGACTCCAGTCGTGCCCGGCGTGCTCTCTTCTCCTCCCCCCCCGGAAGAGGAAGTGGAGAGCATCGGGTGCCTGCGCGGAAGAAGAGACCACACTAGCGTGGTCTCTTCTTCCCGCGCAGGCACCCGATGCTCTCCACTTCCTCTTCCGGACCGCGGGGGGGGGGGGGGGGGCGGGAAGAAGAGAGCACGCCCGGTGCTGCTGACTCCAGCTGTCCTGCCGCGTTCCGCCCGGGCTGACAGCAAAGGACTCACATGCTTGAAAGCGCGGCTCTCTTAATTTTACCGGGGCAGTGCCGCCCCCGGGAAGCTGGCGCCCTAGCCTAGGCGACCGCCTAGTTCGCCTAGTGCTTCCGCCGGCCCTGCACAGGGGGCACTATAGTTTGGGGAACTTTCCCCGCGGCACACCCGACCATGTGTCGCGGCACACTAGTGTACCGCGGCACACTGGTTGAAAATCACTGCCCTACGGGATACACCCGGGGATCCATGGGCTTCCAGTGTTGAAGCTAATCCAAGCCTCTGTCTCCTCCAGTTCTCCACCCCCTGGGGCAGGTGTTTCCTGGTCCCTACCAGGGAGTCATTCTCCACTGCTCCAGGACAATGGTCCACCCCCGAGTGTAACACATGGAGGCTTTATTGATTATTCTTTTTATCTCCATTTTGATATTATTTGAAAAGAACTGAAGTCCTTGTATTTTTATTGTTTGTTTATTCTGTAGAATTTATTGAATCATCAGTTTGGTTTATGTTTGTGGTTAAGGTCGAGTTGTTTTTTTCAGTTTATTTGTTTTCTCTTGTAAGGTAGTTGCATATTCATTGCAATCTTCTTCAGAGAGGTTAGTGTCTTTGGCTTATTTGATCATGGATCCTTTATTAGATTTTTCAGTTTTAAAAATTAGTTTTGGATTGAACAAAACCCCATGGATTTGTTTTGCATAGTATTCTTTTTTTGTTTTGTTGGTAAGCGTATGGTATTTGAATATTTAGGCTTTGTATTTTTTGTTGTTTTGTTTTTAGATTTAGCCGTTGGGTGTTTTCTTCAATATTTTTCTTGTTTTCTTAGATTTTTCTTTGCTTTTCTTAGCTCTTCCTTATACCAGGGGTTATTCTTCTTATTGTTATCTTGTTCCTTGTTGATTGTTTGTATCTATATTGGGCTGTGCTCTTATGCAATTTTGTTTATTATTCTATCCCATGGGTCAAAGGCTTTGTGCAGTTGGTTATATCAAGGTCTCTCATCTTGTTTTCTAGGGCGCTTAATAGTATCTCATTTTTTATTTTCTTTCTGTATGTGAAGGTGTTTTCATTCTCAGTTATTTATTTATTTAAATACTTTTGATATACCGATACTCAAGACTAGTGTCTTATCGTACCGGTTTACATTGAAATTTGTTTAGTTTGATTCTTTAAGGATGCCTGCTTTTACTAATTGGTGATATATCCAAGGTATTATCATATGTTTAGTATTAATTTGGCAGTTATTTGCATTTGCAAATATTAGATCTAGGGTTTGACCAGCTTTACAAATTGCTTCAGTGACATGTTGTGTCCATCCTAAGACTTCCATTGCTGCAAGGAACATATTACAGGTAGTTGACCTAGGTGTCTTGTCTACTTGTAGATTAAAGTCACCTGGGATCATTGTAAATTCTGAAGCTGGGAATACTTTGGCGAACAGTTCTATAATTGATTAGCAGTCTTTGTGGAGCTGGCCTGGTGGGCAATATACTAGCCCTATGTTGATTTGTTTCAGTTTTAGGAAGATGACTTCATAGAGAGGTTAAATTTCATTTTTTTAAATTACTAATTTAAGTTCTTTCTTACAAATGATTAAGAGGTCTCCACCTTTTTGTTTTTGTCTTGGTATATGGAAAAGATAGTATTTAGGTTAGAAATTTGGTTTATGAGCACATTTTCATTTTCATTTAGCCAAGTTTCAGTAATTCAGATCAATGGCAGATGGTCTTCAATTAGGTCAATGATGATTGCGATTTTTTTTTATATTGATTATGCATTAAGTAGCATTGTAGAGAACATTAAACATGTTTAGATGGGTTTTATTTATTTTGATCCAGACATAGGGGCAGATTTTAAAAGCCCTGCACGCGTAAATCCTTCTGGATTTACGCGGAGGGAACTTGCTCGCTGGTGCGCCTATGTTGCATAGGCCGCCAGCGCACGCAAAGCCCTGGGACTGGTGTAAGTCCCGGGGCTTTGCTTGGGGGGCATGTCGGGGGTGTGTCGGGGGCAGCGCGGCATTTGGGGGTGTTCTGGGGATGGGGCCGTGGGCATGGTGCCAGCCCGGGGGCATTCTGAGGGCATGGCCGAGGCCTCCGAACCAGCCTCCGGGCCGGGAAACGGCGCGCCGGCAGCTCACCGGCATGTGCAAGTTATGCCTGCCTTGGGCAGGCGTAACTTTCTTAACAAAGATAGGAGGGATTTAGTTAGGGCTGGGGGGTGGGTTAGGTAGGGGAAGGGAGGAGAAGGTGGGGGGGCTGGAAAAAAGTTCCCTCCAAGGCCGCTCTGATTTCTGAGCGGCCTCGGAGGGAACAAAGGCAGGCTGCTCGGCTCGGCACATGCAGGTTGCACAATTGTGCACCCCCCAACGCGCACCAACACTGGATTTTATAACATGCGGGTGGCAGCACGTACATGTTATAAAACCTACGCCCGCACATAACTTTAAAAATCTACCCCAATGTGTGCAACATTTTATTTTCATTGCTTTGTTTGTTATTTTTTTGTGACATTTTTTGCTTGATCCTTATTACTTTTTTGTCTTAGGATAGGCTTGGTTTTGTTTGTTTGATCCATTTTCTTTAAGAGGATTGCAGCGTATATCGTGTTACTTAGAATATGTGGAAGGTCTTGGAAGACTATTATATTTCCTGTTGAGTTGTTTCTTCTATAAGAAGAGGTGTTCTGTTGTTTGTTTAAGGGGTTCTTCTCTTGTCAGTCTTTCTTCTTGATTATTCAGCTATCATTTATTCCCTTGGAGCTCCCACTTCACTCTCATTCCTTGTCATTCCCTCGTTGCTCCTTCGTCATTTCTTCGGTGTTCCCTCGCCACTCCCTTGTTGTTTCTTTGATGCTCCCTCGATGCTCCCTCATCACTCTCAATGCATTCCCTTGTTGCTCCAATGAGCACTCAGTAGTTTGGTAGGATGTATAGGTTGAACCGATCAGCCAGGTGGCTTCTGGCTGCTGCTAGACTGGTTATTGGTGAGGGAGTTGGCAGGCCTGATTGAAATAGGCTGATGGTGGGAGCTGTGGCTGAGTGGTTAGGGCTGAAACCAGGCAATTATGGTAGTTCTGTATTTGGGGAGAGCCAGAAGACTGGGCAGTAGCAGTTGAGTGGTGGTAGGTCTCAGGTATGGAGTATGCCAGAGTGCTAAAGCTAGTGTGCAGAATTATCTGAGGAGCGGGCAATCTGCGTAGCCATGACTGGTCGGGCAACTGAGTGGCCATTCGGGCATCTGAGCATCATCTGAATGGTGTCTGAATGACTTCTGAATGGTGGTAGGTCAGTCAGCTTCTGCTTATCTTGGCCACTGACAGAGGGGCCAGCAGTCCAAACAGTGACTTCCTGTACTGTGGCAGGCTGTGTGGCCATAGCCTTAGTCATCAGATTTGGAGGTGGGTAGCCAGGAGGTAGCTGCAGGCCTTGGTAGTGTCTGTCTTAGGGCAGAATTGGGGGCCAGACTGATCAGGTTGGCAGTGCCTGGTGATTGCAGCCTCTGGCAGGTCTGCTTGCAGTGCTAGGTGACTGTAGCCTCTGGCGGGTCTGCTCGCTGATAAGTTTGGTTGGGTGGCCATGTCCTTCTCTGGTGGGAGCAGGCGGGCTGTGTTGAATCTGGTCAGTCAGCAGCAGGTGGGGAGTATGCTGGATTTAAGTAAGGAAGCTGGTAAGTTGGGGGAAGGGGACAGTCAGTGCAGAACACAGAGAGACATTCCCACATACCACAATCAGTCAGCAGTGTGCCTATAACTTCCCTCTGTGTCTTTAACAGACTATTTTTGGCACTTTAACAGATTATGTAACAGAACAG
This sequence comes from Rhinatrema bivittatum, assembly GCF_901001135.1. Taxonomy (NCBI): domain Eukaryota; kingdom Metazoa; phylum Chordata; class Amphibia; order Gymnophiona; family Rhinatrematidae; genus Rhinatrema; species Rhinatrema bivittatum. Next base: position 53,137,861 of record NC_042630.1, on the reverse strand, counting down.
CTGCCATAAGCTCCTGATCTAAGCTGTGCCAGCTGTTGTTCTCCCAGTTGGACAGAGGAGAAAGCTGTTATCTTATTGGTCACTGAATGGTGATTTTCCTGTCCTGGGGACAGGGCTGGGATTTGTGATAACCACTGAGGTGCCCCATCATGAGATCTGACACATGTTTCATGGGTTCTGTGCCACTGCCTCGTGCTTGGGAGTACAAGACATTTTATGTTGCAAATAGCAGACTTTCCTCTCTCACAGGGATTCTCTCTGGGGCTGATGCAGTAAAACATGCTGAAAACAGGTGCTAGTATTGAGCAACCATTGTCTTAATATGCATACAGCCATGTCCCCTGGGCGCCTGATGCAATATTTAAATGAGAGGCAGCACTAAAAAGAGCACGCTAAAGGAACATTTTGCATTCATAGCACGCAATACGAGTGTCTGTTTTCATCCTGCTTCCGTTTTTGCTATAGTTCACTTCAGCAACCTCAGCAAAATATTATGTGTCCCTTGCTATGGACTTCTGAATGTGTGGCCATAAGAAAAATTGGTTTATTTTAATGAAATCAGGTCATCATTATTTTTCTCCACCAAAAACAGTAAATTAAAATGTCACAACTATACTAAGGAGAAGGTCACACAGAGAACCTATTTTTTTAATGTTTTTCACGAGTCCTTGATTGTGAGTTGATTTTACTCCAACTCCGAGGTTGAAGTTAAATTTGCTGCATTAAAAATTGTCCATTGGGCGCCCAGTGCTTTACTGAATTGAGGGGTGGTAATATCTAGTGTCCTCATCTACATACAATTTACATCTGATGGGCACTATCAGGTGCACATTTTTGGGTTCACATTTTGGACACAATAATCTCTTTATTGCACTGGGCGCTAGCCTAGTGCATCCAAAGTAAAGCCAAAGTAAAGTATACTCCCACCTACATATAAATCCGTGCTGTAGGCTGAGTGCACTTTATTGCATCAACCCTCATGTTTGTCCCGTGGACTAAAGGTCAGAGGAAAGCCTCAGAAAGTTTATCCCTTCCCCTCTAAGTCCAAAGCAAAATAGTGAACGCACCCCACATTTGTGTTACAAAGATACTGACGGTTCTTCTCTCCCCATCTCTCCCTCCCCCTCCTTCTCCTGCATGTCTGCTGTGTTGCATTATTAGCAGTTGATCTATAATTAATGTCAGAGATAATAAATCTTTATATTCTAGCTGCACCATCCACTCAAGAAAGTACAAGAGGTGGTAGGCAGGGGATCTCAGTGAAGCATTGTGTAATTGTTTTGCTAATTAACAAAAGATCTCCCTCCAAAAAAAATCATTTTTCAAATTAATTGCAGTTTCTTTGAAAGATAACCTTACCTAAGGTTACCATCTAGTGTCAGATCATCATAGGGGCTGGATGAGCCAAACCTGGGCTTACTCCTGCCCTCACCCATTGCATGCTGGGATTTGTAGTTCTGCTGTCACTCGCAGGTCCCAGCATGCACTCAGGGTGCAAAGGCCTGTGCTGTATGAGTGATGGAACTGGCAGGTCTAGGCTGCCCTGGAATTACAGATAACCACCATTCATTTTGCTTTCAGATTAAGAATAAGATATCAAAGGCCTTTGAGGTTAATATTGCAAGCCATTTAGATGGATAATTCACATTTAACCTCTAATTCTACAAGATGTCAAAAACCGAGGGCTATATATGTGTAAAAGGAATCCTCTGTTCATTGTATTATGATAGATTTTTTTCTTTTATTTCAAACAACCAAAATTATCTCCAGCAAAATTATGTTTAGACCTCATAATAGGCTCTACCAGCATACATATGCTTTCTTAGCCTTATCAATAAACAAAGGCCAGTTCTAGATCTATTTTTTGAGATTTATCGATGAACTCGTTCATATAACCTTGTATGCCATCATTGAACCATGCCTCGGGTCTGTTTCGATGTTGACTATAAATCAGAAGGATATTACCACATTTTTCATTGCGATTTCTGCTGTCATTTAATCTGAAATTAAAAGCATAGATATTGTCAGGAGATAGGGTTGGAACCACAGCTCACAGACCAAACAGATAATTCTTACTCAGTCATGTTGGCTTTACTTTTGATGTCAATTCCCATCTTCTTTAGGCACTAAGAGAAGCAATAATGCTGAGTCAACAGAGTGAACTTTGTGTGTGACAGAATATGTGAAATTTGAAACAGAGAGAGAGAGTGAGCAGGGAAAATGACCTGACAGATTTACATCCCAGGGTGGTAGTAGCAGTCTTAATTCACATGGCACAAGGAAATCCCTGAGGTTTTTACCACAGGTAAATGAAATCTGTGCCATGTCCCGAAAAATAGGGTGGGGTGTAAGAATGTCCTAGAGTCGTCTAATTATTGAAGTGACTGCATTGAGTGCTGTAGAAAGAGTAAATCTTTTGTAAGCATGTTTAACAATGCGGGGAGGGTGACCACGTGCATGAAACCGGGCAGTCATGGACTGGGCTTGTAAAATAAAATCCTTTGATAAAGAACATAATCTGTTTCAAATGTCACATACCCTGTCACACGCAAAGTTTACCCACTCAAACATTACTCCAATTGCTCATCCACGGGGTGATATATGCCACACTACATTCATGTCCCTTACTATATGTAAGAAAAACAGGTCCCATGCGATGAACAAAATTATTGAGCATCGATCCTGCTTACCATGCAGCTGTCAGGAGGCTCTGCTAGGATCTCACTGACAGGAACTTGGACATGACATTTCTGATTTGCATTTCTTTGTAATTGAACAGGTCCTTCCATTGAGTCGTGGCAGTGATTTTTCTTCTGCCGTCGTTTGGAGAGAACAAAGTTGGATTTTTTAGTTGAACTCATTAACTCAACTTGGGTTAAATCATGAAACAGAATGGTCCTCCTTCTTTTAAATATTTTTTGGCATCTCTATGGGCAATATGTTTGGTGCCTTTCATCCCTTTGATTGTTATTACCCCTTCACCCCTTACTGGTCTTTTTAATCATGTTATTAAAGTGATTGGAAATGTTTCCTTTTGGCGAGCTTAGCTGATTTACAAAACGCTGGCAACTACTACTTGGCTTTTGTACATGATTTGCAGAAGTTAATGTGAATGCATTTTATGCATTTATGAAATTATTTTAATGTATGTCTTCCATCCTGTTCTCATTCTCTTAGGTCCTCCAGCAAGTGGAACTCTATGCAGTAATGCTGTGCTTCATTTGCTGTTTTTTTTCCACAGACCTGTGTACAATATAAATTAAAAAAAAAAACATTTTTCCTCCTGACATAATGGTATGTGTTCATTTTTGCTTTCAAAACTTGATTTTTTCAGTCTTCTGTATTTGCCGCAGTTCCAATGTTTAAATTTGTTCATTTGGAGATATGACATTCTTTTGAGTGTTCCTCTCAGTGCAGCACCCATGCAAAACATGGCCATGTCAAGGAACTGTACCCTTTTTTCTAAGATTACTGAACAGTTTAAGGTGTTACCACACTTTCTTTTTCTTTTTCTTTTGTGGATACCGTTTTATATATATTTTTTTTTAAAATATGAAAACACACTTACTTCTGCTTATTAGCTGGCTTACTGATTGACTCTTTAATATCTGGCTTCCTACTAAAAGCACAAGCACTAAATAATATATGCCAATAGTTTACTTCTCCCCAATAATTTTACCAATTTTCCAAGCCAAACGTACTGATTTATTTCAGCCTACAGCAAGGTGATCCTGCCCTCTCATTGCTGCTCCATGATTTCCAACACGGATTCCGTGCATCATGGACAGGGAAATCCAGTTTAAAAGCTACACAGAATGTCAGAAGTGGGATTCGAACCCACGCCTCCAGTGGAGACTGTGACCTGAACACAGCGCCTTGGTCCGCTCGGCCATCCTGACAAGCGACTGCAGACCCTCTATGTGGATCCAAATGCTCAATAACGTTTCAGCTATCATCTGTTCATCTCTGCTTTTTTAGCAATGCAAATTCAAGATTAAATAAAATTGGGTGACATAATCGCAAAACAAAGATTGGAAAAACGTTCCTTCGAGCAGGAGTTGAACCAGCGACCTAAGGATCTCTACTCTTCCGCTACAGTCCTCCGCTCTACCAGCTGAGCTATCGAAGGAGCTACGAGCACACCACACTTTATGATTCCTTCTGATAGGAATCCTTTTCTGCACTACAGAAATACTAGCGTTATACTTTGGCTTCCTATAACTCTGACATAATCACCCTTATGATCTTCTTGCCTACTTACAAGCTGTCAAGACCACCAAAATTAAACTCGATGGATAGCAACTTCCAGCTCGCAATGGAAACACCATGAACACTTCAGAAACAACGGGCGACAGTCCTTCAAGGACTTCCTCATCTGCTGCCACTCACATGAATGCCTACTTCTGTGCAACAAGCAGCATCCAAACACCAAGCCATTTCTATGCCAACCTAACACCAAGGAAAACTGACATGTCACATTCCAACCAACTACCCAGCGGCCCCAACCAATCAGATTCGGAAACAATAACATGAAGCTAGAACAACCCCATTTCCAGCTGAAAGTCATATCAAACTAGGTCACCTTCCATCCTTTCCCCTAGCCTTCCATTCTGATCACTGGAGCCTTCTGCTCTACCACTTTTTGAGTTATGCTCAGCTGAGACCGATTTTATTTCCAAAATCAGATGCACAAACTATCCACATTTAATCCTGAAGAATAAGGGAAAATTTTAATCCCCAAGCCTAAAACGCATACTGAAGAGATAAAGAAATACAGGAGGTAGGTCTTAAACGGCAAACCTTTCTAAGGCGCTTAGCGGGAGTTATCAGCGTTCAGAGCCGTCACCAGTGTACACAAGAGACCTGCTACACAGCATGGGGGAGCGTTTTAGTATGGTCGGAAATCTCACTGCTTGGGGGAAGCATCAAAACTTACTGATTCCTTTCAGCCACCGGCAAGGTGATCCTCTCCTCTCAGAGCTGCCACTGGATTGTGGGTTACTGAGCTCTGCTCTGGCATTATATGTCCTGCTTCTAAGGTAACTTAGTGGAAAACAATCCCTTTGGAAATTTACACTACAGTTAGTTGCACTGCCTGACTCCCTGCTGTTCTGATTAAGAAATGATGGTTCCTAAACAAAGCAATCACACATCCTTATCACGTCATTTATTCAGCCTGAGTGACTCACTGCTGACTTCATTAACAAATAATGGTACCCAAAGAAACCAAATCACACCACCTTTACACCTTTCCAAGTTAAGAAACTGAACTTTTCAACCTTTTTAGTTAGGTGTACTCTGCCCCTAGCATATTTCTAGCTTGTGGATACCGTTTTATATATATATTTTTTTTAAAATATGAAAACACACTTACTTCTGCTTATTAGCTGGCTTACTGATTGACTCTTTAATATCTGGCTTCCTACTAAAAGCACAAGCACTAAATAATATATGCCAATAGTTTACTTCTCCCCAATAATTTTACCAATTTTCCAAGCCAAACGTACTGATTTATTTCAGCCTACAGCAAGGTGATCCTGCCCTCTCATTGCTGCTCCATGATTTCCAACACGGATTCCGTGCATCATGGACAGGGAAATCCAGTTTAAAAGCTACACAGAATGTCAGAAGTGGGATTCGAACCCACGCCTCCAGTGGAGACTGTGACCTGAACACAGCGCCTTGGACCGCTCGGCCATCCTGACAAGCGACTGCAGACCCTCTAGGTGGATCCAAATGCTCAATAACGTTTCAGCTATCATCTGTTCATCTCTGCTTTTTTAGCAATGCAAATTCAAAATTAAATAAAATTGGGTGACATAATCGCAAAACAAAGATTGGAAAAATGTTCCTTCGAGCAGGAGTTGAACCAGCGACCTAAGGATCTCTACTCTTCCGCTACAGTCCTCCGCTCTACCAGCTGAGCTATCGAAGGAGCTATGAGCACACCACACTTTATGATTCCTTCTGATAGGAATCCTTTTCTGCACTACAGAAATACTAGCGTTATGCTTTGGCTTCCTATAACTCTGACATAATCACCCTTATGATCTTCTTGCCTACTTACAAGCTGTCAAGACCACCAAAATTAAACTCGATGGATAGCAACTTCCAGCTCGCAATGGAAACACCATGCACACTTCAGAAACAAAGGGCGACAGTCCTTCAAGGACTTCCTCATCTGCTGCCACTCACATGAATGCCTACTTCTGTGCAACAAGCAGCATCCAAACACCAAGCCATTTCTATGCCAACCTAACACCAAGGAAAACTGACATGTCACATTCCAACCAACTACCCAGCGGCCCCAACCAATCAGATTCGGAAACAATAACATGAAGCTAGAACAACCCCATTTCCAGCTGAAAGTCATATCAACCTAGCTCACCTTCCATCCTTTTCCCTAGCCTTCCATTCCGATCACTGGAGCCTTCTGCTCTACCACTTTTTGAGTTATGCTCAGTTGAGACCGATTTTATTTCCAAAATCAGATGCACAAACTATCCACATTTAATCCTGAAGAATAAGGGAACATTTTAATCCCCAAGCCTAAAACGCATACTGAAGAGATAAAGAAATACAGGAGGTAGGTCTTAAACGGCAAACCTTTCTAAGGCGCTTAGCGGGAGTTATCAGCGTTCAGAGCCGTCACCAGTGTACACAAGAGACCTGCTACACAGCATGGGGGAGCGTTTTAGTATGGTCGGAAATCTCACTGCTTGGGGGAAGCATCAAAACTTACTGATTCCTTTCAGCCACCGGCAAGGTGATCCTCTCCTCTCAGAGCTGCCACTGGATTGTGGGTTACTGAGCTCTGCTCTGGCATTATATGTCCTGCTTCTAAGGTAACTTAGTGGAAAACAATCCCTTTGGAAATTTACACTACAGTTAGTTGCACTGCCTGACTCCCTGCTGTTCTGATTAAGAAATGATGGTTCCTAAACAAAGCAATCACACATCCTTATCACGTCATTTATTCAGCCTGAGTGACTCACTGCTGACTTCATTAACAAATAATGGTACCCAAAGAAACCAAATCACACCACCTTTACACCTTTCCAAGTTAAGAAACTGAACTTTTCAACCTTTTTAGTTAGGTGTACTCTGCCCCTAGCATATTTCTAGCTTGTGGATACCGTTTTATATATATATATTTTTTTAAAATATGAAAACACACTTACTTCTGCTTATTAGCTGGCTTACTGATTGACTCTTTAATATCTGGCTTCCTACTAAAAGCACAAGCACTAAATAATATATGCCAATAGTTTACTTCTCCCCAATAATTTTACCAATTTTCCAAGCCAAACGTACTGATTTATTTCAGCCTACAGCAAGGTGATCCTGCCCTCTCATTGCTGCTCCATGATTTCCAACACGGATTCCGTGCATCATGGACAGGGAAATCCAGTTTAAAAGCTACACAGAATGTCAGAAGTGGGATTCGAACCCACGCCTCCAGTGGAGACTGTGACCTGAACACAGCGCCTTGGACCGCTCGGCCATCCTGACAAGCGACTGCAGACCCTCTAGGTGGATCCAAATGCTCAATAACGTTTCAGCTATCATCTGTTCATCTCTGCTTTTTTAGCAATGCAAATTCAAAATTAAATAAAATTGGGTGACATAATCGCAAAACAAAGATTGGAAAAATGTTCCTTCGAGCAGGAGTTGAACCAGCGACCTAAGGATCTCTACTCTTCCGCTACAGTCCTCCGCTCTACCAGCTGAGCTATCGAAGGAGCTATGAGCACACCACACTTTATGATTCCTTCTGATAGGAATCCTTTTCTGCACTACAGAAATACTAGCGTTATACTTTGGCTTCCTATAACTCTGACATAATCACCCTTATGATCTTCTTGCCTACTTACAAGCTGTCAAGACCACCAAAATTAAACTCGATGGATAGCAACTTCCAGCTCGCAATGGAAACACCATGCACACTTCAGAAACAAAGGGCGACAGTCCTTCAAGGACTTCCTCATCTGCTGCCACTCACATGAATGCCTACTTCTGTGCAACAAGCAGCATCCAAACACCAAGCCATTTCTATGCCAACCTAACACCAAGGAAAACTGACATGTCACATTCCAACCAACTACCCAGCGGCCCCAACCAATCAGATTCGGAAACAATAACATGAAGCCAGAACAACCCCATTTCCAGCTGAAAGTCATATCAAACTAGGTCACCTTCCATCCTTTCCCCTAGCCTTCCATTCTGATCACTGGAGCCTTCTGCTCTACCACTTTTTGAGTTATGCTCAGTTGAGACCGATTTTATTTCCAAAATCAGATGCACAAACTATCCACATTTAATCCTGAAGAATAAGGGAACATTTTAATCCCCAAGCCTAAAACGCATACTGAAGAGATAAAGAAATACAGGAGGTAGGTCTTAAACGGCAAACCTTTCTAAGGCGCTTAGCGGGAGTTATCAGCGTTCAGAGCCGTCACCAGTGTACACAAGAGACCTGCTACACAGCATGGGGGAGCGTTTTAGTATGGTCGGAAATCTCACTGCTTGGGGGAAGCATCAAAACTTACTGATTCCTTTCAGCCACCGGCAAGGTGATCCTCTCCTCTCAGAGCTGCCACTGGATTGTGGGTTACTGAGCTCTGCTCTGGCATTATATGTCCTGCTTCTAAGGTAACTTAGTGGAAAACAATCCCTTTGGAAATTTACACTACAGTTAGTTGCACTGCCTGACTCCCTGCTGTTCTGATTAAGAAATGATGGTTCCTAAACAAAGCAATCACACATCCTTATCACGTCATTTATTCAGCCTGAGTGACTCACTGCTGACTTCATTAACAAATAATGGTACCCAAAGAAACCAAATCACACCACCTTTACACCTTTCCAAGTTAAGAAACTGAACTTTTCAACCTTTTTAGTTAGGTGTACTCTGCCCCTAGCATATTTCTAGCTTGTGGATACCGTTTTATATATATATTTTTTTTAAATATGAAAACACACTTACTTCTGCTTATTAGCTGGCTTACTGATTGACTCTTTAATATCTGGCTTCCTACTAAAAGCACAAGCACTAAATAATATATGCCAATAGTTTACTTCTCCCCAATAATTTTACCAATTTTCCAAGCCAAACGTACTGATTTATTTCAGCCTACAGCAAGGTGATCCTGCCCTCTCATTGCTGCTCCATGATTTCCAACACGGATTCCGTGCATCATGGACAGGGAAATCCAGTTTAAAAGCTACACAGAATGTCAGAAGTGGGATTCGAACCCACGCCTCCAGTGGAGACTGTGACCTGAACACAGCGCCTTGGACCGCTCGGCCATCCTGACAAGCGACTGCAGACCCTCTATGTGGATCCAAATGCTCAATAACGTTTCAGCTATCATCTGTTCATCTCTGCTTTTTTAGCAATGCAAATTCAAGATTAAATAAAATTGGGTGACATAATCGCAAAACAAAGATTGGAAAAATGTTCCTTCGAGCAGGAGTTGAACCAGCGACCTAAGGATCTCTACTCTTCCGCTACAGTCCTCCGCTCTACCAGCTGAGCTATCGAAGGAGCTATGAGCACACCACACTTTATGATTCCTTCTGATAGGAATCCTTTTCTGCACTACAGAAATACTAGCGTTATACTTTGGCTTCCTATAACTCTGACATAATCACCCTTATGATCTTCTTGCCTACTTACAAGCTGTCAAGACCACCAAAATTAAACTCGATGGATAGCAACTTCCAGCTCGCAATGGAAACACCATGCACACTTCAGAAACAAAGGGCGACAGTCCTTCAAGGACTTCCTCATCTGCTGCCACTCACATGAATGCCTACTTCTGTGCAACAAGCAGCATCCAAACACCAAGCCATTTCTATGCCAACCTAACACCAAGGAAAACTGACATGTCACATTCCAACCAACTACCCAGCGGCCCCAACCAATCAGATTCGGAAACAATAACATGAAGCTAGAACAACCCCATTTCCAGCTGAAAGTCATATCAAACTAGGTCACCTTCCATCCTTTCCCCTAGCCTTCCATTCTGATCACTGGAGCCTTCTGCTCTACCACTTTTTGAGTTATGCTCAGTTGAGACCGATTTTATTTCCAAAATCAGATGCACAAACTATCCACATTTAATCCTGAAGAATAAGGGAACATTTTAATCCCCAAGCCTAAAACGCATACTGAAGAGATAAAGAAATACAGGAGGTAGGTCTTAAACGGCAAACCTTTCTAAGGCGCTTAGCGGGAGTTATCAGCGTTCAGAGCCGTCACCAGTGTACACAAGAGACCTGCTACACAGCATGGGGGAGCGTTTTAGTATGGTCGGAAATCTCACTGCTTGGGGGAAGCATCAAAACTTACTGATTCCTTTCAGCCACCGGCAAGGTGATCCTCTCCTCTCAGAGCTGCCACTGGATTGTGGGTTACTGAGCTCTGCTCTGGCATTATATGTCCTGCTTCTAAGGTAACTTAGTGGAAAACAATCCCTTTGGAAATTTACACTGCAGTTAGTTGCACTGCCTGACTCCCTGCTGTTCTGATTAAGAAATGATGGTTCCTAAACAAAGCAATCACACATCCTTATCACGTCATTTATTCAGCCTGAGTGACTCACTGCTGACTTCATTAACAAATAATGGTACCCAAAGAAACCAAATCACACCACCTTTACACCTTTCCAAGTTAAGAAACTGAACTTTTCAACCTTTTTAGTTAGGTGTACTCTGCCCCTAGCATATTTCTAGCTTGTGGATACCGTTTTATATATATATTTTTTTTAAAATATGAAAACACACTTACTTCTGCTTATTAGCTGGCTTACTGATTGACTCTTTAATATCTGGCTTCCTACTAAAAGCACAAGCACTAAATAATATATGCCAATAGTTTACTTCTCCCCAATAATTTTACCAATTTTCCAAGCCAAACGTACTGATTTATTTCAGCCTACAGCAAGGTGATCCTGCCCTCTCATTGCTGCTCCATGATTTCCAACACGGATTCCGTGCATCATGGACAGGGAAATCCAGTTTAAAAGCTACACAGAATGTCAGAAGTGGGATTCGAACCCACGCCTCCAGTGGAGACTGTGACCTGAACACAGCGCCTTGGACCGCTCGGCCATCCTGACAAGCGACTGCAGACCCTCTATGTGGATCCAAATGCTCAATAACGTTTCAGCTATCATCTGTTCATCTCTGCTTTTTTAGCAATGCAAATTCAAGATTAAATAAAATTGGGTGACATAATCGCAAAACAAAGATTGGAAAAATGTTCCTTCGAGCAGGAGTTGAACCAGCGACCTAAGGATCTCTACTCTTCCGCTACAGTCCTCCGCTCTACCAGCTGAGCTATCGAAGGAGCTATGAGCACACCACACTTTATGATTCCTTCTGATAGGAATCCTTTTCTGCACTACAGAAATACTAGCGTTATACTTTGGCTTCCTATAACTCTGACATAATCACCCTTATGATCTTCTTGCCTACTTACAAGCTGTCAAGACCACCAAAATTAAACTCGATGGATAGCAACTTCCAGCTCGCAATGGAAACACCATGCACACTTCAGAAACAAAGGGCGACAGTCCTTCAAGGACTTCCTCATCTGCTGCCACTCACATGAATGCCTACTTCTGTGCAACAAGCAGCATCCAAACACCAAGCCATTTCTATGCCAACCTAACACCAAGGAAAACTGACATGTCACATTCCAACCAACTACCCAGCGGCCCCAACCAATCAGATTCGGAAACAATAACATGAAGCCAGAACAACCCCATTTCCAGCTGAAAGTCATATCAACCTAGGTCACCTTCCATCCTTTCCCCTAGCCTTCCATTCTGATCACTGGAGCCTTCTGCTCTACCACTTTTTGAGTTATGCTCAGTTGAGACCGATTTTATTTCCAAAATCAGATGCACAAACTATCCACATTTAATCCTGAAGAATAAGGGAACATTTTAATCCCCAAGCCTAAAACGCATACTGAAGAGATAAAGAAATACAGGAGGTAGGTCTTAAACGGCAAACCTTTCTAAGGCGCTTAGCGGGAGTTATCAGCGTTCAGAGCCGTCACCAGTGTACACAAGAGACCTGCTACACAGCATGGGGGAGCGTTTTAGTATGGTCGGAAATCTCACTGCTTGGGGGAAGCATCAAAACTTACTGATTCCTTTCAGCCACCGGCAAGGTGATCCTCTCCTCTCAGAGCTGCCACTGGATTGT